>NC_058084.1:370805854-371160584 GCF_014858855.1 Bufo gargarizans | reverse complement strand
CTCATATGCGACGTGCCCACCAGGTGGAACTCCACCTTGCACATGCTGGACAGACTGTGCGAGCAGCAGCAGGCCATAGTGGAGTTTCAGCTGCAGCACGCACGGGTCAGTCGCACTACAGAACAGCACCACTTCACCACCAATGACTGGGCCTCCATGCGAGACCTGTGTGCCCTGTTGCGCTGTTTCGAGTACTCCACCAACATGGCCAGTGGCGATGACACCGTTATCAGCGTTACAATACCACTTCTATGTCTCCTTGAGAAAACACTTAGGGCGATGATGGAACAGGAGGTGGCCCAGGAGGAGGAGGAGGAGGATGAGGAAGAGGGGTCATTTTTAGCACTTTCAGGCCAGTCTCTTCGAAGTGACTCAGAGGGAGGTTTTTTGCAACAGCAGAGGCCAGGTACAAATGTGGCCAGCCAGGGCCCACTACTGGAGGACGAGGAGGACGAGGATGAGGAGGAGGTGGAGGAGGATGAGGATGAAGCATGGTCACAGCGGGGTGGCACCCAACGCAGCTCGGGTCCATCACTGGTGCGTGGCTGGGGGGAAAGGCAGGACGATGACGATACGCCTCCCACAGAGGACAGCTTGTCCTTACCCCTGGGCAGCCTGGCACACATGAGCGACTACATGCTGCAGTGCCTGCGCAACGACAGCAGAGTTGCCCACATTTTAACCTGTGCGGACTACTGGGTTGCCACCCTGCTGGATCCACGCTACAAAGACAATGTGCCCACCTTACTTCCTGCACTGGAGCGTGATAGGAAGATGCGCGAGTACAAGCGCACGTTGGTAGACGCGCTACTGAGAGCATTCCCAAATGTCACAGGGGAACAAGTGGAAGCCCAAGGCCAAGGCAGAGGAGGAGCAAGAGGTCGCCAAGGCAGCTGTGTCACGGCCAGCTCCTCTGAGGGCAGGGTTAGCATGGCAGAGATGTGGAAAACTTTTGTCAACACGCCACAGCTAACTGCACCACCACCTGATACGCAACGTGTTAGCAGGAGGCAACATTTCACTAACATGGTGGAACAGTACGTGTGCACACCCCTCCACGTACTGACTGATGGTTCGGCCCCATTCAACTTCTGGGTCTCTAAATTGTCCACGTGGCCAGAGCTAGCCTTTTATGCCTTGGAGGTGCTGGCCTGCCCGGCAGCCAGCGTTTTGTCTGAACGTGTATTCAGCACGGCAGGGGGCGTCATTACAGACAAACGCAGCCGCCTGTCTACAGCCAATGTGGACAAGCTGACGTTCATAAAAATGAACCAGGCATGGATCCCACAGGACCTGTCCGTCCCTTGTCCAGATTAGACATTAACTACCTCCCCATAACCATATATTATTGGACTCCAGGGCACTTCCTCATTCAATCCTATTTTTATTTTCATTTTACCATTATATTGCGATGCTACCCAAAGTTGAATGAACCTCTCCTCTGCCTGTGTGCTAGGCCTAAATATATGCCAATGGACTGTTGCAGTGGTGGCTGACATGAAGCCTGATTCTCTGCTATGACATGCAGACTAATTCTCTGCTGACATGAAGCCAGATTGTCTGTTACGGGACCTCTCTCCTCTGCCTGGGTGCTGGGCCTAAATTTATGACAATGGACTGTTGCAGTGGTGGCTGACGTGAAGCCTGATTCTCTGCTATGACATGCAGACTGATTCTCTGCTGACATGAAGCCAGATCCTCTGTTACGGGACCTCTCTCCTCTGCCTGGGTGCTGGGCCTAAATTTATGACAATGGACTGTTGCAGTGGTGGCTGACGTGAAGCCTGATTCTCTGCTATGACATGCAGACTGATTCTCTGCTGACATGAAGCCAGATCCTCTGTTACGGGACCTCTCTCCTCTGCCTGGGTGCTGGGCCTGAATATATGCCAATGGACTGTTGCAGTGGTGGGTGACGTGAAGCCTCATTCTCTGCTATGACATGCAGACTAATTCTCTGCTGACATGAAGCCAGATTGTCTGTTACGGGACCTTTCTCCTCTGCCTGGGTTCTGGGCCTAAATTTATGAAAATTGACTCTTACAGTGGTGGGTGACGTGAAGCCTGATTCTCTGCTATGATATGAAGACTGATTCTCTGCTGACATGAAGCCAGATTGTCTGTTACGGGACCTTTCTCCTCTGCCTGGGTTCTGGGCCTAAATTTATGAAAATTGACTCTTACAGTGGTGGGTGACGTGAAGCCTGATTCTCTGCTATGATATGAAGACTGATTCTCTGCTGACATGAAGCCAGATTGTCTGTTACGGGACCTTTCTCCTCTGCCTGGGTTCTGGGCCTAAATTTATGAAAATTGACTCTTACAGTGGTGGGTGACGTGAAGCCTGATTCTCTGCTATGATATGAAGACTGATTCTCTGCTGACATGAAGCCAGATTGTCTGTTACGGGACCTTTCTCCTCTGCCTGGGTTCTGGGCCTAAATTTATGAAAATTGACTCTTACAGTGGTGGGTGACGTGAAGCCTGATTCTCTGCTATGATATGAAGACTGATTCTCTGCTGACATGAAGCCAGATTGTCTGTTACGGGACCTTTCTCCTCTGCCTGGGTTCTGGGCCTAAATTTATGAAAATTGACTCTTACAGTGGTGGGTGACGTGAAGCCTGATTCTCTGCTATGATATGAAGACTGATTCTCTGCTGACATGAAGCCAGATTGTCTGTTACGGGACCTTTCTCCTCTGCCTGGGTTCTGGGCCTAAATTTATGAAAATTGACTCTTACAGTGGTGGGTGACGTGAAGCCTGATTCTCTGCTATGATATGAAGACTGATTCTCTGCTGACATGAAGCCAGATTGTCTGTTACGGGACCTTTCTCCTCTGCCTGGGTTCTGGGCCTAAATTTATGAAAATTGACTCTTACAGTGGTGGGTGACGTGAAGCCTGATTCTCTGCTATGATATGAAGACTGATTCTCTGCTGACATGAAGCCAGATTGTCTGTTACGGGACCTTTCTCCTCTGCCTGGGTTCTGGGCCTAAATTTATGAAAATTGACTCTTACAGTGGTGGGTGACGTGAAGCCTGATTCTCTGCTATGATATGAAGACTGATTCTCTGCTGACATGAAGACAGATTCTCTGTTACGGGACCTCTCTCCTCTGCCTGTGTGTGTGCTGGGCCTAAATATATGCCAATGGACTGTTGCAGTGGTGGCTGACGTGAAGCCTCATTCTCTGCTATGACATGCAGACTAATTCTCTGCTGACATGAAGACAGATTCTCTGTTACGGGACCTCTCTCCTCTGCCTGTGTGTGTGCTGGGCCTAAATATATGCCAATGGACTGTTGCAGTGGTGGCTGACGTGAAGCCTCATTCTCTGCTATGACATGCAGACTAATTCTCTGCTGACATGAAGCCAGATTGTCTGTTACGGGACCTCTCTCCTCTGCCTGTGTGTGTGCTGGGCCTAAATATATGCCAATGGACTGTTGCAGTGGTGGCTGACGTGAAGCCTCATTCTCTGCTATGACATGCAGACTAATTCTCTGCTGACATGAAGACAGATTCTCTGTTACGGGACCTCCCTCCTCTGCCTGGGTGCTGGGCCTAAATATATGCCAATGGACTGTTGCAGTGGTGGCTGACGTGAAGCCTCATTCTCTGCTATGACATGCAGACTAATTCTCTGCTGACATGAAGACAGATTCTCTGTTACGGGACCTCTCTCCTCTGCCTGGGTGCCGGGGCCTAAATATCTGAGAATGGACTGTTCCAGTGGTGGGTGACGGGAAGCCAGATTCTCTGCTATGGAACCTCTCTCCAATTGATTTTGGTTAATTTTTATTTATTTAATTTTTATTTTAATTCATTTCCCTATCCACATTTGTTTGCAGGGGATTTACCTACATGTTGCTGCCTTTTGCAGCCCTCTAGCTCTTTCCTGGGCTGTTTTACAGCCTTTTTAGTGCCGAAAAGTTCGGGTCCCCATTGACTTCAATGGGGTTCGGGTTCGGGACGAAGTTCGGATCGGGTTCGGATCCCGAACCCGAACATTTCCGGGATGTTCGGCCGAACTTCTCGAACCCGAACATCCAGGTGTTCGCTCAACTCTAATTAAAACCCAACTCTGAGTCAACTATGTAATATTCCATGGGAGTTTTGCCATGGATCCCCTTCCGGCATGCCACAGTCCAGGTGTTAGTCCCCTTGAAACAACTTTTCCATCACTACTGTGGCTAGAAAGAGTCCCTGTGGGTTTTAAAATTTGCCTGCCTATTGAAGTCTATGGCGATTCGCCCGTTCGTGAACATTTGAGGAAATTCGCATTCGCCGTCCGCAAACTGAAAATTTTATGTTCGCAACATCTCTATAAACCAGCAGATAAGGGGGGGGGGGGGGTTGCAATTATGGATACTGATATGTATGAGGTAGAGATGTCCAGGTTGTTGGCAGTTGTGGAAACCTATTAGATACTTAAAAAGAAGGAGTTTCAAGCAAAACTAGATCAACTGCTGACCAAGGGTTTTAAGGATGGGATTATCAATAAGAAGAAGTTGATTATTTGAACAATAAATTTCCAGTAAACCCTGTCATATATATTTTCTGCCGAAGATCCACAAAAGCCAGACCAATCCGCCGGGTAGGCCGATTGTGTCTGGTATTAATTCACTCACCAGTCGTTTGGGGGAATATGTTGATTTTTTCCTCCAAAAGAATGTCCTTTTTATGCCGCCATCCTGTTTGAATTTCAGGACTCCTGGAGTGTCCTGGATTTTGTTAGAGATTTTGACAGTTGTCCTGCAAACTTAAGGTTGGCCACTATTGATGTGGCTTCATTAGATACTGTGATCCCTAAAGAATTGGGGCTTAAAGCTATTGAACAAGTACTGAATAATGACCCCCTAATGACAGGACAGCAAGAGAGGTTTATTCTTGACTGTGTGGATTTTTGTTTGAGTTATAATTATTTTTGGTATAAGGAGAAATATTATCTGCAATGGACTGGTATGGCAATGGGGGTGAAATTCGCCCCCAGTTTCGCCAATATTTTTATGGGGTTCTGGGAGAGTGTGACCATCAAGCCTGTACTGAATAAAATCACGGAAGTTGGAGAGTTAATAGTTTGGAAGAGATTTATCGATGATTGTTTAGTTCTATGGAATGGGGAGAAGCAGGGCTTGTTAGAATTCATTAAAGGGTTAAATTACAACCAGTGGAATTTATCTTTTACCAGTACAGTTAATGACAGCTCGATAAATTTTTTGGACCTGACACTTTTTGTTGAAAATAATCAGCTTAAAACGAAACCTTCTTTAAAGAAACAGATGTTAACGGTTATATAGATACCTCCAGCTGCCACTACACTCCGTGGCTGAAGAATATCCCTAAAGGGCAAATAAAAAGGGTTTTTTGGAATAGTACTAAAGTGGAGGATTTTAGGATACAAAGTGAGATCATTAAGGAGCGATTTATGGAAAAAGGATATCGGGTAGAAGAACTAGCCCAATGTAGTAAAGTAGTTGAGGAGGAGAAAAAAGAAAAAGGAGAAAAGGCGAAGATCGGGAGACTTTTGTTTCTCCTTTTTATCCCAATTTAATATGCAAGCAGGCTTGATTAAGAATGTGATTAGGAAGAATTGGTCCACTTTGAAAAATGATCCAGTGTTAGGTAAAGATATTCCACAGCAACCTGTTGTGATTTTTAAAAAGGCTCCCTGTCTTCGCAATAAATTAGTGCATAGCTCCAATCATCAAGAGAAAATAAAGAAACAGAATATGTTTAGCTGGTTTGGGTTTTGTTTGCCATGTAGAAATCTGAAAAGGTACAATAGGAAAATAGACACTCAATCTGTTCACATCGAATGAAAAAAATACAGCTATGAAGATAAAAGGCCAGATTACCTGTGAGAGTATAGGAGTTGTTTACCTGTTGGAGTGCCCTTGTGGCCTCAAATATGTGGGACGTGTCCTAAAGAAGCTCAAAGTAAGAACAGGAGCATGTGAGGAACATCAGGAAGGGGCTAGAAACACATAGTGTTTCAATGCACTTTAAAACGGCACATCAAAAAAATACAAGTGGCCTATTTTTTGTGGGGGTCGAACAAGAGGGAGGTTGAGTGGATATACAGAATTGGAACACTGCAGCCAAGAGGTTTGAATGCGGAATTTGATTTGAATGCGGAATTTGATTTGAAGCTGTGTCTTACCTGATTGTGGAAGTTTACCCTGTTGATTTAGAACTTTTGAGAGTGAAGGATCTAATTGGTTGAGTAGTATCATGTGATGTGGGGGAGTTGTCGATTCATGAATGGAGGGGGGCGGTCCAAGGAATGTGTAACTTGTGATTGGTCAGGATGAACATCAGAGAAAGAAGGTGGATAGGAGGAATGTGATCATGTGTGGAGTGACGTAGAAGCAGTATAATGACTGAACCCGGCTGTAGTGCGATGCTTGTGGTCTAGGATTGGTATAAAAGTTTTTACATTTATATGTGAGAGATATGAAGTTAATGTGAAATGTGCTATATTTTTATGTATTTGAAGCTTTTATGTATTTGATATATTATTGAGAAATATGTATTTTGTATATTTTTGAATGTTGAACTTTTTTGTTGAAATGGATTGGAACATATTTTCGCAGAGAGGTGGGTGCAGACCAACCTGATCCCTTATAAGACCACCCTGGAAAGGGTGGGAGGAATACCCCTGACGAAGCTCGACTGAGCAAAACCCGGGTCGGGTGATTGATCCTTTTGTACACTGCTAATTTTTACCTGTGTATTGTGAGTATAATAAACCCTGTTTTCCTCCAATTCATGTGACGGTATTTCACTATTGGCTGCATCCTTGGTGTTCCATAGAAGCCTGGAAGGGAGAGGAGGAAAGGTTTCGTTTGGCCTGTATGCTTTCCCACGTTCGCGATTATCTGACTGGTTTCGAGTGTGGAATCTCTGTTAATCCTGAGGCATTGCGGTCCAACAAAAGAGACGCATCTATCTGTGTCACCTGTACCCACTTCACCATTGGGACCTGTGATGCATTTAGGCAACGTACTTTCTGAGGCTGTTTTTTTATCATTTAAAATTATTATTAAGTACACAGATTATTAAATGATGATATAAAATGTAAGTTTTTTTTTTCTATAATTTAAAGAAAGACATGTAACTAATTAACTAACTAGTATTGACAATTTACTTTGGCAATAATCTAGTGTTTGACGTAAAATGTGTTTGACCTACATGGTATATTGCAGTAATAGAATGCTTTCAGAAACGGGTTTAACTGTGACTTTTGAAGTAAATTTGTTTGAACTACACAAAATATTGCAATAAAAAATATGTTCACTAACACGGATATAAGAATAATTTTTTGCACTAAAATGGATTTCAACTACATAATCAGTTACAGTAATGCAATTGGTATAAGAATGCAATTTTTTGCAGTAAAATATGTTTGAACTACATAGTATGGTGCCATAATGCATTCACTATCAGGGGTATAAGAATGCAATGTTTGCAGCAAAATGTCTTTGAACTAGATGGTATAATGCAGTAATGTGTTCAGAAAAAGAATGCAGTGAAATGTCAGGTATGGCAACACATAGAAATATAGAATGTGTCGGCATATAAGAATCATTTGGCCCATCTAGTCTGCCCTATATACCCCCTGACGAAGCCACCGAGCGTGGCGAAACATGTCGGGAGGGGTGGTATGACGTCCTGTATTTTAAACAGTGCCTGAAATGTTAGGGACTAGTAAAAAAAGAGTACGCTGCAGAGACAGCACCAGACATTGAGGAGTGGAATTGAGCATGCCACATGAGCGGTTTAGCGCAAACAGTGACTTCTATGGATGAAATAGAGCAGTCAGTAGCACAAAAGTGTAGAGTGTAGCCTAGAGACAAGTTAATTGAGCAGACTAGTGGCAGCTTCAAAATTACACACAAACCTAGCAACATTGTTTCACTGTTGTCCAGCCTGAATATAAAGGCCGAACGATAAAAGGATCTTAATAGGAGCGCCCAATCTGCCATCACATTGTATGAATGCACAAACAAAGTATTAGCAGAGGCTTGTAAGTGCAGCTATACCCCATACAAATGAATGGGAGGCACTGCACTCCACAGTGGCTACATTCATACACTCCAATTGTACCCTCCATCAGACACTGATAATTTTAATAGTTTTTTATAGTTGTTTGGTTCATTTATTTTAAAATAATAACTAATAAAGAAATATTTTTATTTTCAGTTAGGGACCCCTACAGGGAATTTAGGGTCTGAATAGACCATAGATGTGTTTTTGCCCTATATACTGAATACGGGTATAGCAATGCAATTTTTATAGTAAAAATCTTTTGAACCATATCTGTAATATTATAATGTGTTTACACTGGAATAACAAAGTATTTCTTGAAATATATATGAATTGCATGGTCTGTACAATAATCAGTTTACTAACACTGGTATAACATAGCCATTTTTAGCAGTAAAAGTTTTTTGAACTACACAGTATGATGCAGGAATATGTTCACTAACAAGGGTATAACAATTACATTTTTAAAGTAAAATATCTTTGAACTAAATGGTATAATACAGTAACATAACATTTATGTAAAAATAAAATGTGTTTAGTAACATAGGTATAAAACTGGCATTATTGCCGTAATGCTTTATTTGTAACTATTAGTGAATCGAATCCTCACGAATTCCATCCGAATTTCAGGATAAATTTGATTCGCCTCGAAGCCAAATTTCCTTGTGCTTCGTGTAACCTAATTGATTTAACCTGAAATATTATAAAAAAAACAAAAAAAAAACATATTCTTGCCTCCTGCATTTGCTTGTAATGGGCCATCAGCTGCTATCTTGATTAAAGATCTCGGATAAAATCCCAGCGTGATAACATAGTCTTGCGCTAAACGAGATTTCACGCCAGATCTCCACGCAAGATTGCGGCAGACAGTCCGTCGTGAGCAAATGGACGCAGTAAGTTTGATTTAAAAAAAATAATTGTTAATTCTAAACTTTTTTTACACTCAGATGCCGCGATCATGTATGAACACAGCATCTGAGGGGTACAATGACGGGGGCCGAGCTATTCGCACAAAGCTAATTTTTTTTTATTGGCAGAGCCAAACTTTTGAAAAAATTGCTCATCTCTAGTAACTATCTATTAATTTGCATTAATATGCAATTTGTTTAATAACGGATATAAAAAGGGCATTATTGCAGTATTGCTTTTGCTCTAACTACCCGATATCATACTGTAATATGCAACTCATTTAATAGCACAGATATAAAAATGCCGTTATTGCAGTGTTGTTTTTGTTGCAATGACCATTAATCTTGCAGAAATATGCAATGCATTTAATAACACGGGTATAAAAATGATGTTATTGCAGTATTGTTTTTGCTTTAAGGCCTCTTTCACACGGGCAAGATTTCCGCGCGGGTGCAATGCGTGAGGTGAATTGCACACGCACTGAATCTAGACCCATTCATTTCTATGGGGCTGTGCACATGAGCAGTGATTTTCACGCATCACTTGTGCGTTGCGTGAAAATCGCAGCATGCTCTATATATTTTTTTTTTTTTTCACACAACACAGGCCCCATAGAAGTGAATGGGGCTGCGTGAAAATCACAAGCATCCACAAGCAAGTGGGGATGCAGTGCGATTTTCATGCATGGTTGCTAGGAGATGATCCGGATGGGGACATAATCATTACTTTCCAGGGAGTTATTCTGATTGCCTGATTGGAGTCGGGAAGGAATTTTTTATTCCCCTAAAGTGAGGAAAATTGGCTTCTACCTCACAGGTTTTTTTTTTTTTTGCCTTCCTCTGGATCAACTTGCAGGATGACAGGCCGAACTGGATGGACAAATGTCTTTTTTCGGCTTTATGTACTATGTTACTATGTTATAAAAATAATAGCATTCTTACTTCAGAATGCTTAGTAAAATAGGGATGGAGGGGTTAAAAAAAATAAAAAATTATTTAACTCACCTCATCCTCTTGTTCGCGCAGTCCGGCTTATCTTCTGTCTTCTTCTTTGATGACCAGGAGGAAAAGGACCTGTGGTTACGTCACTGCGCTCATCACATAGTCCGTCACATGATCCATCTCCATCCCTATTTTACTAAGCATTCTGTATTAAGAATGCTATTATTTTCCCTTATAACCAAGTTATAAGGGAAAATAATAAAATCTACACAACACCTAACCCAAACCCGAACTTCTGTAAAGAAGTCCGGGTTTGGGTACCAACATGCCGCTTTTTCTCACGCGCGTTCAAAACGTATTAAAGCGCTTTGCACTTGCGCCGAAAAATCAAGCATTTTCCCGCAACGCACCCGCATCTTATCCGGCCCTCACACGCAATGCCTGTGTGAAAGAGGCCTAATTCCCCGTTATCTTGCAGTAATATGCAGCACATTTGATAACACGGATATAAAAATGGCAATATTACTTTTGCTGTCACCACCTTTTATCTTGCAGTAATATGCAGCACATTTAGTAAAACAGGTATAGTACACTGAAATGCCCAATTACAAATGGTAAATTAAAAAAACTGGCTTTTAGAAGGGTATAAAAATTATGTTATTGCAGTATCACTTTTGCTATAACTCCTCATGATCTTGCAGTAATATGCAACACGTAAATATTATTGCTTTTGCTGTCACTACCTGCAGAGGATTTAGTAAAACAGGTATAATACACTGAAATGCCCAATTACAAATGGTAAATTTAAACAGCAAATTGCTAAGTGTTTGAAGCAGAATATATACTATTAGATGCTGGCAATAAGAATATGAACACGTTTTTTCAAGAAAAGAAAAAAAAACAGCCTGTCTGTTATTTTTTATTTATTTTTGTAGGTATGTAATGCAGAACTAGCTGCCAGCAGCTATATTACAGGTATACTGTAACTCCGCGTGACCAGTCCCTCACGGGCTCATACCTTCCCTGATCAAAGTACCTAAAATATATCCAGTTATATCTTATTATTCTCTCCCTATGCTGTCCTTATAGTGCTCCTATCATATTACAATAGTTGCTTGTGTCTGCAACAGCTTTTTGTCAGACACTGTCACAAAACATTTTTCTAGGTCAGAAGCTGAACATAGAATGGTGATTCTTCTTTCTGAGCAGAAGAACCTGCCTGTCTACTGCCCCCTGATTGTCTTTCACCCTCTGAGCCAATCAGGACAAGCCCTCCCTCCACTTTCTCCATAAATAAATATATATATATATGTATATATATATATATATATATATATATATATATGTATATATATGTTTAATTGGTTATCATGTTTATGCTTAATCAACTACACTGGTAGCTATTATTTACTAGCCATCCATGGAAAGTCTAAATTGATCAATTATGTGATTAAAAACAGTGCAAAGGAAAGAACAGTCTAAGGGGGTTGCTTGCATATTATGATATTGTATTCAAATTGCTTTTTTGGGAAATTGTAGTGTTTTAAACAAATTCAAACACAGGTAATGGTGGACATTGGTTGAAATCAAGTCCCAAGTGCTGCAAGAACACAATACTAACCATAGATGCATCATGCTGTTTAGGAAATATAGAGAAAAAGAAACAATGCACTAAATAATTCTAAATAGAGAAATACATAAAAATGTGTCACAATTTAAAAACAGAGCAACATTTGCTTTCAAACTAAACTACAGTTAATATATGTACACCTTTCTAAGGATCTTATAATCATTTAGCCTAAGACACTGAGTTGCAGCAAAATAAGCAATTCTGAATCCACATAAGCTCCTTTACTCATATCTGTATTCCTAATAGTCTCATTAAACACCGAGAGGAAATATAAGCAGTGTATCATTCCGAAAGATATTACTGTCAGATTGTTTAATAAAAGGAAACTTAGTAATTGGAATTTATCTTGCTTCGACATCCAGTAAACAGATGCTTCTCATTTCCTGTGGTCTTTTTTCCCATACCTTATTGACGTCTACATTCACTATGTTCTTTTACTGTATTACTTCTATTCTGTTTTATCCAAGTAGACCTGAGTGACCTCACAGATCATTGATCTTGGTGTTTAAAATCTCAGCAGCAGCTAGCTTTGACAGGGTAGACTTTTGTTAATGGTATGACTCTTCTATACATCAAAGCAGCTTAAACTGTTATATAGCAGAGCAAAACCAGGTTGCCTAAGTTCGATGAACCTGCTACAAGCAATTGCAAACACTATTAAGAGTCTATTAATAATACATTAAAGGGTTTCTGTCACCAAAATTAACCCTTTTTAAACTGTCTGACATTAGCAATGTGCTAATATCCACAGAATCCAACTCTTGCTGCACAATTATTGCTTTTGTAATATGCAAAATAGCCTTTAGGAGCGGGGGGGGGGGGGGCATTGCTCCTGCTCCTAGAGTCTCTGTTCTCCCACCTCATTAAACTCCCTGCCGTCCTTGATTGACAGGCCAGAGTTCGTCTTCTCCTGCCGGCCCTGTGTGCTGGTTATATGGCACTGCGCAGGCACGAGACTTACCTAGCACACAGGTCCGGCAGGAGAAGACAAACACAATACATTAGTAAGTGTCTTGTATAAACTTCCTCTACATAATAAATGCTGTTTGCTAAAGTGAGACAACCCCTTCAATGAGTAACAAAGTTTTCAACAATATCTAAAAAAAATTATGTTTTGGCTGGCAGGATTTGGTTTGGATTATATTCAAGCCTCACAAGCACATGTGGGATGGTATTTGGCCTTCTCAGAGTTGGTGGGCATATCCACATACAGGCAGTCTGCCAGTACTATACTGGTCTAGACTTCCCTTCACAAACATATAACCAGCCTGAAGAAAGCAGAGGTAGATTCCCAGGAATACAAGGTTCATGAATAAAGTATCTTTCTTCCCTTCAGTGCTTTTGATATGTATGTGTGAAGATAGAGATCAAATACCTTAGCTGAAAAAGGCATTCTAAATGTCAGGGATTAGTTTATTTCTTCAATCAAGTGTCTGAGATGATTGATGAGAAGGCTGCCTTCTATCCATGGGTTCTGGATGGAGCAGGGGCCCCTACATATAAATTGACTGTCACTGAGCTAAGGAACAAGTCAGTGAAGAAAGACAAACCCACTTCAGTCTGTCTAGATCTCTCTCTGTTGCTAAGTATGGGATTCACTTAGGAACAGTGAGTAGACAGCAACATTGCTAGAAGGGAGACTCCTACTGGCAGGGATTTTAAAAAAGTTTTTAAGGTAAATAGTATAAAAGTACTCTGAACATTTGTGACCATTGAGAATAAGTTGTTTGAAAATCTAGTGACCATTAAGAGGGGTTATCTAGCCTTTTTAAATTATATCTGTTGTGACTCTGTTCTAACTGCAGTATGTTTCAGTAGCAACAATGCAGTGTACTAAAGTTTTCACTTGAATCAAACTGTCAGGACTGGCAGCAGGTATATGCCCCATTTGCTAAGTAGCAGTTATAGCCTTATATACAACAAGTGGGACAGGCCTCAAGCACAGAAGTGTTCTTTCTTGCCACTCCTTGTGGCTCAACATATCACAGTATGTGCCAGAGGAGATTACCAACTTTGAAGAAAAAAACAAACATGATTTTGTGATACTCTGTCATGAGATGTCTATGCTATATTCTTATGTGCCCGCTCACTGGTTGTGATAGTTACTCAAGTCTGTCAAAGGTTTTGGTAGCATATTTTGCTATTGTATTGAATTTGTGTAATGAGGAATTGGATTCTACATCCAAGGTAAGGTAAGTGACACATCTACATACTTTTATCCTTATGATAAATAGCAGGATTGGCCAAAAGACACATTGTAGAAATCATATAATACTTCACCACAGTATGTTTTTGAAAAACTACACACTTTATTTTAATTATATGTTCCAGAAAGATAGCACTACCTATAAAGAAGTGTCTCCTCCACTGATAGCTTCACTTCCTCTGCCTCAGACTATAGGTCTATAGCTCTAGTACTGGTCTAAATGATTTTCATGTTTTTTGCATAATGAGCCACTGCTACTTACCAGCCAGCAGTGGAGACCTAGGCTGATTGGTTATGACAATAAAAAGAGTATGAAGTAAATATTTAAAGCACTACATTGACCCACTATAACTAAAAGTCCTATCATTTTTTTTTTATATATGCAGTATAGGAGTGGGGTGCCTCTTCATTTAGAAAAGATACTAGCTATTTTTGGTATTTTTCTCATTTATACATTGCCTAATTTTGTTTAATTATCAAACAGTTTCTATGATAATTCTGTATTTATGTGTAAACTTTATTTACATATTGGTGTTTAACTAAAAAAATAAAGAAAATAAGAGAGGCGATAAAATTAAATTGTGCAGATAAAGCCATCTGCGGTGCTGAGAGCCACAGCCAAGTAAAGGAGAACAATAATATTAACAGATCTGCTTACCATATACCATGCACAAAACAACAGTTGACCTTTGTGAATTCAATATTTAGTGCATCTGTTGTCCAATCAGTTGGGTAGAAAGTAGAAACCATAATATGAGCCTAAGTGCCTAGCCTTAAAATGGCTAAAAATAACAACAAAAAAACCTATACACTATTTTCTTTATATATTGTTTATGATTATTCATAGCTATTAATTACTTACAATTTTATTTTATTTTTTTAGGTATTTTCTATCAGCCAATAGAACTATATATTGAGATTACCACTATATTTGGCATTGCAAATTCGTCAATATACAACATAGTATCTGTCCTGTGAATGATGGAATAACAGTAATGGGGTTTTCAAATTCTCAGAAAGCAATGGCATTATTGCCCCGTTTGTGACCCAAGAAATGTCTGGGGAAAAAATATTGAGAAGTCCATGCTCATTTGACTTAGGTCGACAAAAACCCACCAACTTAGTTGGGAATGACTACCTATCTATTTTGTATAAGGCTAGTTTCAGAGTACCGCTAACGATCTGGCAGGCTGTTCCAGCAGGAAACAATCTACTGGATCTCTCTGTATTCCAACATTGCCAAAAGCATGTTTCCATCAGGCCCCATTAACTATAATGGGAACCGGCAGAGATCAGGTAGCAACCCAGCAAATAAGCTGAGAATCGGACAGAAGAAAAACACTGCAGAAACAGCCTGCCAGAACTCTAGTATTAATGTGAGGCTAGCCTTAGGTATTCGGCCAACAATTATTTGGCATATGTGTCACGACTGTGACTGATCCAGACAGGTCTGGGAGGAGAAGGTCGCAGCGACTTGCTACTCGCGATAGCTTGTGAGTTTGCTCTGTGGTTCAGGGTATGTCATCAGGGTTTTGCCTTGTGAACCTTTTTGTCCTGACTGGGAGTTTGTAGGCATCCTTCTCAGGTGAGTCCTGTCTGCCACTCCCAGCTACTATATTAGTTTCAGTTTCACTTGCAGTCATTGCCAGATATAGTCCTTATTTCCAGTGCTATTCTGACCTTTGAAGGAGATCGTTTGATGGTATTGCTGTGGAGCTCTCGTCTGGTGTGGACTGTCGTTATTGGGATCACCTTCTCTGCTCGTGACTGGATAAGTCTATCTATGTTTGATTGTTTGTTTGTTTGTTGCTGTCTTCCCCTGTTGTTCTCCTAGACGTGAGTGATGGTGACTAGTGCTCCCATCTGCCTTTCCCCAGTCTAGTCTTGTTAGGGTGACTGAGGGTTTAGGCATCCTGCTCGCCGCACGGGTTCACACCCCGTCTAGGGTATCAGGGCAGACAGGTGCCAGCTTAGGGTTAGTCAGGGGTGACCGTTCTATTTCCCATCCGTAGATAAGGGTCCCCCTTCCCCTCCGTCTGGTGCGACACGACTGCTGTTGGGATAGCGGTCGTGACAATATGTTAGAAGAAAACAACATGCCTTATACTTTGTTCTCAAAGGAGATAAATTGCCACCTGAGATGTTTAGCAGCAGCTTAGTCCTCTCTCCATATTGAAAACATATGCATGATCAACGGATTTAGGCGTGAAATTATACACAGAGTTTGTTAGAAATAGCTGTAGGCTGAACAAACTTTCAGTCAACAGTTACAGAAAGTGGATGACCATTTTTAGATCACAACTGTTTGGAGAATTAATCAAATACATTTTATGTGCTGACAAGATTTCCTCTAAACTGCTAGGGGATTATTATCTAATTGCTTGTTGTTACTATTCACTACCATCAGTTATGGCCTATCATGCTCTAGGGTTGAGAGCATTACAGTAGATCATGAATGTAACATGGTAAGTGGACTTTATTTTTTAAAATTGTGTTCTTGTTTTGTTGACTGACATTAGACCAGAATGTCATAGGTGAGGCTGAATATTAGGAAGACAGGTAAAGGTAATAAATCAAACAGATAGTCAAAAATACAGGTAAGTCCAAATATAATGGGATGATAGAAATGTAATTATTAATAGCATGGCAATAGCTTGCAGGAAAGATGAAGGAGAGAATTGCTTAGCATATAAAATGTAATAGGCAGCCTACCAATGTTTAAGAAATAGTAATATCTTCAATAGACCATATTGAAAAAAGCAAGGAAAAGTTGAAACCAGCCAAAATAATACTGTGGTGGCCAAGAATGGAGATTCTAAGAGTGTGAAAGGTGTTCTGGCTGTGAGGACAGATGGAAATGTATGTACATTTCTAGCATTATGGAGAAGAAGGTGGTGAAATATACAGAAAATGTGGTTTTGAATTTGTTGTAACAAAGAAATGGAATAATATTTTACAAGGTCAGTCAATTGGGCTTCAACAATGAAGGCTAAAGAGATATGATAAGCAGTTCAGGCACATAATACCTTTTTTTGTCTGCACTTATTTCAGCCATTTTCATCTCTTTTATCTGAGAACAAAAAACTAGCCCCACACTACTGTGAGCTCCTTTTCTATCTCAACAGTAATTCACACAGCCTTTGTGATACATTAAAAAACTCTAAGATGAAATACTAAAGCATAAAACGTATATTCTGCCTATAATGACCTACCTAGAATGAGATATTTCACAAGCAACATAGATACAAACAAACATTCACCCACCCCTCTCCCAGAAAGACACCATATATCAGGTGAATTACGAGACTCATAATCAAACATCTTAATAATAAAGAAAACAAGTCATCATTTCTTTCCTGCTAATACAAGTGTTTAATTTTAGCTTTAAATCAAACCTGAAAGCGGATAATAGCGGCAACCAAAATCACTTGCAGCTGATAGACCTGGAGAGGTGTATTTTTAATTAGTTTTGAAAGCTGACAAAGCTTAAAAATCAAAAGCACGTTCCTCTGCTGAATCTGCAGGAGGACAAATAAACCATCCACAATCTGCTAAAACCAGCACATCCACAAATCATGGGAAATCTGCCTTTGTTACGGCTGGTTCACACGACCGTGCCGTGTTTTGCGGTCCACAAATTGAGGATCCGCAAAAGACGGATGCCGCCCGTGTGCCTTCAGCACATGGAGCGATATCCGCATCTTTTGCAGACCTATTGAAATGAATGCTTCCATATACGGACCGTGTACGGAATGCAAAAACGGCCCGTATATGGAACGCAAAAAACATTCATGTGAACGAGCCCTTAGCCTGAGACTGAGCCCTTTATGTGCAAGGGGGTCACCCCTGATTGTGGAAAGGTTAAATCTCAATGTTATTAAAGCAATACTTAGGAAGGAATTTTCCTAATATATACAATTAATGTCATATTTGCTAGAGTGTATTTCACTATAGGCTTACTACAAGATGGATGAAAAATGTTTCTGTATTTTGCTCACAGTTTAATTACACGTTCCAAGTCCTTGGCTAGGCGATATAGGCAAATGCTTCCAAGCAAAGCTATTTGATAAACATATAAAAAATAAATTATACCTACAGGGGAGGAAATAAGCGCAGTGCCCATCTATTTATAGATCCATGTGGAAGATTATAAAGTGAATATACAGAATTTATCCTGTATATTTTATCAATAGAAAGACTTAAATAAATGGAAATGGTTCAAAAATTTTGGTAAAAAAGAAATTTTTGCATGCTTCCAGCTTTAAATGGAAAGAAATCTTAACACATTTATGTTGTGTACAGCTATAGCTTCACATTTTCCAAAGGTCCAGCAGAAGTCTAAATTTGAAGCCAATCTCTGGACACTGGGATCTTTCCTCTTTTTTCAATTGTTGATGTGTTGACAAAATAACACATTACATACAGTAGCAACTACTCTATGTAATGTGTTATTTTGATTGTACAAGAACACTCTGAATGTAATGTACTGCGGAATATGTTGGCGCTATATAAATAAAGATTTCTTATTATTTTTTATTATCTTTTATGTGTTTATCCACAAATAGCCTATTAAACCTTGGTGATAAAATATGGTGGTCAACTACCCAGTTTATAATGCACTTAAGGGAATCTGTCACCAGTGACCTCCCTATCAAACCCTTGGCATAGACGCATAGCTGTGGTTCATCTGATTAAAACATTGGTTTTCTTTTGTTGATCCAGAGTTCTACTTTTACTTTATATTCAAATTTGGTGCTCTGAGGGTGTCGGCTCCATCATGGGATCAGTCCCTCCCTGGAAGCAGGGAAGGGCTGGCCACAGAAAGGTGGGTGACACCCTCATTGCGCCAAAGGACTAATTTTCATATTAAGACAAAGTATCATAGCTTGGGAAGGAAGTCTCCAATCAACAAAAGAAAACCAGTGTTTTAATCAGATGAACCACAGCCATGTGTCTATGCAAGAAGGTAGATAGGGAGGTCACTGGCGACAGATTCCCTTTAAAAGTGGAAATATGTACACATGTTCTGTACACATAGAAGGTGAGGCCTCAGTAATTTTATATTTTATATTGGTCTGCATTCTAATTAGATACCTATTTGGTCAATATATAGAAAATGTAAGTTGCAATGCTTTTCAGTGTAATCCAGTAAACTTATAGAAAGTCAGCGGTTAATTCAATTAAAAAGTGGAAAAATTGAACTGACAGCATGACTTATGTAAAAATACATACATATGTAAATAAATAAAGAAGCTATTAATAAAATAAAAATAAAAATTGACAGTGACAAGCAGTGTAAACATCATGACTGCATGTCCCTGTCAAAGTGCAAAAGGCGGCGCAGTTACAGAGAGAGCAGAGCCTCAAGGTGTAACGGCAACCCCCCCATTGCTCCTAGAGGCTCATTTGCATATGTTAAAACTTAATTTTTCTCAGCAATGCGGGGACATATAAATATGGTACCAACACAGAAGCCTTTAGCTGCCAACTGCACATGTACCAGGTCAGCTAGTATCATACAGTAGGTACAAATCTACTGGCAGATGCCCTTTAACTCTATTGGCTGCCGGATTCAAGTGCTCTGCTATCGCTGCCAGCCCTATTTAGTAGAATGAAGCAGCATGCGTATATGTGTGTCTGCCTCTCCATTCAAATAGAGATATAGGTCTTCTTTCTACAGATTGATGGGGGCACCAGCCCTCAGACCCCACTGATCACTTATTTCCTATTGTGTGGGTAGGGAATAAGATATTATCATGGAATATCCCCTTTAAGTTATTGCACTTCAATATGTGATTTCACCTCTAAGAAACATTTCTGACAATGTAAATAAAGTTTATTTTCAATTCATCAGAATTCCGCATTTATGAGAGAGCAAAAAATGCAATAACCATTACTGTAGCTTCTTTTAATTGTATCCATAACCAGCATTAATTAAAAGTAAAAGAGCAATCTTAACTGGAATTAAACTTTACTGGCCTGTATTATATTGAAATAAGGCCTTGTAAATGAGAGATACATTTTAAATTAGCACAAATTAGCTAAATTTGCATTTACATGAATTCTTTTCCTCATCTAAATGCAGATCCAATAACAGTAATTTGCAGATCCCTTAAAAGCTCTATGAATTCCAACATGGGGGAGGAAACAATATTATAACAATATAGGGACATTATTTATTGCACTGCCTATAACAATTTAATAACTTTCTTCCCCATGCTACCTTATCATTATATTACAATCAGTGCCTTGTTGCTTAAGTTTTTTTGGAATATTGTTATTATTTTATGACTAGGTGCCTACCTGTGCAGCATGAGGTAAATGAATACTATAATTAGAAAGCAGTTTTCCTGCTATAACATTGTATGGGACATGAGCTTTAAATGTACATGCTGCATCAGCTATCCATGGTCTATAAGAAACTATAGCAAGGCATGTCTTCAAATGCATAAGGAGGACTTGAAGGTGTTATCCAATACTATAAAAATGATCCCATATGCCGGGCCACTCACAGTGAATATACTTAACTGGCACCCCGCTCCCTGTGCTGATCCTGGTCTCCGCACCGTCGCTGCTGCTGCTCCCCATGCATGAATCAAAACTTCTGGTGTCAGGGGGTGCAGCCAATGGCAGGTGGGGATGGGGACAAGCCTCCCTAGCATCGCAGGTGATGCTAGGGAGGCTTGTCCCCATCGCCGCCTGCCATTGGCGGCTCCCCCCGACACCGGATGTTTTCATTTGTGCACGGGGAGCAGCAGCAGCGGAGGTGCAGAGACTGGGATCGGCGTGGGGAGCAGGGTAAGTATATTCCCTGTGAGGGGCCCAGCATATGAGGGACAATTTTATAGTATTGGATAACCCCTTTAAGGTACCTATGCACCTCCAATAGCTGTCAGATGAATGCTCATTCAGCCAACAGCTATCTTCCCCAGCTACCCTATGCACATATGGGCTTGGTTTAGCTATGGGTATGAGTTTTCAATGAAGACAGAAGAGAAACAGGTTTCAGTCATGTTCCTCTGGCAATAGCTTATTTCCCAGGAGAACAACACATCGGATTCTTTTCTCCCTTGGCATCATTTGTTCAATCAGGATCTTCCCATACACATTAGATTTTTAGCCAACCTCACTGAAATTGAGTTCTGCCAACGATAGTTTGAAGTGTATGTGGACCTTTAGTAAATGCAAGCACATACAGGAAAATACAATGATAATTTAATCAGTAAGGGTTATGCCTAAAGGTATGGTCCTCTGTTAAAGAGGTTGTCCCACAAAAAATATTTTACAATTTTCAAACCAGCACATGGATCTTTTGTAATTGTATGTAATTTAAACATTTTAATAGCCACTCAACCACTGGATGCACACGCTCCGCTTCATCCTTTAAAGGGAATGTGTCATCAGAAAATGGCCTGTTGTTTAAATCACTTTGTTTAACATATTTTTAAATAATTTTTGATGATATTATTTTTAATTTTCCATGTCAATTTTTACATTTAAACTAAAACAAAAAAATCATGCAGTTTTGTCTAATGATTGGCACCACTTCTTGGCTTGTACAGATCACTTTACTGAAGTTAACTCCTTCTAATCCTGCCTATAATGATATCACCTCTGTGTATAGATCAGACAGGATCCACCATTCACAATAGGTGATTGTCAAAGCTTATCTGTTCTTTCCTTGTACAATGGTCACAGAGCATGCCTAGAAGACACTGTCATCGAAGTCAATAGTGTCCCCTCCTGATCATTCTGTCTCTGGCCCATGTGGCTGCCGTAAAGCAATTTTGTTTATGCTTTGTAAATAGTGTTAAGAACAGCTCAGGCAAGATGGCCGCCCCCATAATCATGTTCAGGAAATAAAATAAAACTTAAAAAAAAAAATACAATCAGAAAATAAAAACAAATGATAAAAAGGATGTGTGCTACTATCTGTTTTAACTAGCAGATACAATATTTCGTGACACATTTCCTTTAACTGCCTCCTGGGAGAGAGTTAAAGCAGAAAGGACACAGGCCTCCTGAGCTGCCAACTTGATAGAAATCTAGCACAGTAACTGGAACAATGAATGTGGAGATCTCTGGACTTATGTGAGGTACAGGGCTCGTTCTAGCTTTGTTAGAGACTGTCATATACTATACGATGTCTGATTTTCATTTTTTACATTAATCATGGGATAATCCCTTTAAGGTATTGGGTGCTAGCACTCCAATCAATATTCTTAAACTTTGTATTTTGACATGGCTGTACATGCATAATTTTCTATACTCAATGTCAGCATACAAATACTGATATACTAATAACCCTGTACGATTTTCACAGCCACACTACTTATTAAACAGCTTGAGCTTTGTTTTGTTTATAAGAAAAAAAGACTTCCAAAAACATCTCCCTTGTGCTGCGTTTTCGAGTTTTTTGGGTTAAAAGCATCTGTTTTAAATAATAACATGCTCTGGGCTTTTTTATATAAATATATCATTTTCTGGCATCTTTTGGCTCTGCTTGAAAAAGTAGCAATGTTTGTTGCATCTGTGTATGGCGTTTTTATCTTGTGTTTTCTTACAATTTTTTTTTCTGATCTACAAACAAAGTGATATCAGAAGCGCATACAGTCCATACTTTCCTGAAAATACATAGCTTACAAAAACTGCCATTAAAAAGCACATGTGCTCAAAAATATATGTTTACATTTCTTTAAAAAATGCCACAAAAGGGCAGTTTTCATTGCTTTGTTTTGGCATTTTTTTTCTGAAATGTAAAACATAGATTTTTGAGCACATGTGCTTTTTAATGGCAGTTTTTGTAAGCTATGTATTTTCAGGAAAGTATGGACTGTATGCGCTTCTGATATCACTTTGTTTGCAGATCAGATTTTTTTTATTTATAAGAAAACACAAGATAAAAACACCATACACAGATGCAACAAACATTGCTACTTTTTCAACCAGAGCCAAAAGATGCCAGAAAATGATATAGTTATATAATAAAAAAAACAGAGCATGTTATGATGTAAAACAGATGCGATTAACCCCAAAAAAGTAACTGAAATCCTGATATTTTTTATTATTGTCTTTTTTTTTAAATAAACACACACACAAACACACATAAAAAAAGCACATAATGCCAGAAAAATTTCACAAAAGACACATGAAGCAACTTTAATGGAAAAATTTGAGTTAATATATATTAAGTATTATGCCAACTTATCAACCAAAACATTGACCAAATGTTAGCAAGGAAAATGAAGCACCATTGGCTAAAAGCAAACAAAATTATAACCTACATCCAACATTGGCCATGCCACTCAAAGAGTGAAGTGAAAAAGTTTGATTCCTTTACTAACAGAGAATACAATAGATTAAATGGAGAAAAAGAAAATCCTTCACTGTATCAAGTTAACCCTTCACTTAAAGCACAAGCAATCCAAATTAATTGCCCAAATCATTGGAAAAAACATGCTTTAAAAAATTTAAGGTAACGGGGAAAAGAATGACCAGTATCAAGGTTGATCAAGGTCAGCATGAGTCATACAATTTTATCATATAAAAGGATTTAAAAAGAGGTAATCTAAAATGAAAGGGGTTGTCTAACTTCAGCAAATATCATTTATTATGTAGAGAATGTTAATATAAGCCACTTACTAATGTATTGTGATTATCCATATTGCCTCCTTTTCTGGCTAGACTGATTTTGCCATCGCATTATACTCTTCTCGTTTCCATGGTTACGACCACCTTTCAATCCAGCATTGGTGGTCATGCTTGTACACTATAGGAAAAAGCGCCAGCCTATGTGCACTCTTGTGATCCCGGCCATCAGAGAGGCCAGTGATTTTGTTTTTATAGTGTGCAAGCACAGCCACCGATGATGGATTGCTGGGTAGTCGTAACCATGGAGACGAGAGGTGTATAATGTGATGGAAAAATTTGTCTAGCCCACAAAGGAGGCAATATGGATAATAACAATACATTAGTAAGTGGCTTGTATTAACTTTCTCTGCATAATAAATGCCACTTGCTGAAGTGAGACAACTCCTTTGAAGACAAATTGAACATTTATGATTCAGTATATTATTGTATTGAGCATAAAAATGGGTGGCACATTCCCTTTAACCACTTCAACCCCGCTAGCTGAAACCCCCTTAATGACCAGGCCACTTTTTACACTTCTGCACTATACTACTTTCATCATTTATTGCTCGGTCATGCAACTTACCACCCAAATGAATTTTACCTCCTTTTCTTCTCACTAATAGAGCTTTCATTTAGTGGTATTTCATTGCTGCTGACATTTTTACTTTTTTTGTTATTAATCGAAATTTAACGATTTTTGGGCAAAAAAATGAAATTTTTCACTTTCAGCTGTAAAATTTTGCAAAAAAAACCCGACATCCATATATAAATTTTTCGCTAAATTTATTGTTCTATATGTCTTTGATAAAAAAAAAATGTTTGGGCAAAAAAAATGGTTTGGGTAAAAGTTATAGCGTTTACAAACTATGGTACAAAAATGTGAATTTCCGCTTTTTGAAGCAGCTCTGACTTTCTGAGCACCTGTCATGTTTCCTGAGGTTCTACAATGCCCAGACAGTAGAAAACCCCCACAAATGACCCCATTTCGGAAAGTAGACACCCTAAGGTATTCGCTGATGGGCATAGTGAGTTCATAGAACTTTTTATTTTTTGTCACAAGCTAGCGGAAAATGAGGATTTTTTTTTTTGATTTTTTTTTCTTACAAAGTCTCATATTCCACTAACTTGCGACAAAATTTTTTAAATTCTAGGAACTTGTCATGCCCCTCACGGAATACCTTGGGGTGTCTTCTTTCCAAAATGGGGTCACTTGTGGCGTAGTTATACTGCTCTGGCAATTTTGGGGCCCATATGTGTGAGAAGTAGTTTGCAATCAAAATCTGTAAAAAATGAATGGTGAAATCCGAAAGGTGCACTTTGGAATGTGGGTCCCTTTGCCCACCTAGGCTGCAAAAAAGTGTCACACATCTGGTATCGCCGTACTCAGGAGAAGTTGGGGAATGTGTTTTGGGGTGTCATTTTACATATACCCATGCTGGGTGAGAGAAATATCTTGGCAAAAGACAAATTTTCCAATTTTTTTTATACAAAGTTGGCATTTGACCAAGATATTTCTCTCACCCAGCATGGGTATATGTAAAATGACACCCCAAAACACATTCCCCAACTTCTCCTGAGTATGGCGATACCAGATGTGTGACATTTTTTTGCAGCCAAGGTGGGCAAAGGGGCACATATTCCAAAGTGCACCTTTCGGATTTCGCAGGCCATTTTTTACACATTTTGATTGCAAAGTACTTCTCACACATTTGGGCCCCTAAATTGCCAGGGCAGTATAACTACGCCACAAGTGACCCCATTTTGGAAAGAAGACACCCCAAGGTATTCTGTGAGGGGCATGGGGAGTTCCTAGAAATTTTTATTTTTTGTCACAAGTTAGTGGAATATGAGACTTTGTAAGAAAAAAAAAAATCATAATTTTCCGCTAACTTGTGACAGAAAATAAAAAATTATAGGAACTCGCCATGCCCCTCACGGAATACCTTGGGGTGTCTTCTTTCCAAAATGGGGTCACTTGTGGGGTAGTTATACTGCCCTGGCATTCTAGGGGCCCTAATGTGTGGTAAGTAGTTTGAAATCAAAATGTGTAAAAAATGCCCTGTAAAATCCGAAAGGTGCTCTTTGGAATGTGTGCCCCTTTGCCCACCTAGGCGGCAAAAAAGTGTCACACATCTGGTATCGCCGTACTCAGGAGAAGTTGGGGAATGTGTTTTGGGGTGTCATTTTACATATACCCATGCTGGGTGAGAGAAATATCTTGGCAAAAGACAACTTTTTCAATTTTTTTATACAAAGTTGGCATTTGACCAAGATATTTATCTCACCCAGCATGGGTATATGTAAAATGACACCCCAAAACACATTCCCCAACTTCTCCTGAGTACGGCGATACCAGATGTGTGACACTTTTTTGCAGCCTAGATGCGCAAAGCGGCCCAAATTCCTTTTAGGAGGGCATTTTTAGACATTTGGATCCCAGACTTCTTCTCACGCTTTCGGGCCCCTAAAAAACCAGGGCAGTATAAATACCCCACATGTGACCCCATTTTGGAAAGAAGACACCCCAAGCTATTCAATGAGAGGCATGGCGAGTTCATAGATTTTTTTTTTTTGGCACGTTAGCGGAATTATTTTTTTTGGGGGGTATTTTCTCACAAAGTCTCCCTTTCCGCTAACTTGGGACAAAAATTTCAATCTTTCATGGACTCAATATGCCCCTCACGGAATACCTTGGGGTGTCTTCTTTCCGAAATGGGGTCACATGTGGGGTATTTATACTGCCCTGGCATTTTAGGGGCCCTAAAGCGTGAGAAGAAGTCTGGAATATAAATGTCTAAAAAATTTTACGCATTTGGATTCCATGAGGGGTATGGTGAGTTCATGTGAGATTTTATTTTTTGACACAAGTTAGTGGAATATGAGACTTAGTAAGAAAAAACAAAAACAAAAACAATTTTTTTTCCGCTAACTTGGGCCAAAAAAAATGTCTGAATGGAGCCTTACAGGGGGGTGATCAATGACAGGGGGGTGATCAGGGAGTCTATATGCGGTGATCACCCCCCTGTCATTGATCACCCCCCCGTCATTGATCACCCCCCTGTAAGGCTGCATTCAGACATCCGTATGCGTTTTGCGGATCCGATCTATGTATCCGTGGATCCGTAAAAATCATACGGACGTCTGAATGGAGCCTTACAGGGGGGTGATCAATGACAGGGGGGTGATCAATGACAGGGGGTGATCAGGGAGTGTATATGAGGTGATCACCCCCGTCATTGATCACCTCCCTGTAAGGCTGCATTCAGATGTCCGTATGCGTTTTGCGGATCCGATCCATGTATCCGTGGATCCGTAAAAATCATACGGACGTCTGAATGGAGCCTTACAGGGGGGTGATCAATGACAAGGGGGTGATCAATGACAGGGGGGTGATCAATGACAGAGGGTGATCAGGGAATCTATATGGGTGATCACCCGCCTGTCATTGATCACCCCCCTGTAAGGCTGCATTCAGACGTCCGTATGTGTTTTGCGGATCCAATCCATGTATCCGTGGATCTGTAAAAATCATACGGACATCTGAATGGAGCCTTACAGGGGGTGATCAATGACAGGGGGGTGATCAATGACAGGGGGTGATCAGGGAATCTATATGAGTGATCACCCGCCTGTCATTGATCACCCCCCTGTAAGGATGCATTCAGACGTCCGTATGCGTTTTGCGGATCCGATCCATGTATCCGTGGATCCGTAAAAATCATACGGACGTCTGAATGGAGCCTTACAGGGGGGTAATCAATGACAGGGGGGTGATCAATGACAGGGGGGTGATCAGGGAGTCTATATGGGGTGATCATGGGTGATCAGGGGTTCATAAGGGGTTAATAAGTGACAGGGGGGGTGTAGTGTAGTGTAGTGTTTTGTGGTACTTTATTGAGCTACCTGTGTCCTCTGGTGGTCGATCCAAACAAAAGGGACCACCAGAGGACTAGGTAGCAGGTATATTAGACGCTGTTATCAAAACAGCATCTAATATACCTGTTAGGGGTTAAAAAAATCACATCTCCAGCCTGCCAGCGAGCGATCGCCGCTGGCAGGCTGGAGATCTACTCGCTTACCTTCCATTCCTGTGAGCACGCGCGCCCGTGTGCGCTCGTTCACAGGAAATCTCGGCCCTCGCGAGATGACGCGTATATGCGTCACTCTGCGCAGGGCTGCCGCCTCCGGACCGCACATCTGCGTTAGGCAGTCCGGAGGCGGTTAAACGCGATGGTATTGAGAATTGTGTACAACTTCAGCAGGATTGAAGCAAAACTATTAAACTATCTTAATAAATTATTTTGTTCTCAAATCTTATCTTTTTTTTATACTAATATACTAGATTTGCAGTGTAAAAATGGTAAAGGAAATTCTGGTTATAATTGTGTCAGTATAAATATATATATATAAAAAAAACGTAATAACTGAAAATCTGTTCTTTCTGAAGTTTTACTGATAATTCATATACTGCAATGAACTGTTCTTATTCTCTCTTCTCCCTTTACAAAGAATCCTTGTCTATTTAGAATTCCTGAGGCATAATCAGAAGCAATGCCAGACACTGAACACGACACAAAGCTCAAGTTCTACAAAGCGCTGCTCATTCGGCAGATATTAATTTAAAGAGTGGACACAATATGTACACTGCCTAACAGATTAATAGATCAAAATCTCCAAAGTAAAGCTAAAGTAGTGCTGGAACAGTGTTACAAAATGAAATGTCTATAGCAAGATAGGATTAAATTATGCTTTAAATTAAGCAGAATTAAATACTACTATGATGTATACTTCATTCAATTGAGTGATAGATAGATAGATAGATAGATAGATAGATAGATAGATAGATAGATACAAAATAGAAAAAAGAGAAGCAGCACACAGACGTCCACTTTTTCATTATCATTTGGAGTTCTGCCTTCTTTTGCTTCATTATCCATACCCGGGACCTTGGTCGCAGGTCCCTCAGGATTTTTTTGCACCCGCACGTTTTCTTTTGCTGATGAGTGAATAAACCGTCCACTTTTTCATTATCATTTGGAGTGCTGCCTTCTTTTGCTTCATGACAGACAGATAGATAGATAGATAGATAGATAGATAGATAGATAGATAGATAGATAGAATTATGAGGTATTTTCAGCATGATCAACTCTTGCCCTTTCAATCAAATGCCAGGGGAGAGTCTTCTGAGCTTAGGGGCGGATCTGTAGAGGCTCTCATAGTGCTACAGCATTCCACTTGGTGCTTCAGCTAGGCAATTTGCATATATATATATATATATATATATATATATATATACACAAGTAATGATTTCTCTGCATAAGTAATTCCTATACAATTATGAGCATTATCAACCCTACCAAGCACTATGCATGGGTTAGTAGAGTTGATCATGCTGACAGAGCCACTTTAAAGGAAATCTTTCTCCATGATCTTGGACTGTTATCTGCAGTAATATATGACTAATACTGCAGATAAGGAGTCCAGATCACTATTTATTTTATTTTCCTACTGCCGCCTGTTCACCTGCTACCAGTATTTAATGCTGCTCTCAAATACATTGTATGGACTGCTGTGAGGACTGCACAGAAGTCCTCTCCATTAGGTTGGAACGGTACAGTTGTCCAAACAGTTTTTCAGTGCAAATTTGAGTGCTGCAAAAAAGCATTGCAATATATTATGTGCAATACTATTCATGTAATACTGCATATCATAGTCCTGAATTGTGATGACAGATTCCCTTTAAGTATCTCCATGTATATAGAGAACCACACCACTACTAAGAAACAATTAAAAGGAATGCTCATAGCACAACCCCTGCCCATATATCTTTTTGGGACATAAGAACGTTATAGACAGAGTGTCCAAGTTCAGGATCCCTTTCTACACAGAACTTCAACAAAAGGCATAACTTCATCTAGACGAATTGGCTTGATCAATATGACATGGTTACCTTTGGAATTCAATGTCAATACAGAGGAAGTGTGTTCCAGAACTGCCAGAAGAAGTAGATTATATTGATTGGACCAACCCTTTTATATCTAAGGGTCATACCTTTGAAGTGTCTGCTTTCGCCACAGACTACAAAATAAACAATTTAAACCAAGAATATTAAAATATTTTATGTATACTATTCTATGAGAGATACATTGATGATAGATAGATAATTGATATATTGATAGAACACGGGCGCCAGGTTCAACGGTGATCTGTGGCCAGTGCTTCCCATTCACCGCTGCATTCATGGGCTATGTCTGTGTCGGTACTGTGGTTCTGGGATCCGTTCCACAGTTTCCTCTCAGCCCTGGCCACAGCATGCTGGCTGATTGTTTCTTGCAGCACTTCCTTAAGGGCTGGCGCGCGTCACTTCCTGGGTTTTATGGGTTAGTCATGTGACCTCACGGACAAATCCTAGCCCTGCTGCACATATATAAGTGGCTCAGCCCCCTTCCCAGATGCCTCAGTATCAAGGTCCTTGTGTCCTTATTTAGTTCCTAATAACCACTTGTGTTTCTGATTCTTATTGTGTTCCTGGATTCTGCTAACTATCTGATCCCTGCCTGCTTTCCTTGACTCTCCTGTTGCCGAACCGGATTGCATGACCTATACCTATGCCGCCTGCCCTGACCTTTTGCCTGTCTTACTACACCTCTGCCTCATCCTTCGGTCCCGCACTGTAGCTCCTGGTAACGACCCCGCCTGCTGACATTGTTTGTACTTCTGGTAACTTTCTCAGGTACCTCCTGGTCCACCTGGACCAGCTGCCTCGTGTGCCTATCCTCTTCAAGAGGTAGCGACCTGGTGTTCCCCTCAGGAAAGTCTATCCCCACCATCAGGAGTGCTGTGAAGAATTGAAGGGTTCACTTAGACAATGCCATCAGAGGAGGTAGGACACGTGGCACAGTGGGCTCACACCACTGGTTCATGATAATGCATATGTGTCATTTTATAAAGGGAATGTAAACTTATGATTTCAACTGAAGATAATAGAGAGATAGATAGATAGATAGATAGATAGATAGATAAATAGATAGACAAATAGATAGTAGTGTTGATCGAGTACCTGAGTAAAATGGAAGTGAATAGGAGAACCCAAGCATTAAACCAGGCACCCCCTGCTTTGAAGAGAGGAGGGTGCATGGTTCATAGGAAAAGGTCAGAAATTGATGGAAACACCAGCGAAATGGTTCGGGAACAGCATGGGGAGGATGCCTGGAAGCATCTTGGACTCCCAGGTCGCTGCTGGGAACAATGTTGTCCGAGTAGTACGCCACTTTTACAGAATGACAATAATACACACAAAACCAAAGATAAAATTGATTTTAGAGGAAAATTTGTTAGGAAACATTCTTTCCTTTATATCTATTTGTATACAATGTGCAAGTTCTGCCAAAAATTACAAGAAAGAGGCACTCCGCTACAACCTGTATATCACATAGAGGAGGGCCTCATTCACATTGTGGTACAATTGTTCATGTAGTGGGACTCCTACACTCATAAAGCCTATGCGCTAAGTGAAAGGGCTGCCAAAAATTACAAGGAATCAGCACTCCAATCCACCCTTTTTTACACATAAAGAAGTTCATCATACACACCCTTGAAAAATTATGATTGATGGCCTGCTGGTGACCTTCTAAAACATTTGGATCAAGGGCCTGCTGATCTGACCATCTTAAACATTAGGGGTGAGGGCCTGCTGCTGAGCTGACCCTCTTAAACATTATGGGTGAGGGTCTGCTGCTGAGCTGACCATTGAAAAAATTATGGTTGAGGGCCTGCTGCTGAGCTGACCCTCTAAAAAATGATATGCCAGGGCCTGCAGTTGAGTTGACCCTGTAAAACATTATATGCGTAAGCCTGCAGTTTAGCTGACCCTGTAAAAGATTGTAGGTGCGTGCCTGCTGCTGAGCTGACCCAGTAAAAGATTGTAGGTAAGGACCTGCAGGTGAGCTGACCCTGTAAAACATTATATGCGAGGGCCTGCAGGTGAGCTGACCCTGTAGAAAATTTTAGGTGCAGGCATGCTGGTGAGCTGACCCTCTAAAAGGCTGTAGATGAGGGCCTGAAGGTGAGCTGACCCTCTAAAACATTATATGTGAGGGCCTTCAGGTGAGCTGACACTGTAAAAGATTGTAGGCGAAGGCCTGCTGGTGAGCTAACCCTGTAAAAAATTATATGTGAGGGCCTGCTGGTGAGCTGACCCTGTAAATGATTTTAGGTGTAGGCCTGCTGGTGAGCTGACCCTATAAAAGGTTGTAGGTGAAGGCCTGCAGATGAGCTGACCCTCTAAAACATTTTATGTGAGGGCCTTCAGGTGAGCTGACCCTGTAAAAGATTGTCGGTGAAGGCCTGTTGGTAAGCTGACCCTCTAAAAAATTATATGCGAGGGCCTGATGGTGAGCTGACCCTGTAAAAGATTATATGCGAGGGCCTGCTGGTGAGCTGACCCTGTACAAGATTGCAAGTGAGGGCCTGCTGGTGAGCTGACCATGTAAAACATTATATGCAAAGGGCATATATGCAAGGGCATTATATGCGAAAAATAAGTATGTTGATATGATGGAAGAGGAGGAGGAGAAAAGGAAGATTCAACCATATACCCTTGTTTGTGGTGGAAGGGATGCATGGGAATACGGTGTATTCAGTACATTATAAACAACACATTTAAAGTGCCTTTATGACCATCAGCTTTCCTCTGGTGGAGTCGAGAAGTCATGGTCAGTCCAGGCCTTGTTCTTTTTTATAAGAGTCAACCTGTCAGCATTTTCAGTTGACAGGCGGATATGGTCATCTATTATAATGCCACCAGCAGCACTAAATGTCCGCTCAGACAAAACGCTGGCGGCAGGGCAGGTCAGCACCTCCAAGGCGTAGAGCACCAGTTCCTGCCACGTGTTCAGCTTGGACACCCAGTAGTTGTAAAGTACTGAAGGATCATTGAGAACACTGACACGGTCTGCTATGTACTCCTTCACAATCTTCTTCTTTCACTCTTTGTGACACTAGGCCGCACATCAGGATGAGGGTGCTGGCGGGGTGTCATGAAACTGCCCCAGGCTTTGGAGAGTGTTGCCCTGCCTCTGTTGGAACTGCTGTTCACCTTGTCTCCTCTTCTCAGTTGGCCAAGGAACTACTGACTCTGCCGAAAGTGTTGTCAGATGGAAATTTTTGGAGCAACATATCAACAAGGATCTTCCACTATTGCACCATTTTGCTTGTCCTCTCCAGCAGAGGAATGAGAGATAAGAAGTTCTCTTAGTAGCGGGGGTGGAGAAGGGTGAACAACTAGCAATCCGTGTTGTCTAAAATGTGAATAACGTGTGAGTCGCAGGAAAGGCAGCCTAACATGAAGCCAGTCATGTGTGCCAGAGTGCCAACAGGCAAGACTTCGCTGTCGTCATCAGGAGGATCACTCTCAATCTCATCATCCTCTTCCTCCTCTTCTTTCCACCCATGCTGAACAGATGGAATTAAACTTCCATGGGTACTACCCTCTGTAGCAGAGACAACCATCTCCTGCTCCTCCTCCTCTTCATCGTCCAATTTGCACCGAGAAGACAAACTGAGAGTGGTCTGGCTATCACCCTGTGTAATGTCTTTCACCATTTCTACCTCTTCCACATGCAAAGCGTCATCCTTAATTGTGAGCAGAGAGTGTTTGAATAGGCAGAGAAGTGGGATGGTTACACTGATAATAGCGTTATCGCTGCTCACCATCTGTGTTGATTCCTCAAAGTTTCTTAAAACCTCACAGAGGTCAGACTCCTCACAGACATCCACTCCTTGCTTTTGAATAGTGGAAGCTGACTCGAAATTCGACGACCATGTTTCAGCTGGTATTCCACTACTGCCCTCTGCTGTGCTGATCACAAAGCCTGGCCAACTTGTGGAATGATGAGTTTCAGCGCGTGCTCACGTCGCACAACAGCCGGTGATGTGGCAATTTCAAGCACTGCTGCAGCATTGACAGACCGTCTGAAGCTGTTGATGACTTGCGGAAATGTGCTCAAAAATTGGGGTAGGTTTTGATATACTCCTGAACCACTAAGTTTAAGACATGGGCTAGGCATGGAACGTGTGTGAGCTTGCCGAGCTCCAAAGCCGCCACCAAATTACATCCATTATCAGACACAACCATGCCTGGTACTAGTTTGAGTGGCAAGAGCCACAGCTCAGTCTGGTGTCTTATCCCCACGCCACAGCTCTGTGGCGGTGTGCTGTTTGTCCCCTAAGTATATCAGCTTCAGCACGGCCTGTTGCCGCTTCCCCACTGCAGTGCTACACTGCTTCCAGCTACCGACTGATGACTGACTGGTGATGCATGCGGATAATTCAGAGGTGGAAGTGGAGGCGCAGGAGGAGAAGTGGGGGTTGGAGCCACTAACATAGGTGCTGGCGGAAACCCTGATAGACGTAGGGCCCACAATCCTTGGCGTCGGTTGCACCTGTGTCATCCCAGTATTCGACTCGCTCCCAGCCTCCAACATTCACCCAATGTGCCATCAGGGAAATGTAGTGTACCTGGCCGAATGCCCTTGTCCATGTGTCCTTGGTTAAGTGGACCTTCCCAGTAACTGCGTTGGTCAGGGCACGTGTGATTTACGGGACACATGTTAGTGTAAGGCGGGCACGGCACACCTTGAAAAATAGTGGCAGCTGGGTAACACGGGCTGCGGAAGGCCTCAATGTCCACAAGCCTAAATGGCAACATTTCCAGGGCCAGTAATTTGGAAAGTTGCGCATTTAGTGCTATGGCCTGTGGCTGATGGCTGGGTATTTGCACTTGTGTTTAAATGCCTGGGGTAAGGACATTGTACGCAGCGCTGGTACACGGAAGTGGATGTGGTCGCTGATGGTGCTTGCAAAGGTCCAGGTGCAGGGCGGGAGGCATCCAGGCCTGTGCCTTCGACAGGGGATTGACCATCACGTAATACAGGGGAAGAGAAGGAGGTGGTGTGACTCGCAGACACAGATTGTGGACTCGGCCCACCTATTAAGTTGCTTTGATGCCATGTGGCGGATCATGGTGGTGGTGGTGGTGGTGAGGTCGCTAGTGTTCATGCCACTGCTCATTTTTGTATGTCACAGGTTGCAAATTCTTTTGTCCTCCACCCTTTCCTCAAAATAGTGCCAGACTGCAGAACATCTACCCCTTGGCAAGGGAGATTTGTGCAAGGGGGTGCTCCGGGGAAAAGTTGCGGGCCTGTTTGGAATGGCCTTCCTTCTCCCTTTTGCCACCCCACTGCCTCTTCCAGCCTGTTGCGGTGCAGCAGATCCCTCCCCCTCTGTACTGCTGTGCTTGCTCGGCTTTCCACCTTCCCAGGCTGGGTCAGTGACTTCATCGTCCGCCATCTTCTCTTTCACTTCCTCACTCTGCTCATCCTCCTGACTTGCTGAACTAACCACTACCTCGGTGATTGACAACTATGTCTCATCCTCTTCATCAACCTCTTAACAAAGTAATTGCCTTTGAGTTATTGGCAACTGTGTCTCATCATCATCCACCTCATTAAACAGTAATTGCTGTCCCCCACCGTAATCTTTTTGGAATCAGGGCACAAGATCTGTCCCTCTTTAAGCGTGCTTGGTGAGAGGGCCAAATCAAGGGATGGCACTGAAAAGAGCTCCTCGGAATATCCGAGTGTGGGATCGCTTGTTTGCCCAGACTCTTTATGGTTGGAGGAAGGAGTATCAGGGTGAGGATTGGGTTGAGCAGACTCTTGGCTACTGAGACTGGACTTATTGGAAGACAGGGTGGTGCTTAACCGACTAGAAGCATTATCTGCTGCAATCCAACCGACCACCTGGTCACAGTGGTCTGACTTCAAGAGTGGTTTCCTGCGCCGCCCTGCAAGCTAGATACCGTGGATGATTGATTTTCTTGTGCTCTGGCAGCAGGCAAAGTTTTACCACGCCCAGGGCCACGGCCTCTGCGTGCACCATCAGCATGATGGACACTGCCCGTCACTTACTGCTCTCTTTCTTCATATTAAATGTTATATATGATTGAAAGTCTGTCACACGTACAGTAGCATAGGATTTGAAAGTGAATGCGCAAACAAATTTAAAAAGGAATTTGGGATGTGGAAACGTCACACAGGAGATATCCCGCAGATAATGTCAATGCTGTCACCAGCGGCTAATGAAAAATTACAGGGAATGTCACAGGTATTTGGGATGAGGAAACGTTATACAAGAGGGGTACCACTGGTAATGTCACTGTCTGCAGCGTCTACGCAAAAAAGTACACTGTATGTCATAGATAAATGTTTTATAAATTCACACGTTACAGTGCAGGTGTGTTCCTGGTAATGTCACTGTCAGAAGTAGACACCGTCTATTGACAAAGCACACTGTATGTCACAGTTACATTTTTGAAGCGCACACATTACACTGCAGATGTGGCCCTGGTAATGTCACTGTCCGCAGCAGACACCGTCTACATAAAAAGTACACTGTATGTCACAGATATATTTTTGAAGCACACACTTTACCCTGCATATGTGGCCCTGGTAATGTCACAGCCCGCAGCAGACACCGTCCCTGGAAAAAGTACACTGAATGTCACAGATAAATTTTTTCAGCTCACACGTTACACTGCAGATGTGGCGCTGGTAATGTCATTGTCCGTGGCAGACACTGCCTACGGAAAAAGTACACTGTATGTCACAGATAAAAAAAATTAGCGCACATGTTACTCTGCAGATGTGGCACTGGTTATGTCATTGTCAGAAGCAGACACTGTCTATTGAAAAAGTACACTATATGTCACGTATCAATTTTGTCAGCGCACACGTTACACTGCAGATGTGGCAATGTTAATGTCACTGTCAGAAGCGGACACTGTCTATTGAAAAAGTACACTGTAAGCCACAGAAACATTTTTGGGCACTGGTAATGTTATTGTCCACAGCAGACACCATATATGGAAAAAGTACACTGTGTGTCACAGATAAATGTTTTCAGCGCATAAGTTACACTGCAGATGTGGCACTGGTAATGTTACTGTCACAAGCAGACACCGATTGAAAAGGTACACTGTATGTCACAGATACTTTTTGGATGCGCACACTTTACACTGGAGATGTGACACAGCTAATGTCACTGTCCGCAGAGGACACCGTCTATGGAAAAAGTACACTGGATGTCACAGATATTTTTTGGATGCACACATTTTACACTGGAGATGTGGCGCAGCTAATGTCACTGTCCGCAGCAGACACCATCTACGGAAAAAGTACAATGGATGTCACAGATATTTTTTGGATGTGCACACTTTACACAGGAGATGTGGCGCAGCTAATGTCGCTGTCTGCAGCGGCTTAACTATTGTACGCTTTTTAGCGCAGGATGCGCTAAATATAGATATTGCTGCCACACACAATAGTCCTTAGAAGGACTTTTGGGTCTGTAAAGTTTTAGGAATCTAGCGCAGGTAGCACCCGATGACACGTTCTGGCCAGCCAATCACTGTAATGCCAGCAGCCATGTGCCAACATACCGCCATGTCCCAAGCATCGAGATGCTCGAGCCGAACTGGTGTTCGGCCGAGCATGCTCGATCATCACTAATCTATATATATTTCTCATATATTTTAAAAGTAAAAAAACAATATGCGATGAATTGGCAATAAGAGTAGTGTCACATTAGTTCATTCTGCATTACTAACGTCTGTGAAGTTAGAATCTAACAAATTATTTTAGATTTTGTGAAAAGCAGAAGTATAGTATTATTAGCCACAAACTACTAAAAATATAAAAAAATATACCTACAAATGTATTATGAAAAAGAACATCACCATATAAATGTTTGGAGTCCACAGATCATAGTCAAATCACCTACAAATACTATATATTTTTTTACTCCGGTATATTTCTCCTTTACAATAATGTTGATGGAAAACACTTTATATAAATGAGTTTTGTATTAGAATGCTGAACCAGGAGAACATACATTATGCTGGGCGCAATACTTCATAGAAGGAAAACAAACAGATACAGTCACTGCCACACTAACAAGGCTACTTTCACACTCGCATTGTGAATTCCAGTATTGAGATCCGGCAGAGGATCTCAATACCAGAATTAAATGGATCCGTTTTGATTTTGCACATTAGGATGCATCCGTTCTGTTAGGATGTCGTTGTGTGAAATCAAAACTGAAATAAAATGATCTGTCACTAATTACATTGAAAGTCCAGTCTGGATTTCTGCAAAATAATCTTCAATTTAGGTTTTCCAAGCTTATCTGATGAAAAAAGGTCAGTCAGGAGAGGACAGGAGTGTCTCCCTGATTACTGCTCGATGAACAAAATCAATAAACTAAATCATAGGAGTAAAAAAGACGGCCCCTACAGACAAACAACAAGTAAGACAAATACATACAGAGCTGGTACATTGATGAAGACCAGTAATTGATGTATATGGTAAGGTGTGAAAAGTGGACTGGACCAATGGTAGCAGGTCAGGCACGGCAGTGTCAAATGACAATGACTAGCCCTAGTCACTCCCTGCTTGGCCTGGTCCGCCCTATAACACAAAATCCTCAGGACGGGGTCCAAAAAGCCCCGCAAGGGGTGGCCCAGACAGGAACTCTTAACCTATGTAGGTAACCCTAGCAGGCCCTAATACATCAGGAAGAGGATAACCGTCCAGAGGAGCAAAAACACATATAAATACCAAAAAAAGCGTAACCCCACCACAGAGATTATCCACTGAAAGGATTAGAGTGAGAGGAATACTTAAGTGTCCCGACGCATTTCTTCAAAAAGGATTTGCCCCAGGATTCATCAGGGGACACGGGGCAGTAGCTAGAGTCAGTTAGCGGCTGAGTTTATTGTGTGGCAGCGGTCAGGCGTATGGCTCTATTACCACCAACAAGCTGAGACCCAGGGTGGTGGTGTCCGCAGTGGTGGAGTGACCGGCCACTTATCAAGTTCCAAGCTTATCTGATGCCAGCAAATGTAAGATATGCTAATTTTCCAATATTTTTCCCAGATACCAAGATGACTGCATACTCGGTGTCCTCCATATGGAGAAATAGTATCCCAAATTGTCTTTGCTCAGCTCTGTTGAAGGGTAGTTACCCAGAAAGTTTTCCTTTCACTTTGGAAAGGAGACTAGCTTGTATTTTGCTTTTCCAGAGAAGGACTGTGTGGGGATGCAAGCATAACAAATCATGAAAAAGCACTGACTGAACAGTTTGAGGCCACCCAAAAAACTTAATGAATAAAAAGTAGAGGAAACTTGATCTATGAAACAAAAGTATGGCCATAAATAATAATAATAAAAAAAAAACTTATTATGAAAAAGCACAGATTTTGAAGCTACCACTAGGAAAAAAAACTTATGAAAAAACTGTTTGATGTTACCACAAAAAAATTGTGGATAAATAATAATAGGGAAAAATGGATCTATGAAGTAGAACCATACCAACAGATAAAGCTCTTATTATGAAAAGCACTGTATGAAAAGTTTGAAAAGTTTGAATTAATCACTAGGGGAAAATCATATTTTGAAAAAGCACTGATCAAACAGTTTGAGGCTACCACTGAAAACTTAGTGGAAAAAATAATAGGGGGAAATTGATCTACGAAACACAAGGAGATATGTCATTATATACATACTATATATAAGAAAACTAATTCTATATTCATCCTGAATTTTTTCCAAAATTTTGATTCTAACAAACCTAAATATTTTGCAAATCATTCCAGGCAAATCAAGAGAGAAATCCACACTTGAAAAATGGAGTATCTTATACCAGGAACCTAGCTCTTTCTGGGTAACTACACTTTAACAAAGCTGAACAAAGAAAATTTGCTTAGCTGCCTGAGAGGTCTTGATTGGGGTATTATGGAGGGTGCTGAGTATGCATGAGTATATTAAGCCAATCAATGCTCCTCTGGGTTTGTGGGAAATATATATGAAAATTAGCACAGCTTAAATCTGCTGGCATGAGATAGGCTTAGCAAAGCTAATTTGAAAATGTTTACTAGAAGTCCATTGGGACATTTCTTGGCCTACAATACTCTGCACACATACTAAGTGTTTTTGATAATGAGAAAGAGCCCCGCCAGACAACACATATATGTTACTCAGAAACTCATGCTGGGTGCTCTCTTTCTCTGCTTCATTTACCTGAAACGAATCAGAAACAAAAATAGTTTATTAGAATCCAACAAATTGGGAAAATTTGGGATAAATTCTGAATCAGTAGAATCGATTTGCTCATCCATAGTGCTAACCATGACTGATTTAATAAATAAACATGATTGCTAAAAAAGTGATACCGTACATTGTATAAACTAGAAATAAACTGAAATTCGAACAGCCAAAGCAAACATTCCTTGATATATTCTGGTCATTACCTTGTATGTTTTGGACGTTTTAAGCAGCATCTTCTTATTAATGATATAAGTCAGTCAAAGTATTTCATTGACATAAGAGAATAGTAAAAGGCTAAGACAAGACAATAAATCGAATTCATATGCTTTATAACATTGTTTCAGTCTTCCATCCATTGCCTAAAAGCTCACATATGAAAAAGCTCCTATTGTGGTTAGTAATGCACATTCAATGTGATTAGCTGATTGAAGGGGCGGGGGTGGGAGATGTGTTTTATTTCATATCAGTTAGTTGGATAACTATGTTAGTCAAGATTTCCTAGACTGGGCTTTTAGATTAAATCCTGATTCTTTTATCAAATGTCTGCTTTATTTTATCAAAACCACTCAAAGTATAAATTTGTAACAGTCTTTCTAAAATCATACAAAAATTATGCTAAAGGATGGATATATTTTCAAAAACATTTTATCTGCTTTTACTATTACCATGAGAAAAAGAAGGGATAAGCAAAAACGCTTCCGTTATGATAATACAACTGGCTGCATCCGTTCTGAATGCATATGGTTGTATTATATCGAAAAGATACAGAAATGAGGCCCTAGTAAGACCCTCGGGAGTTAACCCTCAAATACACCACTGGTCAATGAGACCAAAAGAAATCCCTGTAGGGGTCTACTAATTTGAAAATTAAGACATATACTTTATTAAATTCACTTAAAAAGGGGATTTATAGATGCCCCAAAATACCACACGTTTAAAACGGTCAGACGATAGTACAAATTTGTGTAAAAGTTACTTTTTCTCTCATTTAATAAGAGAGATATAGGTTATGCAGGCGGGTGGTTGGTATGCAGTTTACCACACTTTTGGGATATAGCCCTATTTCTTGGTGTCCTGGGACCTGGGCCCAAGTCCCGACTACCAGTCCGTGTTATATCAATTGTGTGTCCCTTTTCACTGATGCCACAACACACACCACACCAATTCAACACATACTAGTATAGCCCTAATGCTGGGCAGGGTTGACACATTTACTACCGTCTGATCTAAAAAGGAGAGAGCGCCTAACACTAGTCCCCACCCGACATGTTTCGCCGCGATGCGGCTTCGTCAGGGGTTTGGGGTATTAGCGTCGGCGCGCTGAGCAAACACAGGTTTTATGCCCTAAGTGACGCCCACTGTTTATGCGTTGCGGCTGACCCATTGGTCACAGCCGCACGAGGCGTGTCCACTGTGTCATGTGCGCGGATGCCTAGTGATGATGTCATCACAGGCTGTGCGCGCCCGGTCACACCCCCGTTTATTCAGGCGGCTGATCTATTGGTTACGGCCGTCCGGGGCGTGGCCACTACGCAACATGCACAGGCGCCCAGTGACGACCTCATCACTAAGCGTCTATCCACCCAATCCAGTTATCGGCGCCGTCTGATGACAACATACTCGGCGTCATCACTTCACCTCCTCCCTATCACGGAGGTGGGAGTGGCTATCCAAAAGGATACGATACCAGGGTCAATAGCCCTCTACTGGATACATTTGTATTAAAAATGACTGGATACAGGCAAATAGATATTAATTACTTAGATGCAGTTAGAGGGAAAACGAGGTAGGACAATACATATTTTAATGACACCAGCGGTTCACGATCTATGCGCAGCTAGCTGGTCAGAATATTACAAAATACATTTGTCATACAGTGTTGCCCACCTTTCTCCATTATACCGCGGCATGTATACCTATGTCGACTCTGAAAAAAAGGGGGGAGGAATTTATGGGGTCATCTTATAACCTTATGCGTACATTATTATTTTATTTTATTTTAAATTTTATCCTCACATAAATGACAATTTAATCCAAATTCCAGACAATTAGTTGTCTTGCAAGATATTATTATAACATATTATATTATTATATCAAAAATGACCAAGACAGATCCGGTACAAAAACAATTGTAAGTCAATAGGCGCCGTTTTCTTTTGTGTCCGAGAAAATGGATCTGGCACCATTGACTTACATTGTGTTTTATGTTGGATCCGTCTCGATCAGTATCCCATGATGTAGACAAAAACACTGCTTGCAGTGGTTTTGTGTCTGGCATGGGAACACAACCAAATGGAACAGAATGCATTCCATTCAGTTCTGTCCCCACGACGGATAGACGATAGATCTCAATACTGGAACGGAAGACGTAGATGTGAAAGTAGCTATAATGTAACTATAATATCATTTTTACTTTTTGATAATATTTACAAAGCTAATTTATTTATGTATTTATTTATTTTACTTTAGAGCCATGAGAGCAAAAAATATAGCTATATAGAACATATTATCTGAAAGCTTGAAGAGAATATGTCATCAAAATGGGCTCCTGCTCTAATGGCACAGACAGGCAGAAGTGCAGATCCAGACCATTTAATCCCTTAGATGTCAATAGTGACCCTGACATCTAAATGTTGCAGCGGTAGGGAGCTCCCTCGTACTCCCATTGGCATCATACAAATGAGATTGCAGGGTGCAGATATTTTTGAAGGACAGCATGTGGCCTAATGAAGGTCCCAGGCCTACCTGTAGTGATTCCCTATAATTATGGAATACCCTGTATTGATTATGCAGTGCGAAGTGCTCTACTGATTGTCACTAGCAGGCTGCTTCCGGCAGTATCAGCCTGATGGTAATCTGCAGGATAGGGAATAATTAACTGATTGATAGTGGTCTGGGACCACCACCAACCACGAGAACAGGGGTCCTATTCCCACCTTCTGATGTAGTGGCAGGTCATGCATGCGCACTGCCACTCCAATCCTTCTGTATGGGAGTGCCGGAGATAGCCGAGCAATGTTCCTGGCTATCTCCATCGCTCCCATAGAGACTGAATGGAGCAGCAGTATATATGCATGACCTGCTGCTCCATCAGAATTGGAGAATAGGACCCAGCAGTCAGACCGCCAGTGATTACATAGTTTTGTCCTATCAATCCATGCTGAATCTCCAATAGAAATGAAGGGGAGGGGCAAAAAAATGTCTCATGTGCTCTGAATGCATAGGTGTGTTTTTTGCACTTTTTTATGCTGATCAGCCACAAAGACCACAAAATGAAAATGCAGTTTTGCATTGAACATACACCCCAATTTTTTTTTAAATAAAATAAAATTAAAAATTGCACAAAATACACACTAAAAAAACTCCACTTATAAAATCAGCATTGGTTCCAAGGGGATTCTGGAGGCAGATTTTCAAAATCTGTTGAGTGAACATATTCTAACAGATTTCAAAATCTGTTGAGTGAACATATTCTAACAGATTTCAAAATCTGTTGAGTGAACATATTCTAAGCCTGTTGAATGCCGAAAGACTGTGTCCTGTTTGTCTTTTCATTCTATAATGGGGAGTTGCACATACACTCAGGGTAAAAAAAATATATATATATAAGGGCAGACTTGATTAACCATGGACTTTTTCTTCTGTCATTGTCCTGTGTTTCTAAGGTTCTATCTGTAAAGCAAAACCCTCAATCCTTGATATAAAGACAATTATTAGAAGAAAACCTGAAAAGAACCCATTTCTGTGCGCTATTTCAGCTTCTTAAGAGCTATATTCTCTTTTCTCATACATCTTAGTGGCCTTGAGAATACCCAGACAAAAATGGTCTTGCTCAGCATTATTACAATTCCAATATCCTTGCAGATTTTAGTAACAGTGACTTTTCCCTAAGGTTCACTAGAATAACATAAAGTATGGAGCACTCATGAAGAGGTACACCATTATTCTATATTTATGCAACCATCTCAAATGGCCATTGCATTACTGCTGGATGTGGCTTATTTCTAAAGTGACAAGTCCTAGAATTACTTTTTCACAGATCCAATACTCAATAAAAAGCTGTAATTCAGCTTAAAAGCTATTTTCTGTGCACGGTGTATAATACCATAGTGAGCTTTTACTCACTCCATGCTTTTCTCTTGCTTTATAATTCTTTCCTCTCCTATTACATCTTTCTTCAAGTAAGATACTATACATATGATCTGCTCTGCACTGCACACAGCAGAGAATACCCACCTTGAATGCTCATTTATGTGTTGTGATCAGACAGTTGGGGCATAAATTAAAGAGGATCTGTCACCACAAAATGGGCAGCATGTTATAAAGCAAGAAAAGCTGAGCATATTGTGGTAAAACATTTAGCAAAACTTGTCATTTATGCATTTATATTTCTCCAGTTTCTGAACTTAGGACCACCCAGTCTACAACTCTCACTGACTGACAGCTTTCCCTGTATGCAAAAATACACAGAGAATGTTATCAATCACTGATAAGACCTCATCTATGTATAGCTATAGCGACTGGCAACTATCTCTGTATACACACTTACAACGAGAATACTATCAATCACTGATAACACCTCCCTTGGGTACAACTGTCATTTACTAATAGCTATCTCTATATACACACTTACACAGATAATGCTATCAATCACTGATAACACCTCCCCTATGCACAGTTATGAGTGACTGACAGTTATCTCTGTATACACACTTACACAGGGAATGCTATCAATCACTGATAACACCTCCCCCGTGTACAGCTATTAGTGACTGCTATGTCTGTATACACACTTTCACATAGAATACTATCAAGCACTGATAATGCTTCCTTTATATACAGCTATTAGTGACTAACTGCTATGTCTATACATACACGTACACAGAGAATATCATCAATCCTTCCCCTATGTGCAGCTATTGGTGACTGACAGATATCTCTGTATACACACTTACATAGAGAGTGTTATCAATCACTAATAACACCTCTCATTGTGTACAGCTATTAGTGACTGACAGCTATGTCTGTATACACACTTACACAGCGAATACTATGAATCACTGATAACACCTCCCCGTGTACAGCTATTAGTGACTGACTGCTATGTCTGTATACACACTTACACAGAGAATACTATGAATCACTGTTAACACCTTCCCTATGTATAGCTATTAGTGACTGATAGCTAAGTATCTATATATACACTCTTACACAGAAAGTGCTATCAATCACTAATAACACCTCCCCTATGTACAGCTATTAGTGACTGACATGTCTGTATACACACTTACACAGATAATATCATCAATCACTGATAAAACCTCCCCTATGTATAGCTATTAGTGATGGACAGCTATGTCTGTATACAAACTTTAAGGTCCCTTTACACTGGCTGAGCATCAGCCAGATAATCACTAAGAAGTACATTTGAAGGGATTTATAATTACCTGCTCCCTGCAACTCTGTGGATTCACCGCACTTCCAGTCCCTGCCTCTCAGCTTCCACATAGATGGTGTCAGGTGCACTGCTGCAGCCAAATACTGGCCTCAGCAATAATTTATCCCCAAGCCGCAGCTCACTTCTCGGTCATGTGCTACTCAGGACAATGCCACTACTGAAACTAGTCATTGACTATAGCAAGGAACGTAACCCTGTTCATGTGAAATTTGACAAGTGGGGATTAAAAGTGTAGTGAGGACAGCTCGAGTTGGTGCAAGGGGAGCATGTTATTACAGATCACTTCATAGGTACTGATGAAAATTGAACTTGTAATGTGCAAATGAGCCTTTAGGAACAATGAGGGTGATGTCATTGTGCCTCGCTGCTCCTAAAAGCTTTGTTCACTCCACTTTGACGGACTCTCAGTATAAGCGGGGAGGCTCACCATGAAGGGGAGTGAACAGAGGCTTTTCTATTAATGCTTCTATTTGTGATAACATCTTGTTTTTGTACATGTCTGAGGTATACATCGGGAGCATTCCTATATGGGAAGAGGAATGTTCTGATCACCAACCTGATGAGGGCAGCTTTCACATCTAGTTGGACAATGATTAGGAAAGTGAACATATGGTTCTCTACATTCACTACTAGGAAAAAAACGTGCACACTCTGATAGGATGATTGAATGTCAAAGATGTGTAGACACATTTTTTAACAAAACTTTAGGGAATAATTCCCCTCGGCCTTGTGCTGCCAACCAATCCTACTTTTGATAAAAAATAAATAGTATAGAGAACACCTCCTAAAAGTGATGTACATGGGGTACATGATTTCATATCCTTGAATGAAAGGTGTCCTACAGAAGATAGAAAAATATAAATATCACCTTCATTTAAGATTAATGGGAGCATTTGTCAAGCTGTTAACTCTGATCTTTTCTGGTCAAGGTAACCTCTTTGATTCTGCTTTGCAGTTTCACATCCATTAGGTATACATGCATCCAATACTGCTTTTCGAAAGGATGTACTACTAAGCCACAATTTAATGTTGCATCCTTAGTGTCTGGTATATTTTGTGTTCTACATTGAGCTGTGAGTGTTGGCTAATTGTACATTACATTATCCTCTCACAATTTTCACATGGCATTCCTGGGCTCCAGAAATTGTTTTGGCATATCTTATCGCATTTAATAAATTCACTAGAGTTTATGCGTGATTTAATCTTGAAGGCTAATAGTCTTCCACTTGATGGAGAATCTGTTAGCATTTAAAAGGGTTGGCCACTTTCTGGCTACTTTTGACCAAAGAGTGTGTACGATAATTATAACCCCTTTAAGAGTTACTAAAATGAGGAACTGGAAAATGTAGCCATTTTTGAGACTGTGGAGAGCAATATGTATTGGTCCTCCAAATACTTGAATACAAGTATACAGAACACATTTGTGTCTGTCACTCCTATGATTAGTAACATGGGAATTACTAATAAACTGAGGGAGGGTGAGCCACAGAAATAGGGCATAGCCATAGGTGGTACAGATTGTGGTCACACCCAAACTTTGCACTCTTAGAGACCTAAAAGTTCAATTTGCAACCTTTTGAGGTGACCTGCACTACAAATGACATATGATAGTTGGAGTTCCCTGTTACAAATTTTGTGCTGGGGCCCAGAAACCTGGAACTTGCAACCTGGAAGCTAGCAAGGCAATCTTTTTCTCTGTAGTCTCTTCATTCCTCATTCTTTTCAATGTCAGATTGATTGATTTTTTTCTAAATTTATTTAACATGAAAATTAGTTACACTGAAATTTGTATAAAGAAACAGTCTTTATTAAATTATGTCCTGAACCGGGCTGTTGATTATTGATGGAAATTGTGCAGACTGTGTAATAATCTTTTCTTCCTAACTCACATTGCTCTGTGTTCACAGCTTCTCCTACAGAGAAGGTCAAAAGTTTTCGTCCGAGTTAAGCTGGATCACAGCGTGCATTGTCAAGCCTAGCAAAACAATGTCAATAAGCAGAAAATGCATCTAGTACTGTGAAATAGAGTAGGCTTTATAATCACACTGTGTTATGGTCCGGCTCTATATACAGTACAGTTATAAAAAAAAAATATTGCAGTCTTACACTTAATTTTTCTTTGTAATGGTATATGTGTGATATTAAAAGGAAAGTTTTGGGCATATGGGCTTTAAAAGTCAGAGTGCTTGTCAAATTATATAACTTCAATAGAGATGTATGGTGTGGCAGTGTGCATGTAGAGTAATTGGAACTTCTCATTGTGTTACTTGGCTACTTGGTTACACCCCTTGCTACTTAATTACAAGGCTTTTTAACAAGAAAAATCTTAGTGTGCATTTAGGGTGATCCAGCAGTGCCAGACCTCTCTGACTGCTTCCTTAATGATTCAGCAGAGCGCTCATGCAGAACTTTGCCTGATGAATAAGAGATATGGCCCAAAGCCATTGTATGATCAGTGCAGACAGGAGAGGAGGCTAAATGACCTGTTCAATATATATATATATATATATATATATATATATCCCATTTCCTGTTGTATAAACCTTGGGTGCGTCTTATAGTCAGAAAAATATGGGTAACATTTAAACCTTACCATCAACATAAAAAGGAAAATAGAAGTAGAATGTAAAAACACCTATTCAGACGTCAACAAATTATATATATATTTTTTTTTTTTAGTTAAGGATACTCAAGTGCATGTTACCATTATACAAACCTCAATATAACCAATAATACTGCCATACACCGACCATATAATAGATATGAAGTCTACACTGGTATGTTGCAGTACTGCAGAAGTCCTGAGCAGACAACAGAATACATAACAATTAAAGAGGACCTGTCAATTCTAGTTTTAGTTAAAAAAAAAGTGTATTCCCCTTGAAATAAAAATATGAATCATGAATCATTTCAGAATCCAAACCAGACCTATAAATAAATGCATTTCCCAGATCAGATCTGTAAATTAGTTTAGAAGCCCAGACCATAATAGGATATTAGGTAGTAGGTTAAACTGATCACCCATACAATTCACCTCTACCCTGTAGATGCTGCAAGTCTACAGGCATTGTTTTTAATATTCATCTTCGCTAGCTCAAAATCATGCTGATTATACTGCAGCAACCCAGTATTAGTGCAATTCAATGTGTCATTACTATGATAGACGCAGGGCATAATAGCAACAGGCAACTGGTAAAAGGTCTACATATCATTACTAAATTGATTTACTATACAATATTATGGTAATGGGCAGCAAATGGATTGCATTGGATAATTACTGGAGGATAAATCAATCAGTACAGAAGCATCAATCAATAGACAGCAACACCATGATGCTAGTCAACATCATGACCTTGTGTGTGCAATGTGGCCACTGCACTCAACATCCTGATATTAGTGCATGCCAGGTCAGGTAGGTGGCCCAGGACTCAATTATACTTAGTTAAGGAAGTAGGCCAAATGCAGTCCGCTGTGAGGTCAAGAAGTGCAGCCTTCCAGAAATTTGTCCAGTAGGGAAAATGGTCAGTTTAGGATTGCAGAAAATAGAAGCAGAGATCATCCTAAATGATTTACCAATTATGTACTATATTTGCAGAAACACCTTAACAATACAGTATATAGTCTTAGTTCAGAGGCACTTTGATGTTCCCTTGTGCTTCTGTCCATAGAGTGGGACATATTTTTCGAGTCTAATGCTATAGGTATGATTGTAAGGTGATCCTATAATCATTAAATTGTCTTGATAATATTATATTCGCCTTGGCTCCATTTTCATAGAAGAGTAAAATCTATAATTATTTCTCGGGCAGACATATCGGGTCTCAGTCTATTATTCATAAAATGTTTTTATTCTTCTTGACATAAAGGACTATTTGTTTTGGGAAATGAAGCACAAAAACTAGATTGAAGACCACTTAAAATTGTAAGTCCAAGGTCATAATGAGCTTTTGTCAGGCAGAATTTGTAAATCAAGTATCAAATCATGTGCCAATAAGAAGATAAATAGTGTTAGCCTTTTTTTTAACGGTTGTGTTGTATAATAGACAAAAGACAAGGAAGAAATTATGAACCATACAAAAGCTGGCTGTTTTCTATCACATGAATTGCTTTAAAGGGGTTCTTCTGACTACAGATATTGACGACCTGCCCTAGGTCATCATTATCAGATCAGTATGGGTCTGACACCCCTAACGGTCAGCTGTTTCTGGCAGCTGTGGCACTGGAAACTATACCATTTACACATTAGAAGGCTCCATACACTGTGTAGTTTAAAACGCCTTTGTACTGCATCTCAGCTCCCATTTACTTGAATGGGAGTTGAACTGCAGTACCTGAGGATGGCCACTACACAGTGTATGGAGCTGTCTGCTTCTAGCTCAGTTTATAGTTTCCCATGCTGCCTGAAACAACTGATTGTGGTGTTAGCTGTGGAACCCCTACAGATCTGATATTGATGACCTTTCCTGAGGATAGGTCATCAATATTTAAGTCCCAGAAAACCCCTAAAAATAAGAACTTGTTTACGATGCATGGTAATATTTACTATTAGCAGTTATATGGAATTCTGTCTGGATTTTGAAAAAAATAGGTGTATGCTTGGTAGAATTCTGTAGGTATTAAAGTATTGTCACATAGAAGCTGTTTCTAGAAGAGAATATTTCCATACATATGGAGTCTTATGCGCACAAAGGTTATGCAGCTCTGAACTAGAGAGCAATGTGGCTTCTGTACACTTACATACAGACTCCATGCACAGGTCTTGGTTTTCTGCTTGAGCCCCCGAGCCCTATTTTATACAATATAAAACACTGCAAGAAAACTGCAGCAAAATCTGGATTTGCAAGTTGCAAAATTGTACATGGATTTCCTGTGGACTTAAAAGACATTCTGGCTTCACAATATTGTTAGCCTATGTTCAGGATAAACCATCAATATCACATCATTGGGGTCTGACTCTAGAGACAGCTTTGTCTTCTTCGCTTGAATGGAACTGTAGTTACGCTGCATGGCTGTAACTATGTCAAAGGCCTGCAGGCAAACACTTCTGATTGGTGGGGCTGCTAAGAGTCAGACCCTCAACGATCTAGCATTGATGACCTATCCTAGTCTAGGATTAGACCAATAGTACTGTGAAACCAGAATACCCCTTTAAGTCCTATGAGCAGAGGAAACTCTCAGCCACATATCCATTTTATTCAAAGAAGGTTCAGGATTGTTTGTGACTGTATAAATTGTCCCTTCTCTTGCTGAGTAGGCCAGCCATTTTCATATCGTTAGCCTCTTATTGCTTTGTTGTTGCTACGCACTTGACATACCCCCAAAATGCTGTATTTGGAGCCTGGGTTAAAATCCACAAAGGTGTAATGAATGACAATCATCGCATTTACTTATTTAAAATGACGCCCTCATTTTGTTTTCTCTTTATCTCGGAAATATATTTTCTTGTCGCACTGACAAAATCTCCAGGAACCAAATACAAGATTAAAGTGGATTTTGGCAATTTGGCTAAACGACTAAAATTGTCTTCAGGTAGCTTTTCTGCCTTTTTACAATTTAAGTAAATGACAAACTTACAACAAGTGCTCTCAATTATTTACAACGCCATCAGAAAAATTGTCCTTGTATGCTTGAGAATAGGATACAATTATGGGAAAATGCATCAAGCTCGACTAAATGGCTGCCAATTTAACTTTCTGTTTGCAGTTCTCATATAATCTGTCACGCTGTGCGGTGAAATCATTCCACTCTTTATAATTTAAAATGGTTACTTTTACAAGGGCTGTTCTTTTTTTTCCCATGGAATTTGGGGCTCTTAAAAGGTCACAATGGTGTGGTTTACTGAATAAAGCCGAAGCTTGAAAAATGTGCTTTCCAAAGTGATTTAACTACCGAGCCTGTAATGAATTTTACAGGCTCCTTTTGTTAAATTGCTCTGACAATATTCATTTCCCCCTGTTTCAATCATATTAGCAGAAGTTAAAGTTCACCAGTGGTAAAGCATTCAAAGAGGATACCTGCGAAATCTTTATGATGCATCATACACCTGACAGCACCTGTCATCTCAGTTCATCATCGGCAGCATACACAATGGCTTGAGGCAGATAAAGAAGTTTCACCTTGAAAGCTCATTAATGCCAGAGATAAAGGAAAATAATTGGCAAATGGGAACTTCTGCCAAATAAGTAACATAGTACAAATGCTTGTAACAACTCAAAACCGAAGGATGGTTCATACAAAAAATAATGATTGGAAGAATTTTCTTATACACATTTCCCGTTGTTGCAAATTTAGAAATATAGATGGAAGAATAATTTAGTATGAATGGACGTGGACATGCAATTTTCAAAAACCTTGAATATGGAATTCAGTTTTGGGCTCCACATACTAAAAAGGATATAAGGGAGCTAGAAAGGGTTCAGAGGCAAGTGACCAGATTTTTAAATGGAAGGTCTTTGTAAGGGCTCATTCAGACGGCCGTATGTTGCTTTCTGTATCTGATCCGCAATTTTGCGGATTATGTGCGGACCCATTCACTGTTATGGGGCCGCAAAAGATGCAGACAGAACTCAGTGTGCTGTCCGCATATTTTCTTCCATTCCACGGCCCCACAAAACAAATAAAATATGTCCTATACTTGTCCCATACCCCACTAAAGTCTATGAGTCTGCAAAAATGCATATTTTTTTTAAAACATGCTGACACAGACCGCAAAAAAATAAATAAAAAATCTGCATTTTTGCTGTCTGAATGAGCCCTTATAATGAGAGGTTTAAAATGTTAGGCTTGTTCAGCTTGGAAAAGGCCGCCTTAGAAATTATCTAATTTACATGTATAAATATAAGGGTGATCGAAACAGAGAAATGGCACCTGATTTAATTGTGCCCAAGACTTTACAAAGGACCAGGGGGCTATCTTTGTATGTAGAAGAATGGCAATTTAGACATCAATTACACCTTCCTCTCCTGGTCACTTGAATGGGAGAGCTGATCTAGACAGCGAGCAGGTTAACAGTGAAGAGGAGGCAACGCTCGTACATGCACCACAGCCTCTTAAAACAGGTGATCGACAGGTGTCGGATCACTGCCGATCTGATATTAATGACCTATCCTGAGGATAGGTCATCAATATGTAAGCACTTATCAGTGGCTTTAAAGGGGTTTTCCAAGTGTTTTTTAACTAATAACCTATTCTCCGTGTGGTGGGGATGCGACTCTTAGGATCCCCACGATCAGCTGTGTGAAAAGGCTGCCACGGTCGCAGTAATACCGCCATCTTCTTAGCTTTTCCTAGGCCATGCGACCTTACTTTCATTGATCACATGGCCTAGGCGCAGCTCAACCCCATTGAAGTAAATAGCACTAGGCTGCCATACCAAGCACAGCCACTATACATGTATGGCACTGTGCTTGGTGAGCAGGGAAAAGACCGAGGCTCTAACCCCTGGGACCCCCACCGATCAGATACTGATAACCTAATCAGAAGGTAGGTCATCTCAAGCATAGCACCAGAGATTGTGTAGCAGTTGTGCTAGGTATAGCATCCCAGAACCATTCACTTGAAAATAACTGAGCTGTGCCTAGGCCTTGTAACCAATGAATGTGATATCACTGGTGCACTGTGCCCTCTCCAAGCAGCTTATTGGCAGGGATCCCAGGAGTCAAACACCCATAGATTAGATATGGATGACCTATCCTAAGAATAGCTCCTCAGTATTCTTCTCACAGAAACCCCTTTAAGGATCCTCAGCTTTTAGCCAGATCAGCTACAAAGAACATCTCTAAATTTGGATAACCTTGTCTCTGTGGACAGGCAACTGATTTTATTGGGCAACATGTAACACTGAATTTCCCCTTTTGTAGAACTACAAGAAAACTGAACACTTCTTACTAGGTTCTTTTACAGACTATAACTGAAAATTAAAACAGCAGCATAAGTGGTAATAATTAAAGTTAAATAGTGCTATAAATCAGAAACATTATACCAAAAAACAACCATATTGTTATTCCCTACAAAAAGGTACAATGTTCTTGTAGCCAACCTGGTCCCCTAACCTAGGGTACCCTAACACTAGCACGTGCTATGTCTACTATGGCAATAGTTATGCCCATGATTGAAGTGAAGCTTTGCAAGGATCAACAGTATTCATAGGGGGGAGTCTGAATCTTAACTTTCAGTGAAAGGTGCCTCTGTAGTGCATAAACCTTTGGTCTTAGGTCTGGTTATATGACAAGTCCTTATACAAATATGAATAGACTATACAAAATTAAACAAATAAACATTTGCTTAAAATTATATTGAAATAAAAACAATTTATTGAAACCCTGACCTAATTTTTATTCATATACATTTTATTTAGAATGGAAAAAGCCTATGTTCCTTTTATTTTGATGAATTTTAAGCAGATACTTTATTTTCCTTTTTGCAAGTCAATTACATAGTTTTCACCTGCAAAACCAGAATGAAGACTCTTTATTAAAAGTATTAAATATGTAATTCCCACAGGAGATAACGTAATTTGTTGGTTTGATAAATACAGTTATGGTCTAGAAAATGTATTTTTAAAAGATAATAATTAAATATGCCACAGATGACTAAATGTGCTTAGAAGAAAGTGTTAAAAAAAAATCCCTTTTGCTTAACCTTGATCAAACTAATTTTTGTATAATGCGCAGTCACACACTTTACTGTAAAATTGGGAAGGTGTTCAGCCAAGGAAGATTGCCTTGCAGTTAGAACTCTACCAGAACGTATGACAATGTAACTTGGCAAGAAGGTGATAATACAAAGTGCGAGTTTTCTAGTGATAAACCTCCTTAGGCAGAAGTTGCTCATCCTGCAGATAAATTGTTCATGCAGGCACATAATCAGATGCGCATTTAGCTAATAATCATTGAAAGCAAACATCTAGTAACTGAACAGTGTCAACACGTTGGCTTGTGCCAGTAAAGCTAGTAAACACCATCTGCACACACCAAAATCTCTGACAACATCATCAAATGCTCACAGTCAGAGTCAAGGAAGCAGACTGAGATAACACACTGTACATTAGATTGAAAGGCATCTTTTCAGATGCAGAAGCAACTGCTTGATTTGGTCGTGTGGAATTCTACTTGAGAATATAATAGCGGTCACAAGATCATTTACATGATCCGATTTTGAGCAATTCATGAAAAGGGCGAATAAAAAACTAATGTATTGTATTCTCCACATGGTAAAAAAAAATAAAATTATACTAATTTATACAAATCTTAAATATCTTCTAGAATTGTGTTGCCATTCTTGATTCTGATGATGATATATCAAGTATTGAAACCCTACTGGTTTGTGGTAATCTTGCATAAATAATCTTGCTATCTATCTTTTTGCCCTCTTTAAAGGATAACTTTCTTTTTTTTTTTTTACGTAATTGGATTGGTCTGACTAATTTTACCTTAGTTCCCTAATTATTACTTTTGTATAGGTTTTGAATTACCTAGTAATTGCAGCATGTTCTTTCCTCCCCCAGGCATTTCAGTGGTGCGGCTAAAACAGCGTTGCTAGATGTCGTACGTCTCCTATCTTCTATATACAGAAGACGGAGGACGTAGTAGTGGGCAGTCCCGAACGATGCGTTGCGATCAACTACTCAGGATGAAGAGGGCGAGTTTTAGTCTGAAGAAAGCCGATTGGTTGAGGTGAGGCTGCGCGTTCCCGAGATGAGCCGAATAAATTCTGAGTAGTTAGAGAGGGAGGTCTAGCCTCAGGGTAAGGGCCATTTTGAGAAGATTGTCAAAAAGAGGTCTTGCAAGGAGCAGTTGCTATGGACTGAATCTTATTAACAAGTGGTATGTGAACAGAAGTGAGTATGCATTATCACCACAGCAGCAACAACATATATGAAAATTGAATTTTGAGTGAAAATATGACATTTATACTGTAAGACATATACTAGATGGTGACCTTGAATGCTATGGCCTTTTAAAACATTGTTGTATATACCCCCCCCCAGCTGATTAGACAAAGAGGATCACAAGCCTAGCATTCTGACACTATTCAGGTGTGACATATTAGCATTAATTGCAGTATACCCCAGCAATACTGTTTTAGTAGCCCATATTTAAGAAAGCTATCCACCAAGTCACCATGCTGTCCACTGTGCCACTGTGCTACAGTTATGATTCAGTGGGCAGCATGGTAGCTCAGTGGTTAGCACGGTTCCCCTGCTGCTCTCTGTCCTGGATTCCAATCTGATCAAGGGCAACATCGAGATGGAGTTTGCACAGCGTGCTCTCTCTGTGTTTGTGTGGGGTTCCTATGGGTACTCTATTTCCTCCAACACATAAAAGAAAAATCCAGACTGATAGGTTAAAATAGTTTGATATGAAATAGTCTGAGATAGGGTGTTTAGATTGTGAGCCCTATGGGGCATCTGAACCAATGTTATTGATGAGAGTATCTGCTGAGAATATAAGCAAGAGAAATTTATAAATCTGCTAGGAGAAATGAAATGTTGATTTTTACAATATATTAGCCAAGAAGTCAAGAAACGGGTCATGCAGCTTACATTGTTGATGGTAAAACTAACCCAATATATTGGATCTTAATCAATTAATCTCCAGTCCAGTCATATTATAGTTGGAACAAAAGGCTGTTACATGACATATACAGTATGTTACTTGAAGTAGGGCAAAAGTGCTATCAAACGAACAACAAAGGCACAACATAGGGTACATTCAAGGTGCAGTACCTTAGTCAAGGTTTCCAATTGGAGGCTAAGGATACTTTCACACTAGTGTTTTTTGCTGGATCCTGCAGGTGTTCAGCAAAAACGCTTCCTTTACTGATAATACTGCCGGCTGCATCCGTTATGAACATAACATAGCCAGGGTTGATCCGTCATGAATTCCATTAAAAGTAAATAGGGGACGGATCCGTTTTCTATTGTGTCAGATTGTGTCAGAGAAAACAGATCCATCCCCATTGACTTGCATTGTAGGTCATGACGGATCTATCTTGCTCCACATCCCAGGACGTAACGCAACTGCAGCATGCTGCAGTTTTCTCTCCGGTGTGAGAACAGAACGAATGAATTTTGGAGCATTCCGTTCTGTTCAGTTCAGTTTTGTCCCCATTGACAATGAATGTGGACAAAACTGAAGCATTTTTTTCTGGTATTGAGACCCTATGACGGATCTCAATACCAGAAAATAGAAACAATAGTGTGAAAGTAGCCTTACCTCATGGAGTTGTGCTATACAGAAAATCTTCTTTTATTGGTACAGTATATTAAAGCAACATATACAACATTTCAGGGATAATAACTTCCCCGTCATCAGGTAAATATTGTTTATACAAACATACGTTATATTGTAGCAGGTAACTATAAACCAGTAGGCTAACATATTGGTCTTGGATACTGCTGTGAAAGACGAGTACTGTGTGCATTGCATGATGATAGATTTAAAAGAAATCAATAAATTAATTGATAAAACAGTAGTCCCTAAATTTACGATAGATAGATAGATAGATAATTAACTAGATAGATAGATAGATAGATAACTAGATAGATAGATAGATAGATAGATAGATAGATAGATAGATAGATAGATAGATAGATTTTTACTCATGTCATGTCAATCCAAATTTAAGATGCAGGTATCAGTAAGGGCAAAGAGAAAATACCTAAAAATTGATACTGCACAGACCTTTGTAAATCAAAGCTAATATTCTTTTCAGAACAGCCTCACTTGTTGCAAAACATCTGAGACAGAAATTCAGATCATGAAAACTTTCATCTCTAGAAGTAATCACTGTTTGATGCAGATTCCCTTTAACTCACCATTTGACATTACATCTACATTGTTTGATATCACTAGGTTTAGCATGTCTCCCTCTCATTCCGTTCATCTATGATGTGGCACATGTAATTAGCACATCTTCGCGATGATCTGCCGCTAACAGAACTATTCCACTCTATGCATGAATAATTAACGGTTGCCATTATTAAAAGATTACTTGGTTTGCTTCCAGTTCCATTTGCAAAAATGTATTTTCCTTCCTCAGTCACAGAAATAATAAATAGTTCCTGGCATGTACACATTAACAGTGCTTTCTCCATATACAAGAAATAGTAGGGCTACTCTGGATAATGTGTCAAGTAGTTTGTGTTCCCAGACTACTTTGATCTAAATTCTTTACATATAGCCATCAACAATGTGTCAGGTAAAAGGGGAAAAATAAAATAAAATATTCATTAAAAGCGTTCTCCGGGCTTTAAAATCATCAGGATAGGTCATCAGTATCAGATCGGTGGTGGTCCGACACCTGGCACCCCTGCCGATCAGCTGTATGAAGAGAAGGGGTGCACAGTGCGCATGTGCCGTCTCCTATCAGTCTTCCTGCTCACAGCTGCTGCTGTCCCATAGACATACAGCAGTGAACAGAAAGAGAGAAGGGAGACGGCACGTTCACCTTCCTCATACAGCTAATTGGATACGGGTATCCGAATGCTTTAAAGGGGTTAAAGCATGTTGCACAGCCGGCGGTAGTAAGCCCCAAAGTTATGTAACATAACTTTGGCACATCCACCGGCAGTGCAGAGGGATTAAGACCGGCATCTAAATCCCCAGTCTTAATAAAGGTCCCCCAAAGTATATTTCAAAATATACCTACAGCAAAAAAACTCACCACTTGACGATGTAACAATTGAGTAAGATGACACCGATTTCTTGTGTCTTTGTTACTGACACGAGCATAGTGACTGACAGAATTATTAAAGCTTATATCCTTCTTGGCCAAGTGCACAGCATACAGGTCTGCCTCTGCATGTTATTGCCTTTTCTCCTACGTCTCCCTCTTTCAGTTCTCCCCTGTAATCAATCACTGTGACACAACCCTCCGACTGTTGCTGGCTGGATAAAATAGTAGATCAGTGACAAAAGGGGGGGGGGGGTGTGGAGACACTCCCAATCTCCCTTCAAGCAGACCCTGGAAAAGCACCAATCAATGGGGTGGGAAGGACGTTGGGACTAGTGGAGTGAAGTGAGTAACATCTTATTGTGCAGACTTAGGCCTCATGGACACGACTGTTGTTGTGTTCCGTTCCACAAAATGGGTTTCCGTTGTTCCGTGATCCATTTCCGTTTTTGTTTCCATGTGCCTTCCTTTATTTTTGGAGGATCACCAGACATAAAGGAAAGTAAAAAAAAAATCTAAGACAGGTTTGCCATTCAAATGATAAGAAAAAAACGGATGCGGACACGGATGACAATCTTGTGTGCCTCCGTGTTTTTTAGTGATCCCATTGACTTGAATGGGTCCGCGAACCGTTTTCCGTGAAAATAATAAGACAGGTTATATTTTTTTTACAGACTGGAACCACGGATCACGGACGCGGATGACAAACGGTGCATTAGCCGAGTTTTTAACGGACCCATTGAAACAACGGTCGTGTGCATGAGGCCTTACACCGAATGGTATTCATTTGTGCATATATTCGCCACGAACGGTGGCGTTTTTTAAGCTACATCATTCTAAAGCTACACCATTTTTAAAGTGATACTATATATCTATATTATTTTTTATTTTATTTTATTCCATCGTTTTTATTCCATCATTTTTAGTCCATACCTTTATTTTTTACTGCCTTATATTAGCGACACACTATCTCGCAATTATTTGATTCCAAGCCCAAAACCCCCCTTTTTCTCTTTTTTCTCTTTTTTTTTTCTTTTAATCCACTAGTCCCAATGTCCTTCCCACCCCATTGATTGGTGCTTTTCCAGGGTCTGCTTGGAGGGAGATTGTGAGTGTCTCCACACCCATTCCCACCCCCCCTTTTGTCACTGATCTTTATTCACCTGCAGACTCCTCTGCAGAGCTGACCCTTTCCTCTGCCACCCCCATCCTTTTCCTCCCCTCCATCCCCTGGCAACTCCAGTTACTCCTGGTCTCTTGGACACCCGCTCCATTGGATCCCTGTAACTCTCAAACTCTCTCTCTCTCCTTCTCTGGATAAAATATAGGCAGGGATTGATAATTCCACAATCAACTACCCAACAATTAGGCAATCTGGGCAATGAGCCCATCAAACTAGAAAATTAGTGCAGAATTCAAAGGAGTGCACAGCTTGCATTACATGTAGCATAGTGCATTACAGGAACAGGTATTACTAGGGATTAAAAAAATGATGGATTTTATTGTAGACTTTAGTACTCAGTGTCTGTTATATAATTTCCAACCTCTTCATTAGTTTATATCATGTTTAGGTTAGTATAAATAAGATTGCGTAAAAAAGTGGTACAGTGTTAGAAAAACATGGCTGACTTCTTCCGAAACAGCCCCTGTAGCTGGTTATGAGTAGTATTATACTTTAACCCCATTCACTTTAAAGGATCCCTTCAGGCAAAAATTAAAAATGAATCCTATGGCCAAAGTCACGGAGCTGAACATGTTCACAAATTTTCATTCACCTGAATGGTGCCATTACAGAGAGGAACTGGCCATAAAAATTAGTGGAGTTTGGGTACTGCAAGAGCAATGGTGATGCCCTAAGTGCACCAATGGCTTAATTTAAATATTAAGAAAAAGTATCAGAGCCTCTGATCAGCAAAAGAAAATCAACATTTTAATCAGATGAACTACAACTATGTGGCTACGCAAACTGTTTGATAAGGAGGTTGCTGTGATAGATTCCCTTTTAGTCTTCTACTTCAGTCTTGAGATTTTACTCCACTTTCTGTCACTTGTTTACTAGAGCAGGATGGTGATAATTTTGGGACTTTAGAAAGCAAACGTTTATAAATCTGTCCTAAATCAGCTAAACAGTCTAACCACAGCTACGTAATCACAACATTTCTCAAAACCCAAGTGACCGGTGTAAAAATACAAAATGTTGCAAAATTTTTGAGCAAATAGGCCCAATGTTACAAGGTCCTGTTTTGCGACATTTTGAAGTCAGAATTATAGAGTGCAGGGCTTCATATATCCCCCTTTGAATTCTGTATTAGAAGCTAACTGCTTCTAGACAAAGCTATGCTAATAAATTAACCCCATGGATAAAGTATGGATACAAAACTGATACAAATAATAATTAAAGTCAAGTAACAAAAAATTACACATAAGCACTTGCCTCACATTAGATCAGGATCATAATGGAAAAAGATATCTCTAGAAAATGACAACTTGAGCAACCAGCCTTAACATATGTTCACATTGTACTGTCTCAAATTTCTGAAAGTTTCCAATTCTACTTTATACTCCACCCTTTTACTGGAGAATGGTTGAGACAATTTTGCAACTTTTTAAAAAGTCACTGTTGATAAATCTAACAAATCAGCTTAACAGGCTAACTGTAGCTACATTATCGCAACACTTCTCAAAACCCGAGTTTTGTTGCAAAATTTTGGAGCAAATAAACCAAATTATACAAGGTCCTGTCCTTGCCACTTTTTGAAGTCAGAATTCTGGAGTGCAGTGCTTCATATATTCCTCCCTTGGCTCACTTTAGATCAGTATCATAATGTAAAAAAAAATTCCTTCTCTAGAAAATGAAAACTTGAGCAACCAGCCTTAAAATAGTTTTACATTATACTGTCTCAAATTTCAAAAATTTGTGACGTCACTGTTGAAAAATCTGACAAATCAGCTATACAGGCCACCCACAACCGCTTTCCCAACCGAAGTGAGTGGTGTAAAAATACATAATATCACAAAATTCTTGTCATAATAAACCCAAAAACTGACAAAGCCCTATTTTGAGGCTATTTGACACCAGAATACTGAAGCGAAGGGTTTAATATGCTCCATCCCATAGTCTAATACTATTCATGTTATTTACTTACTGTAATTATAGCTTTATACTGACCCTACCCTATATGGACAGTGTATGTGTATTTGTATGTGCGACTTGGAAAGTTAAATGTGGACACTGTAAATATGTTCACTGCTCCAGTGTATTTATACTGTAGTTCCAGTTTTTAACGGCATAGTGATGTTATTGGTGGCTTGAAAATATTTTCATACTGTATATTTATTCAAAATTTTACCATCTACTTTTATAGTGGTTCATGTTACTATTGCCAAAATATAGTTTACACAATATACATTATTGCTATGATTTTCTCTAGATAAAAATATTAGATTTACAAAATTATGACTTAAATACATTAATAGCATTCAATACATTACAAATTATTTACGTCACATTTTCATTATAAACGTGTAAACATATATTATTTTTATTTCTTATCTATAAAGTTCCCACACTGGCCACTAAAGCAGACACATAGGCTGAAAGTACCAGGTTTCTGTATCTTTGCTGTTTAGATTGAGACATGAGTAGAGTCACTACATTAACATTGAGGCTGGGGATTTAATGACAATCTACTACACTACTAGAACCCTAGATAAGACAGCGTGACAACAGTGTATAATATACACAAAGGGCCGAATTTATCAAAAATGTCTAACAGGAAAACTGTTTCCCATAGCAACCAATCAGAGCTCACCTTTCTTTTTCAGAAAACTTGAAGAAATGAAAGGTGAGCTCTGATTAGTTACTATGAACAACTAAGACAGTTTTTCTGTTAGACACTTTTGATAAATTAGGAAAGCCTCTAAATGCATCTTCCTTGTCGCTTTCTAGTTTTTGAGACTGGACTTCACAAACACACAAACTCTGCTACATTGTTTATGTAGATATTACCGGAAGGATGTATGTTCTTGCAATAAGGTAGCCCCACAGGAAGATTAAAAAGAATATTAAAAATGTATTTAATGAGTATAACAAACATGACCAAGACTACTATACATATAGATACTCCATAGATCCATATAGACCAGGGATCAGCAACCTTTGGCACTCCAGCTACTGTGAAACTGCAACTCCCTGCAAGCAAACTTACTTGGCTGTTCTTGTAATTCCCACAGAAGTGAAAGGCGGATTCTGGGAGTTGAAGTTATAGAACAGCTGGAGTGAAGTAGGTTGTTGATCCCTGACAGGGGCGTAGCTATAGGGGGTGCAGAGATAGCAGTCGCTACCGGGCCCAGGAGCCTGAGGGGGGGTCGCATAAGAAGACATGGTATAATAGAAAGTGCATGTTGGTCAAGTTACACCTCTGGAGGGAAGGGGTTAGATCAAAAATTAGGCATGGGGGGGCATTTTAATTTTTGCCTCAGGCTACTTTCACCCTAGCGTTTCTACTGGATCTGGCAGAGTTTAGTAAAACGCTTCCCTTACTGATAATACAACCATCTGCATCCGTTCTGAATGGATCCGGTTGTATTATCTGTAACATAGCCAAGACGGATCCATCATGAACTCTATTGAAAGTCAATGGGGGGACGGATCCGCTTTCTATTGTGGCAGATTCTGGCACACTTGCATTGGGGGTCATGCTGGATCTGTCTTGCTCCGCATCCCAGGACGGAAAGCAAACTACAACATGTTGTGCTTTGCTCTCCGGTATGGGAATGCAACTAAACGGAACGGAATGCATTTTGGAGCATTCCGTTCAGTTTAGTTTTGTCCCCATTGACGATGAATGGGGACAAAACTGAAGCGTATTTTTTCCGGTATTGAGCCCCTATGACGGATCTCCATACCGGAAGACTAAAACGCTCGTGTGAAAGTAGCCTTAGGCAGCACAAAGGTTATGTGCTTCCCTGCCCCTGGCCAGAAAGCACTGATGGAAAGGGGGCCCAAGCTGAACTCTTGCACCATGGCCCATGAGCCTTTAGCTACACCCCTGATACAAAATATAAAAAATATACATAGTCGTTTATATAGACCAAGATATGCACAGCTAACCTTATTGATACCATTTTACAATAAGAGGTTAAAACAAATGCTGGACTGAACAAATGGCACTAGGTGATTATTAAGTGACAACAAACTATTTTATTTTAAGCTGTATAGCAAAATAGAAAAATAAACCAAATTGAAAATAAAAGAGAAAAAAGCTTTAATACCACCAATGTGAACTATAGTTTCACTCCACGTTAAAGGAGTATTCCAGTTTTTATTTGTTTTACATTTATTTGTTTACACACTAAGAAATAATTCACTTTTCTAATATATATATATATATATGCTTAAAATTTTATATACGGTATCTTTCTTATATCAGGTGGTTGACCCCTATATGCAGTAGAATGGTATGGATCATGTATCAGTCGTGTGTAATGTATCCATGGAATATTTGAAATATGGCATAAGGCATATGACACTCTTCATATCATATAATTCCTATCATATAACAGCAGTGTTATATGACATGACATGTGCTAGTCAGCATATATGGCACATTCATAAGATACATAAATAGGACTAGTGGTGGAATTTTGATTTTTATTGTAGTTATTACAGTAAATACATTACTTTCTGTATTTGCATGACTGCCTGGTTATAGGTGATGTAAAATGGCTGCTTGTCTCTATGTGATACAGTGTTGATATCAGTATTTTAGTAGTTTTTTTTGTTTTTTTTATATGTTTACATACTTCTGCTAAAAAAAGGGGCATATTCACAAGAGATGATTAATCATATACATGCAGGTTAGTTCTTAATAACCCAAAATAGGAGGACCACTTATCCAAAAGCACAGATCCAATAAAATTACGACTGACAAAAAGGAAGTCACTTCCGGTCCTTACTTTATAACTTCCCCTTTTTGGACTTTTCACATAACAAACAGTCTCATTTTACTTTGTCAGTCACACCATCACTGTGATCAGAGAGTGACCCCCTGTAGTGACTCAGTTAAGACATCAAACATTATACTAAGTGCAGTGCTCTTCTGTGGCCATCTTTATCCAAGCCTATTATGAGAACAATAAAACTTTCATACTGTTATTCTAATCCTACTCTTATTATTAATAAGTAGATTAACCCTCCATATAGTATTTTTCCCTCACAGCAGCAGTGAACTGACCATGGATTATTTATCTATATTTAGGTATTTAGGATTTTTCTTTCTGTGCTGACATTTTGCATTTCATGATTCATGGCATAGTGCTGCCAAAATGAAAAATGAAAAACAGAAACATTTTTAAATATATATATATATATATATATATATATATATATATATATATATATATATCATATACCTATTTCTGTTGGAAGTATACCTTTATTGAATGCAATTATCAGCGTCTCCCTAGCATAAAAATACCAATAGATCGCATTGTCATTTCATAATAAGTTCAATATAGGACATCCAAAAATTTAATCATATTGTGAAAAGCTTGAAATAATGCTTTGCAAAAGAACAAAGCTAAACAAACCAACAGACATCAATAGAATAGTCATTAAAAAAGCCAGAACATTCATACTGAAATAAAAAGTCACCGTCCAGCAATACATACACCCATAGATATAAGGTGAGAAGATTAGCCCCTTAGTGACCACTGATATGTGTTTTTATGGCGGTCACTAAGAGGCCTTAGGCTGAGACGCCGCTTTTTTTACAGCAGCCCAGTCTAAGCGCCGCACGGGTCCCCCTTAAAGCGGGGAATGGGGACCTGGCTCTCGCAGGAGTGCCGATCCGGGCTGTTTAACACTTTACATGCCGCGGGCTTCCTCTGTCTCCCATCGGCACCCCACAAATTAGATTGCGGTGTGCTGATGTGTTTGAAGTCTACCTGGCATCTGTTGTAGGCCCTGGTCCCGGCTGTAGTAATTTCCAGCAGGCTGCGCTTTTGTGGGGCAGACTGCTGGTCAATGTTAAAATAGCATTGCTATTAAAATGCAATGCATTATAGGGATAATGCATTGCATTTTAAAATAAATCAAAATACTGTCTGTTATAGTGGAAAAGAATGAGAAAAAAACCCCCACATTTATTAAATAAAAAAATTATATAAAAAATACACTTTTTTGTTCCATTGAAAATACACTTTTCAATGATAAAAATTGCAACAAAAAACTCTCCCCCATATATTTGGTATTGCCACATTCGTAATGAGCCGGACTACATAAATATCACATAAATTATCCCCTAAGGTGAACGCCGTAAAAAAAAAAATGTAAAAAAAAGACAGAATTGCTAATTTATTCTTATTTGCCACCGAAAAAACGTAATAAGAAGTAATCAAAAAGCGCCATTTACTACAAAATGATACCAATGAAAATACAACTTTTCCCGTAAAAATACAAGCCCTTACGCAACTCTATAGAAAGAAAAATAAAAAAGTTATGGGTCTTTGGAAGCAGCAATATAAAAACATTTTTTTCTTTTAAAAAAAGGGATTTTATTGCAAAAAATTGTAAAACCTAAAAAAAATATGTATTTGGTATCACTGTAATTGTACTGACCCAGAGAATAAAGATATTATGTTTATACCAAAAACGTAAAAATGCACTGGCAGTATTGCTGTTTTTCCCATCTCCCTCACTAGAAAGAGTTAATAAAGGTTAATCAGAAAGTTATATGTACCCAAAAATGGCACCATAAAAACTAGTTTGTGCGCTCATAAAGCTATATAGATGGACATAATAGTAAGGTTGGTGCCTCGGTTTAATTCGTCTAGAAAAAGTAAATTATACAAGCGAGGGGGCAGCTTAAAAAAATTATTGGAGAGAGAATCTTTCTGGATTTTTACCTTAAACACAGCTCACTCTTATGGAATGAATTATCATACAGACATTTTATTACATTATTAATATATGACCGTGTCTCATTCCTACATTATTGTACATTGTGTCATTATATTACGGTATTTACTCGTTTTAGTGCAGGTCAGTCTTCAGCCATAGGCATAGACATCAAGAGTTAATATTATCTACATTTTACCCTACATCTGCACTGCAGGCTTTCCTTAACATTTTCATTTGATTTCATTCCCCCTTTTTTACATACCTGTATCTGAATACTTTATACTATGAATCCATGAAGAAGACCTGTTTTATGGTTGAAAAACGCGTTGATTTTATGCTGGAGAAATACTTGTTTATCTATTTTTTTTTTTTTTTTAATAAAGAAATATAGAATCATTGATTTTATTTATTTTTCTTGCCTTCCTCTGGATCAACTTGCAGGATGACAGGCCGAACAGGATGGACAAACTTTCTTTTTTCGGCCTTATGTACTATGTTGCTCGCTGGATACATTTGGACTTTTTTGCTGCTTCATTGGACTGTACCTCTAACCCTAGGAGGTACCAATAACCCATTTTTTGTCCCCTGAGGAATCAACTATTTTTTTGGGGGGAAATGCACATGTTGAGACAGTGGATGTTGATTTTATAGGGTCACTACAGGACAAATACAGGGTTTAGCCACTTAGAGGTGGGGTTGCCCCTGTCGGGGCGGGAGCTCTTTCTATAGGCAGGGGTAGCAGAGGCACACCGCAGAAAAAGGAGAAGGTGATCCCAACAGCAAATATCGATCAACCTCCACTGACTCAATAAGTCAATAAGAATAAGATGTGAATAGTGAATAAGATGGACCAGGCTTATAGCACTGGGTCCCATCAGCGTAAACCCTGCATTTCTTGTCAGTTAAGTAGTGACTCTTAACACCTTAACATAGGATTTTTCTAAAAGGCTAGTATCTGTTATATTTACTATTTATACTATATATTTTTTTATATTAGGAGTTGTGTTATTTTAAATGCATATTATTTTAAGGGTTTAGTCTTCCTATAATATTAGAGACTAGCAAATCTTTTCGAACATTTTCTCCACTTTTTTTCCAAATCGTCATAACTATATGCATACTAAAACCTTGAAAATCAATTCTTTTATCTCTAACTTTTTTGTCTACATGCTCTCCAATTGACAGTATTTATAAGGCACAAGAATAAATACTGAATAAACATCCTATTGAGAATGTGCCTAATCAATTTTCACATCTGTAGATAATTCTTATAACAGTGACAGTTAGAAGACTCCAAAACAATGATATTCCCATGGTACTCACAGCAGTGACAACAAAAAAAACCCACCAAAACATTAACAGCCATATGACCCCTTAACAGTCGCAGGAAGAATATGCGTAGCTCAGATCCCCATAACAGTGACAGTCATGCGAGCCACATAGTTACAACCACACAACTGTCTTAGAAAGAGAAGTACTTTGAGGAGTGCTTTCCCTAGTTGGATGTGCCAAAAAACAGCTAAGGCAATTGGGTGCTAGTAAATAACTCAGTAGCAGCACTATCTTCAATCCTTCCCACCCTCTTGAGGTCCTAAACCAGCTGACAATATTGCTCATGCCAAAAATACCTCTCTGGCATGTCTATTCTAGCACCCATGCCACAGGTCTGCCACCCATTGTCTTTATGAGGTAGCAGAGTACTATATTGTACAATAGTGTCTTACCTTTGCCATTTGGGCTTGCACACCAGTAGCTTTCAGTGATGCAACAGCTTTCTGTGCTGCAGCAGGGCTGTCAAAATCTACAAATCCATAACCTGAAAAATGAAAAAAAAAAGACATTTGTAAAAACAAAACAAAACAAAAAAAAAACATTGACAATATCTTAGGACTATATATATAGTGAATATAAAATGCTTGGCACCGATTCTGGCATGTCTGTATGCCATCTGAAGCAAACACTACTCATGAGTGGTATTTTTGCAACAATTTTACAGATTTCTAGGGCCATGGGGAGGAAGGGTATAAAAGAGAGAAAACTGTCTAATGAGGTTTACCAAAACCCAGTAATGCCACCAATAATATATGTATAAAAAATCTAATTATCAAATAAACAAAAAATAGAGCATTAAAAGGGTTCTCCAAGTTTTACAATTTCCCCTTAAGCCAGCTATACCTATGGAGAAATCAATATCCACCTAGTCCCTGCCTCTCCTCTCAGGCGGGGAACTGTTATGCAGATATAGCTCTCTTCGTTGGTCCTGCGGGGAGTGGAGGGTTTAAAAAAATAGACCGAAAAAAAAACCTCTTTAGGGCCTTTTCATTCCCTGCATTTAAGAGATTAAACGTAGATGATTTTTGTCTATGAATTCTAAAATGCATCAAACTAAACAAAAATTGCTGTGTTCTTTACTCATGAGATGACCTAAAGTTGTAAAATGTATCTTACAAGCCCATCATGTAACCAAATATAAAATGCCAAGTTACGTTTTTGCAGCTTTTCACCGCTTTGTCAATGTAGGAATTCTATGACACTATTCATAAGTCCACAATATAGCTAGGTAGACCATACCTATCTGAAGGGAGGTAATATTACTAGGTTACGATGTTTAACCTGTTCGTTACCAGAGCCATAAATGTAGTGTACTGGAGCAAAGTGAAAACATGGGGTCATGGCCGTCTGGTCTCTGCTGTTTCAAACAGCAGAGAACCATGGCTAATGACAATGATCAGCCTTTAGATGCCGTGATCAATGAGGATGCGGCCAATTATGATGCCGGTAATTGATTTCAATATGCTGAGTCTAGCTGAAGAGACCCAGGGTATTGAAGCTGCAATTCTTATTTTGGCCAGCAGATGGCAGGCCAACTTTAGAAATGAGCAATTCTGTGTAAATTGTGGGTCTAAAAGACCCATGAGGGTTCAGAGTAAAAAAAAAGTTCTGTAGGCTCAAATACGAGCTTCAAAATCATAAAAAAGTAAAGACTGTTAAAAAAAAAATATAAACGTTTAATCACCCCCTTTTTCATAGAATCAAAAAATAAATACATAAATAACATCACCGCATCCGAAAACAGCCATACTATTAAAATATTAAAATATATTTCCAATACGGTGAATGGCATAAAAAAAAGGTCAAAATGGCCAATTTGAATTATTTTTTTCATTGCTTCTCATACTCAAAAAATGTAATAAATGTAATTAAAGAAAATCACACATACTCCAAAATAGTACCAATAAAAGCTACAGATTGTCACGCAAAAAATTATTCCTGCACAGCTTAGTGGTGATATAAACAAAAACATTTTTTTTTCAAAGTTAAAATTAATTTTTATGCTATTTAGACATTTAAAACCTTTATATATGTGGCATTGTTGTAATTATACTGACACAGAGAATGAAGGGCATAGGTCATTTTTGCCCGAAAGGGAACGGCATGAGAACAAAAACGGTGGAGGAATTGCTTTTTTTGCTTTTTCCAATTTCACCCCATTTGGAATTTTTTTCCTGCTTCCTACTACATAGTATGCCATATGAAATGGTGGATTTACAAAGTACAACTTGTCTCGCAAAAAATAAGCCCTCATATAGATATGTTAATGGGAAAACAAAAAAGTTATAGCTCAAGGAAAAAACCTCTGGTGTCGTAAGGGTTAATCCTAGCATTTAATTTTTACCAATAGTTTATACAAAAGTAAAACATTATGCAATTTAAACAATCCAAAGCAGCAAGTACAAACTAAACACCTACATTTCCACATATCATTTTTCTCCTAATCACACCTGATTTTTCTCCTCCCCACATTTCATGGCAAGTCACAGCTTTCCAATCATTTTTGGATATCTACCAAATAACAGAACTAAAACCCATAAGTGTAACATATAGCCTTGGCTGATATCTTGACAAATACTTCACATCCTTCATCATCAATGGAAAGGAATTTCTTTATTTGAAATGTTAAGACTTGTTTGTCCCAATCTGTACTTTCATTCCTTTCTTACTATTGTCTTAATGTGTCATTAATAAGAGTGTTTACTGTACTTTTTTCTAACGCAAGAAATGTGATACATGAGAGTTCACAATTATATGGAATTTTTTGGGGCTTTCCATCTCATCACGATATCTAATAGAATCATGAACCATAGAACTTTGCAATAGATTGCAAAATACCGCAGTGAAACATTAGGGTGTTCATTTACTATCAGATATATGCTAATTTCCTGGTTGGCGCCTCTACATAACTTCGGAGAATCCACCACCAACACAAAGAATTATTAGACTGGTGTCTAAATAAATGACCGGGTCTTAATAAATGACCCCCTAAGAGTTTAGAGAATGAAGATATAAAGATCTTTTATATAATTTGCAGATCAATGTATTTAAAATGCTAACTACTGCAGACTAAACAGCTAATTTCTCACAAATGTTATGATCATTCTTAATGTGCCAATTCTATCCCCTAGTGTTGCACTGTGATACTAACCTAAGGCTCTGTTCACACAGGCATCATAAGTTCTGTTTATAACATGGCACCATAGATCCAAATCCACATGAGCAAGAATAATGTTGCAGACTTTTCTAGTCTTCCCATAAAAAATAAAAAAAAATTATATATAAAAAAATCCTGATTGGAAGCTATAACGCAAACAAAGAAAATTAAAGGCAGTATAGAACTGACTCATCATAGTACCCACAACTTATTATTAGACCTAGTTGCCTCAGTAGATCACAACTGATCGAATCCAGTTGTCAGTGGCTCAATAAACACTGGGTGGGGAACTAAGCCAGAAGGAGACACGGAAAAGTTTCCTTGACTACTAATTGGATACTCCTATCACTTCTCGGCCTGTTGGCTAAGATCAAGTGTACTAATTGGATACTCCTCCATTCCAATGATTATTGTAACACAAATTATGAGGAGAAGAGGGGAAGTTGGCCGATGCTTACACCACTGACTGGTTAAATTGCCACCAATTGACAATAGCGTGTGTTTCTATGATCCTCTGGGGGGTCCAGGCTCTGTCCCAGTCGTGTATTCCTAATATAGCAAGGCCCATAAGGTTCAATAGAAATCTATTTAACTTTAGAGCCAATCATTTTCTATTTATGGCTTCTGTATTTCTTATGCCCCTAACTTTGAAACATATGTTCTAACTTCTATATAGATTAATGGTGGGAAAAACTAATCTGACAGTGCTTAAAGGGGGTCTGTTCGCAGATTTTAGCCATAAGGGATAAAGTAAGGGAACATTTTATGCCATCTATCTAGCAATGCTAAAATATGCTGACATAATTCATTAAAGATTTTGTCACCATTCTAATAATTGTGTAGCTTGAACACAAAATTACCCAGCTTTCTAGTCATCATTAAAACAAATTCCTACCATTTAGTTGCTGTAGAGTCAGCATAACTCCTATACTTAGCTGGCTGTGTTTTTGCTTCTGACAAAAATACATGAGAAGCTCATATCTCCGTTGTGCTATCAACTCAGGGCTGATATCATCTATTCCCCCCTCACTTGTATTAGTGCTAGAGATAGCAACAGGGAGGATGAGATTTTTAAGGATAAATTTTAAGAGAGAATCCATGAAGAGATCACACATGAGCCCACAGCAGAGTCTGCAGAGGGAAGAGTTGGTGTTTGAAAAGAGGAAAGCAGATTCTTTATATGAGAAGAATTCAGTCCAGGAATGGAGTTATGCTAATTCATGACAGCTATTGTCGAACAAATCAAAGTATCCAAAGTGGATTTTTATCAAAATTTCAGAGAAAATTGGATTTGCCCTTGAAATACCTCATTTTTTTATCTCAGATGCCGCAATCAGTAATGAACAAGGCATCTGAGGGGTTCAATGAAGGGGGCAGGGAAGTAATTTGTCAATTAGTAAATTTCCTTGTGAATTTCAGAGAAACAGCCGAATTGAATTTTATGAATCTCTACTAACAGTTAGTGTAGACATCAGCATTCTAGCCACAAAGATCTCACAGGCAGTATGTATCACAAAGAGGGACACAACTGTATGACAAAAATTGGAAATTAGGAGCAGTTAGAAAACAGAATACCAGGGAATATAACAGAATTGAAGTATTGAAGATTGCAGGATACAACTTTTTAACATTCTAGGTAACAACTAGTGTCTACAACACGTTCTAGGTAACCACTAGTGTCTAGAACAATCACTTTTTCTTTGTCAAAGGTGCCTATGACTTTTAAAGAGGGCTTACTGTTTTTATGTAAATAAGCTTTATTTCTGCAACTTTCTTGTATGCTTTTTTTCTTATATACCGTATCTGCTGTTTGTGAATTGAAATGTCCTGATTTACATTCACAGGTTGAAAACTTTCCTGATCATGTACAACTGAAATAAGTTCATAGCTTAGACAGAGTTAATTTTTTCATAGTAAGTTTCTGGTAAAATAAAATGGCTAAACAATGCAAAGTATGCTGCCCTAGAAATGAGATCCTGATCTCATCAAACTATTCAGTTTGATATTGCAGTCAACATTTAAAAAAATACAGGTAGTGAATAATGTTGAGCAAATTGAAGTATCCAAAGTGGACTTCGATCTGATTTTGAGGAAAATTTTTATTTGGCACAAAGCTGAATTTTTCGTGAAAAAAAAACATACTCACGGCATCCATTTGTGCGAAGAGGCCGTCGCCACAATCTTGACTGCCAAAACCGTGCAAAATTTTGTGTAAGGTGATGTGTGCGTCATTGTGTTGGCCAGGCGCAGTGACGTCATCAGTGTCTTCAATCAAGATGGCCGCAACGGCCTCTCCGCAATCAGATGGATAAGGTGAGTATGTGTTTTTTGTTTAGTTTTTTTTTAAACTGGATTATCCCCTGAAAGGCCATCATTTTAATCTCAGATGCCATGATCAGCAATGAATGCGGCATCTGAGGGGTTCAATGATGTGGGGGGAGGTGCGGTGCAATCATCGTTCCCTATCATTGCGCCCACTATATACAAAGTAATGCGCTTTGTGACAAAGTAATTTGTCACAAATTGAATCTCTCTGTGAAATATGGTGAAGCAGCAGAAACAAATTTTTCAGAACTTCTCTTATCTCTAGGAATGAACCATTACCTCATTTAGCTCATAATGCTTTTTGCTGTCTTTAAGAAAGCCAACTGCAGCAGAAGCCTCCCCCCACTGGTCTTTCCCCAATAGAAGACAAATAATGTTAAGTCCCATCTATCTAGTTAAGGCCATAAATGGAAGGGATTGTAAGGAAATAAATACTTATACCCTCCGGAAGAAAGATTTTCTTTAGGAATTGTAGAAAACCTTGCTAATTCATAAACAGTTTAGGCAAGTTCATTCTTCTGTTTATCATGAATTCCTAGATCTAGTGTTCCTGTGAGTGTTAGACAAGCAAAGTCTAATTTGTATCTCCTAATTAGAACATATACAGTGTTTGGAGTACCTAGATATGATTTTAGCACAGACAGCACACAGTCAGCATTAGCAGTTATCCGCTTTCTGTGCACAAAGCATGTTCTGCATCCCTGAGTGCATGAAAAAGAATATGTATTAATTAAGATGAGAGGCTCCATCTGCAACCTGCTTTACTGCTTCTTTAGCACTTTGCATGAAGCAGCAAGCATTTACAGAACAACACACTATAAATTCTCCAATCTGTGGAGTCAGCTCTGGTTATAAAGCAACCTAAACATGTCAAAAGTTAAGAATTTCCTTGGGTATAGTAGTTGAGAGGTCTGTCAACATACAGTAGAACATGGTGAGGGATCTTGTAGGTTAGCATTAAAATGATGGCAAACAGTTTGCTAAAATTTCCTCCGTGAAGTGAGATAGATACAGGTGCAAATTAATTTAATTATTGATCATAATATTAAAGAATATCTATCATGGACAAACCATGGGAAAACATCATGTGATGTCAAATGAAAAAGTCATTGGGAATTCACTGGAGCACACAGTGTCAAAAGACCCTGTTTCATTTTGTCTTCTTCTTGTTCCAGCTTTCTTTACATACTGTATTGGAGATAGTTGAAAGACTAAAGATAGCTAAAAGAGGATATTAAAGAGGTGTACAGTCTAGGCCCACATGACCCAGATACATATCTCATCCCTTATATCCTAGAACATAGTGGGTTTATAAATTAGTCCCCATATTGGTATATGGGGACTAATTTAGCATTTTACAAAAAAATCTGTAAAAAAATCTGTAAAAAAAATGTAAAAGCTTCTACTATTGAGTATTATTGAGCAATTATGGTTGGTACATGTATGACCATCTGACAAGTCAAGAATGATCAATTAAAGAGTTGTTCATTCATTACCATTATTCAGCTTATGAAGAGCCCTCTTCCCACAGGTCATATTAGGCACTATCAATGAGTTCGAAAGGGCTTCCACTGAGTCCCCCCACCTATTAGAGGGAGAGCCATAAATGTTATTGTATTACACGTATATTATTTTGTTTCTATACTTTTCTTTTTTGTGTGTGTGCGTGTGTGTTAGCCATCCTAAAAGGGGAGAATAACTTGCTATTTTTACCAACATATCTTTGTTATTCCAAACATAATTAGAAGAAATAGTTTTGTAAAGGCAAAATCTATGAAAAAAGTATTCAGAAAAACACCATGCCCACTACCACATCACCATTAGAGAAGTTTAGTTCCTTCTTTCTATGCTATTTCATCTCTTTATTCATGCACACGGGACACTGTGCAATAAAAATGCATTAATTAATATATATTATCGGGTTAATTGGCTCAATTAAAATGTCTGGTGGTGCAAATAATTACTAAACATGATAAAATTAGAATTCACGCTAGTGTTTATCAACTATTCATTGCCAACTTTAATTGGCAGCAGTCTTTTGGCATCCAAGTGCATATTTTGGAGTTGAGCAATGTATTTAACCCAGGCAAAGCGTTCTTAATATGTTCTTTATAGAACTGCCAGACACAACACCAAAGAGGTCAATGCCATGTGCACACAAAAATTCCTTGCACATTTTGCAAATGAAGAATTTAAGTGTTTATTGATTATGATATCTAATTTACGACCTTGTGCAAACAATGCACATGTACAGTGTGTATGTGGGTGTATTTTGGATTCATATTATACAGTATATTATTTATATGTGTGTAGTTAATATGACTCATAATTATTTATTTTTTTAGCTGTATTATTGTTGCATGTAGGGTTTTTATTTAAATAAATCATAAAGCGTTATTCCTATCTGGGTCTTTAATGGCCACGATAGGGGGAAGCTAAGTAAGCATAGGATGGGGATGACTGGAGAAATGGAAACATCTGAGACGAGCCAACTATACTAAGTTGCTTGGTTACCTCTCATGAAAGTGTAACTGTCATATATATTGTCATATAGTATATTAGAGATAGGAATGTATACCTGAGTTAGGCTGCATGCACACGAACATTGTTTGTTTCTGTGTCCGTTCCATTTTTTTGGGGCATAGTATGCGGACCCATTAATTTCAATGAGTCCGCAAAAAATGCGGACAGCACACCATAGGCCCGCAAAAAAAATATAGAACATGTCCTATTCTTGTCCGTTTTAGGCATTGTTACAATGGATCTGCAAAAAAAAAGGGATGGTATACGGATGTCATCCATTTTTTGGGCGGATCCGCAATTTGCGGGCCGCAAAACACATACGGTCGTGTGCATGTAGCCTTAGTCTGTCAATAATTGTCAAAAGACCTGTTATTACCTTATAATAACAGTTAATGTCCTCCCATCCTTTTCCACTGGTCCCTTAAAAAAAATGTTCCTATGGCATGTCTGAAGATAGAGGGGCTGTCCTCCACACTGCATGCCTGATTGGCTGGAAGGAAGCTGCTGGCTACAGCAAGTGTGTATGTGAAGTGATGGGGGCAGTTTTGGCCTCAGAGAACTGGCAGAAGAGCCGTCTTGAGAAGATCCTCATATTGTAGCCGTTAAAACAGACGTAACTAAGGGAAAAGCTCAAGGAACAGTGGTATGTGAAGAAACTAATGATTTCTTTAGGCATAATGCTACAGCAGCAGTAACATATGCTAAAATTGATTTTGTTTAATGAAAACATTACAGTTACACTTTAACTGTTTCGGAGAAAGGAAAGAAAGAAAGAAAGCAGGAAAGAAAGAGCGCCACTCACTCGACTATTCCTTTAACTCCAGCCACTAAGACCAGGGCTTACTCTGGTTATTCCCATCTGAGCCATGAAAAGCCAGGATGAGAGTAACCCTTTAAGTTATGATAGCAAATTATTGAAATTTCTAATAATTTTGAAATTGTGTGCTTACTCCTGCCATTTTGATGACTTTTTTCTCTGTCATTGAATGTGGTAATTCTTATTTCTATAGAGAAACATACCATAGAGAAAAACCATGTAGCTGCAATGGAGCCTTAAGAGAAAGTCCACTCAGCTCTGGTTTTTGCCTGCCTTTTCCTAGTGAATGACGATTGCCTGCACAGATTTCCTTTCACAAAAGAAATTGAATTGTTAAAAATAAGAAGTTGGTCAAATAGTTGAGTTTCATTAGGATTTGGGGCATGAAGAGAAAATCAGACATGGTGGGAAAACCGGGTATCATAATGTGGATCTTCTAATAGTTTTTGCTCTGGATTCTGTTGAATTTTGTGTGTGGCACTGCTGAAATCCAGTACAATTTAATACTTTTGACAGCTAGGGATACACCACACAATCGTCGTTAAGCCAAGCAGTCCGCACTTTAATACATTTTTCCTACACTGATACATTTTAGAAAGCCATCAGGAAAAGACAGCTCTTTTGCATACTGGCAAATTTATCCTAGAGATGCTATAACTATCTAGACTAAAGAGAATTGAAGTAAACAAGTAGCAGTGTGAAAGTATGAGGTCTGTTCAGGTTATCCAAAGTGCATACAATCACACTTGTGGTGGCAATTTATCAAGACTATATGTGTTATATACAGAGCGTAAGTTTTAATAAGAAGCATGCTGGAGTTAAATGCATCAAATTTATTAAGAGGAGCAGTCCTTTTAATCAATTTGGCACATCTTGTGGCCATCCACCAGACACGCAAATCTACTAATGAAAATCTGCTAGAAGCTGGATTTGCACAATCATTTCCGAAATTTCTGTTGTAAATTATATTAGAACCATTTGGCCATACAAGGGAATGTTCCTCTCTCTAAACCTTCCAATGTTTTTCAAGATGAGTGCAAAATTTAAACAAGTTGTGCAAAATTTTCTACTTTTCAACGCTATATAACATATTTACAGCTTTTGTAAAATCTCCCCCTCTGTGAAGTCTGATCTAGCAGTTGCACTATTACTTTCTTCTCGCTAACCTAACAAATCTATGTTAATAAGAAAAAGTTCACAGATGGAAGAGGGAATGACTGCAGGATCCCCCAAGTACAAAGATTTGTTCGTACTCTGTTACTGTGGAGAGATGTATAGAAAATCTTCAAAGAAACAGTAAACATAAAATAATTGGAGATTTTCAATGAAGACTATTTGTAAAGTTGCTTCATTTTTCAGATGCATTGGAACATTACATTAAAAATGGTTATAGCATTTCAAAATGTGGTTTACTACTGCTTAAAGGGGTTCTCCAAGTTATACAATTATTTTCTAAAATCAGGTCTCAGATTTTTGTTACCTAGTTAGACAGCAAATTTTCAGCTGCATTGAGGTATATAAAATTTGGCAGAGACCATTGGATTAATGACACTGGAGTATTTTTTTCAAACTGTTGCCTGTCTTTTAGGGGGGGCGGACACATTTGTTTAAGTAAATACTTTCCTCATAAATTAATAATGCTGAAGAATCTTTTTTATTTTTATTTTATTTAAATTTTTCTTTTACAACTTTAGTGCTCTTCTTTAATTCCTCCATGCAATAGATGCATAAATTAAATTCTGAATATTAGCATTCTCCTTGCCAGTATACGTGTATGGTGCTGAGGTGGTGCCATGCATGCACCATCATATGTGGGTGTCAGGTGAATTATGCAACTGGCACTGTGCTCTCATTGTTGGAATTGGATAAAACTAGTCAATGCTGAAACCTATATATTTAAGTGACAGAGATGTTGCTTTAGAAGCTAGGGGCCTAATAATGGCCCCCAGGAATGCATGTACAAATATCTTTTGCAAGGCCAAATAGGAGTAGTCCAAAATTAGAAGAATGCAATAATAATAAAAAAGAGCCCACAAAAGTGTCTAAAGACTTAAACCTCTTTCAGCACTGCTCCTCTAACATATGGTGAAGATCAGCAGCTTATGAACAGCAGATACCGTAGCTAATGTCTGTTATCGTCGATAATGCTGATCGCAGATATTTAACCTTTCAGATGCTATGGTTAATTGTAAACAAGGCGTCTGAAGCTTCTTTCACTAGGAGTGCTGCACCCTAAAGGCCCAAAAGGCTTTCCTGCACTTAGATCAGGGACGCTGTTCATTTGTGGTGCCCTTCTGGGTCACTCTAAAGAAACCCAGCCTATTATATCTATAGTTCTCATGGAGACCTATAGGTGGCAGTGCTCCAAATGACCATAGCGAATCTGTCATACATTGCAATGAAGGCCAAAGCAAACTGAAGATCATGTTTTAAAATTCCTTGGGGGAAAGGAGGGCTTAAAAAAGTTTTTAAAAAATGTAAAAAAAAAATATATATATAAAGTTAAAGTGGTTCTGCAGTTTGTTTAAACTCATGATCTTTCCTCTCAATAGATCATCAGCATCTGATCGGCAGGGGTCCAACACCCGGGACCCCGCCGATCAGCTGTTTGAGAAGGCTGCAGCGCTCCAGCAGCGCCGCGGCCTTCTCACTGTTTACTGCTGGCCCAGTGATGTATCAACTTGCCAGGGTGGGGCTAAGCTCTAGTGATGGACGAACGCCGGCCGGGATGGTTCGCAAACCGAAAGTTTGCGGCGGGCTCCATTCACTTTAATGGCAGGCGAACCTGAAAAACCTTCAGCTCATATTTGCAGCCTACCAAATACTTAGGAGAAGTGCACAAATAGTCCCACAACATGGACAGTGACATACTGATCAATGACAAAAATCCCAACAAAAAATATGTGTCTTAATAAGGGGACATTTTTATGCGTCTTAAAGGGAAATTCTGTTAAATGTGCCCTGTTGTGCTACCTAAATGCACTATATGGAAAGTATATTATTGGTATATACCATCCCTGCTTCAATCACTTTTTTTTTTTGGGGGGGGGGGGGCAACTGGTACATCACACCAGTAGAATTTATTTGTTCCAATAACGTTTGTCCCTCTATATACCTGCTATATTGCAGCAAAACCGCACACAACTGCCGCACAATACAAATGCGCAATAATATACTTTATATGTTACTTTCTAACATGACCTGCAAAAGAACCTTTAATGAAGTAATCTTCTATCTTCATGCAGCAAGACCTGCACTGACGTCACTGTGGTCACCACGTGGTGAGCGCGATTATGTCATCAAAGGTCCTTTTGCAGGTCCTTAAAGAAGAAGCAAGAAGACGATGCCAGCTGGGCAATCAATTTTTTATATTTTTTAACACTCAATCCACATTTTAGTAAGCATTCTGTATTAGGAATGCTATTATTTTCCCTTATAACCATGTTATAAGGGAAAATAATACATGAATACACTTTAATGGGGTTGCTTTCATCCCTATAATCTCCTAGCAACCATGCGTGAAAATCGCACCGCATCCGCACTTGCTGCGATTTTCATGCAATGCACAAGTCATATGAACAGCCCCATTGAAGTAAATGGGTCCGGATTTAACGCGGGTGCAATGCCTTTACCTCACACATTGCACCCCTGCAGAATTTCCGTCCGTGTGAAAAGGGCCTAAGAAGTTTATATCTGCCACATTGCAAGGATTAACTTCTTCCCCACATCTGCTCTACATATAATGTAGCTATCAGGTCTTTATTAAAGATTTCTCCCATTAACCACCTAACAGATTTGCCCCAGTTCAGCTCTCATACATAACCAGAACCACAGCATCAGCACAACATCAGCAGGATACATCACTGTTAGAAATCGAGTCGGTAATAAACACAGTAAAACCTGTTTTTACTATCACTTTCAGCTATATTTACTGAAATCCCAATTTCTAACACATATATCTTACCAGGTAGTAAAGATAATGCTGTTATTCTAGCATTTTTTGCGAGGTTAGAATGCCAGCTTTCAAACAAGACAAATACAGAGATATGTTACTTTTCTATGCTTATATAACATATTTGCAGCCTTTGTCAAATCTCCCCCTCTGTGAAGTTGCACAATTATTTTCTTATTGCCAACCTAACAAATCTATGTTAATAAGAAAAAGTTCATAGATGGAAGAGGGAATGACTGCAGGATCCTTCAAGTACAAAGATTTGTTTGTACTACTGTATTTTACTGTGGAGAGATGTACAGAAGATCTTCAAAGAAACAGTAAACAGCCCCCTCCCCCTTAGTCTGGAGAAGGAGGGGGCAATTTGGGAGCTGACAGCCCGCAGGAAGAAAGAAAAAAAATAATTAAAAAATAAATTGAAAAATTTGGTATTATCATCATTGTAGTGACCCACATAGTAAAGTTATTATTTATACCAAATAGTGAACTGTAAATAAATGCCACAAAATAATGTTAAAATTGCTGTTGTCACTTTGATTTTGTAGCAAAAAGGTCACAGAAAGGTACGGAGCATTATTAATCATGTTAATGCTCCATATCTCTGCTGTCCGGAGCGGGGCTAGGCTGTCTTTCATGCAGCGGATTCCATGCACGACATCCAATCGTGTGAAAGAACCCTTAATTTCATATTAAGGGCTCAGCAGGACCATAGCAATTTTCCCACAGATTGCAGTGGTAAACCATTGCAGTCCATGGTACTGTATAAGCGATTTAATACTCTTATGTTCAAATCCCCTCAAGGGAGGGTGTTTAAAAAAGAAAGAAGGAAAAATACGTAAATGAAAAAGAATACATATCAATAATAAATATCTATAAAATTGAAACATTCAAATCACCTCCTTTCCGCATTTTACATAATAAATAAACATAATTGGTATTGGTGCATCTGAAAATGCCAAAATTACTCAAATATAACGGAAAAATCTATGCAAAGAAAAATGGTCATTTGTTGCTATGCCTCAAAAAGATTTAACAAACACTGATGAAAAAATAGATACTTAAAAATATCAATAAAAACTACAGATCATCATGCAAAACAAGTATTACAACATAACAAAACAGAATAAATTTGGCATTGCTTCAACTATGCTGAGCCACAGAATAAGGTCTTTATGTAATTTTTAGTGCGCAAGAAATTGATCATTCTTTATGTTTCCCATAACTTTGGCAAATTATTAATAGGGTCTACCAGTTACTCAGGTTGTTATACAGATATAGCAGTTCTAAACTTGACTGTGACATCACATCTCACCATAAGTTGGCACTAAAGCCATTGAAAAAGACAAACAAGTACCTTGCCATTGGACAGGAGGACCTCATTGACTTATATGGGAAAGTTTCTAGGCATGCTCTGTGACCTGTGCAGAGGCTCTTGTACAAGGAAAGAATAGATAAGCTATGATAGTCACCTATTGTGAATGGTTGATCCTGTGCTATTTGTCATTCTAACCTGCTTCTAATGATATCACTTCTTTGTATAGATAAGCAGATAACTTCAGCCAAGTGGTCTGTATAGACCAAGAAGCGGTGGCTTTTATTAGGCTTAGTGTGAAAACTGCAGCATTTTATGTTTTTTGTTTAAATACTGATATTGATCTGAAAAATAAAAAATAACCACAAAAATTCTTTAAAAATATGTTAAACATAATAACATGATTTAAACAATAAGTCATTTTCTGATTACATATTTCCTTTAAGAAGTGCATGAAGATATGTAGTCATACATTTTTATGTCTCAAGCCCCAACCTTGTGAACAGATTTTAACTAGATAATTGTGATATATTTTTAGGTTTTAGGAAACATGTACAAATATACAAATACAGAAGTATAAATATTTCCATTTCTGTATCTCAAGATAAAAAAGCAAAAAAAGAACAGTTAAAAAGAATAGTATATAGAGCACAGGTAAAAATAGAAACAATAATTGTGCACTGTAGACTTCTTTTTTTGTAATTTTGACACAGCTTAACTTCGAGAACCTTTTGTGCGCACTCTTCTTAAAATGTAAAGGCAGAAACTGTTCATTTGGACAAGCTCTCGAGTTTCCAGCAAATAAATAATCAAAAAGGCATTAGATGATTAAATGATTAAAAGGGTCTCACATCTCAGAAAAACTTATTGTGGGCCCTATTCATCACTACAGGACTTCTGAAAAAAAGCAGAACCAGCACTCTAAGATAGGAGTGGGTCACAGAGGTGAAACCCAAACCTATTAGACATTCGTATGCATTTAGGATAAAGGATAAAGCTTTAACTGCTGATCAATAGATCAGTTGGCTAATCATTAGATTAAAGGAAGATCTCATGGACAAAGTGGAAATTCAGCAATACAGCACGCATTACTCACGCTGCTTTGAAAGATACTGTGCTTATACATTTTATCTATTAATATTATTTATCATAGCATCAGTATATTTTTTTGCAGTTCCAAGACACAAAATGTTAGATCCAGGCTAGCAACAGGCAACACAACATGTATAATAATTCATTCAAGTGTTTAAACTGCATCTCTGTGCAGTCATAACTCTATTAAGATAATAACAGTTCTTACCCAAACCAAACATAGTATTAAAAAATATTCCTAAAAGCATCCTTTTACTCTTTCTGAAAGGTAGTAATACTATACTTCCCCTGCAATGACACCCTCAGAATTTTGCCAAGGGTGCCAGAAGCTGCACCAAGGGCGAGACACCAATTTCCCCAAGGGCCATATTTAAAAAATGTTGCTTGAAAGACTTTCTTATACATTATGTGCAGTAGGAAACCCGATAAAAACCATAAAAGAAATTAATGCCTGAAATAAATCCCTCTGTGTGTAATAAATCTATATGACATATGAGTTTCACTTTTTGAATTGAATTACTCAAATAAATTAACTTTTTGATGTTATTCTAATTTATTGAGATACACCTAGAATTAATGCATGGCATATGAATGTGTGATACTTACCTTTTTCCTCCAAGTCTGTCCCCTCTGTTTCTTATTTTATTGTATCGGTGCTCCTATTCAACCTAGTTGTCTTATATTACCATTAGACTCCTAAGGGTTAAAAACTTTTACTTGGTCTGGTTTTAATACCACATGGAGAGGTGAGTTTGTGAGAGCAGGGTTATTGTTGGGCTGCTGGTTCTAACTACCTGCTGGTGCTGTTATGGTAAAGGTGGTTGCCATGTGACCTGAGTCAATTTATACAAAACCAATACTAAGTGCTTTGAGAATAAAGAAATAAATCAATGCATGGCATGTATATGTGGTATTCTTATATTTTTCTCCACAGTCCAATACTGTTCTGTCTTAAATACATATTAGTGATACATTTGAATTTCAGTAATTTAAGCCCTAAATGCTTTGTGTGTTTATTTTGTAAAACATAATGTCAATGCAAGAATAAAATCTTTAGATTTTAGACCTAATAGGTAAATTACTTGGATACAAAAAATCCGTAAACCATTTATGATAGAAAAGTGTTGACTGGGATAGTTAAAAAATCCAGAGTGTTCAGAATTAAACCTCAGCTTAAAACACAAAACAGATCTCACCTTTCATGGTCTTAACATGTTATACTTCATACGGGGTAGTATACAAAGTAAAGTAAGAATAGGAGTATTAGAAACAGTGAAGTCAGCTTTTTTTGGGTTGATTCCAAATCAATCATTTGACTCCATATAGTGTGGTGGCTCAGTTCATACAACGTTGAGCATTGCTTTGTGTTTTTTACTTTGGAGTAATGTTGTACCACAACCTATTCTTATATTGCGAATTATTCAAGTCTGTGATTATATTTATCCAGAATAGCTTTATAGAAATTTTATAATTAAGCCTCTCAATCGATAGACTGATTATTCTTGGTTTTATCTATCTATAGATGTACATATTGTATTTTGGCATTTAAAATACAAATTCTACAGTTATAATATACAGTATGATATAAGTACACAATTTGTATTAGTTAAAATATGTAAATTTAATCTAATAGATCATGACAGGAAACAGTGACACATACAACATCATTATTATGCCAAAAAGGTGCATATGGTAGTGCTTTAAGCAAACCTTGCTTATTCACTATTTTATTTTTAGAAATAAATGTGCAATGCAAATCTGCACAAAAACAAAAATATTAATCATATCTGAGACAAATAACTTCCATTTTGCAAAGCCTTGAGGAAAAGTAACATATCTGAAGTAAATATTGGTCATAGACCAAATTTAGTTAAAATATGAGCAGAATTAGGAATTAACTCTGGCATTATATAATTATATGACCAACACGGCCATGAGCCCATATCTATGGGCATATATCTACTTCCTTTCATGGAGTTTTTAAAGATTAGCGTCTATTAGAGATGCTCATTATCATATGTTCAATAACTTATTGAAAAGTTTGTTATCTAGCATTCAATTAAACAAACATATTTGTTATCATTTCATAGACACAAACTAGTTTTTAAAATCCATGGTCCTTCTTATGTGCTTCAAACTAATTATTGCTTTTAATCATAGTATAAACAGTGAAATTCTATTTTTATATTTTTTATGCTATGGTTAAGAACAATATGGACCTTTTAAATCTTTGCCTCCCAAAAAAATATAAAATATATATATATATTATCAAATGCTAGATTCAATTTTTTTCCCTAGGAGCCTGTCTTGTATGTGTGTGTACCAAATTCTGATTTGAGATGCCAGGAGGATGGGTGAGCATATCAAATTCAATTTTCTTTTGACCGTTTAAAATAATTTACCTTTTTAGAGATTTATAAGTATATATGCGTCTGTTTTTGTATCTTCTGTCGTAACTCAAAAGGAGAGCAAATCTGACAGGATGTAGAAGGGCCAGCCTTCTCTAGCTTCTCTACTTATTTGAAAAGTGTATTGAGTCATGCAAAATTAAAGAATCTAAAACTTGTGTGAAAAAATCTGCTACAAAACTTGCATTTTGCCAGAAAATTTGTATAATACTGTACCTATAATGTAAAACAAAAAAGTATACAATAAAATTATAGGATGCAATGTAGAATGTAGTGGTCATCATTAGGTTGCTATTTTGGACTGTGATCTATATTTTCAAAAATAGTTTTATTTTCCAGTGGTAGATTTAACAAAATTAAAAGAAATTGTATTCTTAAAAGTCCTATTTGAAACCTAAATGTACTCAACGATACATATTATTTTATTATTAAAACATTAACATTAGTGTGGACCTTAAGCTAAAGCTGCATACCCTCAGTTAGATAAAGCTGGTGGGCGATACATGCTATAAGGGTCTGAGACAGAGATCAAACCCCCCGATTTTGTGATGCCTAACACTGGAAATGTAGTATCTCTAGTATTGGGCTCTGTATACTATCTACCTTGTAAAGATGAGTACATTTCTTAAAATACATTTTTTATTAAATTCGAAAAAATGGTTTGCAGATTTGATTTGGGTATGAATAAAATGATCCCAAATACAAAGATCTTATATTGCAGTGAAAAGTTGTGTATGGTAGTCCGGGGTCTCCTAGTAGTCAATCCAACCCATTTCAAATTCTTTAAAGCAAAGTATTAGTAATTTGTTATGCATATTAAAATATAAAAAAGTTCCTAAACAAATGCCTTTATGTGAAAAGATGCTTGCCAGTGTTTAAAGACATGATAGTATTGCAAAAAAGCAATGGGTTCTTTTGAACAAGTGGTGAAAAAAAAAAAAGATTCCTATTTTTAGAGTAGCAGCTGTATAGTATGGAACCTAATGGACAAAACTAGAGATATATGGTGGCCTAAGAACAGTAGTAGCTGCAGCATCAGCATTATAGTATGGAGCTAAAACATAGGAGATGTATGGCTATGTAGGCATACAGATGCAGCTAAGCTAAACTTGAAGGTTAAAGCATTAAATAAAGAATGGCAAAAAAAAGATAACTAACTTTTCAATGGATTTCAATAGCTTTTGTCACGATATAACCAAGATGACACTGTGCCATGTGTTATCAGAGTCAATTTTAGTTTGGCTTCATCTGTAGTAGCAGTGGCAGTAGGGGTAGTAGTATCTAGCAGCATCAGTACTATGTGGAGCATAAATAACAGATAGATAGCAGCAGTGGAAAGTAAGCAATATCAGATCTACTAATTGTTATCAGCTCAAGGTGTATGAAAATCTTCACAAAACCATGCCTGAATCATTTTCAATGCAATGTTTTCCACACTTGCGTGGAGGACAATTTTGTACAACTGGTGGATAACGTGAAACAGGTCTTTCATTTTTCATTACACCACCAATCGCTACTCTTACCAGACATTTTATTTTACAGACTTTTTAAACAATGAGTCACACTGTTTTACTTACTGGAAAGAGCCCACTGCAATATTACTGTATATTGAGCAACATACAATGTGTCAGGTCAGCTACACTAGTCTGTAACAGATTGTTTGTAACTTTAAATAGCAAAAATATATTAAAACAAAACAATGTTGACAGTGAGTGATGTACAATAAAAAGTCAGGTACACTAGTCTTTGATTTTTGGAGTTTACGCAATAAAAAATTCTCAAAATGTTTTAAAAGATAATGTGCAATTGGACTGAATTCACTACGGGGTAACAGTGATTGACACATAACAAAATGTTAGGTCGGGTACACTAGTCTGAAAGATGGAATTTTTGTAATTTCATTTTCAAAAATGTTTTAAAAGAAAATGAGCAATTGGACTAAGTCCATTACAATGTAAGAGTGAGTGCTACACAAGAAAGCATTAGTCAAAAAATGGAGGGGCACTCAAATATCTGGGTATGATGGACAACAATAGAGTTTATTATACAATAAAATGTCAAAAAATAAAATGTTAAATATCATAAAATGTGCACATAAACATCATACGATACAATGTATAAAGGAAAATTAAAACATAAAAATAACCATCCCAATCGATATGGGGTAGACAGTCAGATTACCACTGTAGGGTGCCCTAATGAAATAAATAGCGTTGGTACCGTAGGTCACACGATCAATCTGCAATTAGCAAAGTCTATACTGAAATATTGAAGTGGTGCATTCCATATAAACTGAATAGATAGTATGTTACCGATCTCTGGCCGGTGTTCAGCTTCTTTCTCAGCCGCCCAGACCTAACACGGCATCCTGTGTGGTCTTGCGGTCAGACAGTGGCGTCCCACGTGACTCGGCGGCGTCTCACGTGATCATGTAGTAACCACGTGACCGGCGTACAGGATGATGCGTTCCGCAATGCGCTTCAATGGAAACTTCCGTAATAGGAAATAAAGTAATAGATGATGCGTTCCACCATGCGCTTCAATGGGGAACTTCCGTGGTATGTTGCACTTGAAATTAGAAGAGAAGAACTCTCTTGGACGTCCGTTTGTGATATATCTTACTGCTTAAGTCTCCAAGTGGTATAAATGCTTGCTAGGACACTTCCGCCATACACGTTTCGGGTAACTTCTCTTCCTCAGTGGCAGTGTGAGCAAGCAAGGAATGCCATGTATTTATACCAGATTTAGTCCAGGGGGAATGATGGGATAGAAGGTAACCCAAAATGTGGCATGGAGTAATGACCTCAATATACAATGGTAATACTAATAAGCAGTGGTATCTGACTTATATATACATGACTTATATATTAAAACAATATCAGTACTAATGACTGAAAATACGTATCCCTATTTGTGAATACGTAAAATATAAAAAGGTAAAAATATAACAGATCTTCACAGAAGGCATATATATAAAATCAGGTTATCCTTCCTCAATACTATTCCATATCAGATAGATGGATTGACAGTGGGAAAATGAAACCTAAAAGGACAATCTGGCAGAGGGGGAGCATATATATATATATATTCAGATAAACTATACTCAATGGTATATCATGTTAGATTGACGGGTTGACAATAGAGAGACGAACCCTGAAGGGGCGATCAGGCAGGGAGGGGGTGTCCAGGGGCTGATAAACAGCCAGACCTGGATCCCACATCACCACCGGACAACCCCCCAATCAAAGGAATCTAAATAGTTCCATCTCTGCATTGTGTCCCTTGGGCATAAGAATGTCAAATTTGAATATTCTATGTGACTCCTGTCTGGACATATTCATAATATGGTTTCCTCCTCTCCACGATTTTTTTACCCTTTCCATAGCCACAAATGACATAGTGGAGGGGCCACAGTCGTGATATTGTTTAAAATGTTTGGAGAGGGGGTGAAGTTCATATCCCTTCCGGATATTTGCAATATGTTCCATCACTCTTTCCTTAGTTCGGACAATATATTGTTTTTGACAACTGCATTCCAAGAGATAGATAACATTCTTAGATTCACAAGTTAGAGTTTCTCTGATACTCAAGGTGAAATTATTCTGTCTTGATTTAACCTCAATTATTTTATTTTTTTCAGAAAGTAAGTCTTCCACATCTAAAGAATCCATCCATCCTCAGCCAGTTAGAAATTATTCCTCCATCTGAATGTTTTTTAACGGTCGGTGCTACTTTAGAAGCCAAAATTGCAGCTTTAGTAATTTGTAATTAGTAAGTAATTTGAGGGGTTGTTGTAAGTGATGGTCCTACAAGTTTATCATCAAGTAAAAAGTGCCAGTATTTGTTTATTATCCTTGCTACCTGTCGATGTTGGGAATTAAACGGTAATATTAGACGTAATGTCTCATCTGACTGTGTAGGGATCCCTGGCTGAAAGAAATCCTCTCTGTTCATACTACGGACTTTCCCTAATGCCTAAGTTATAACTTTATCTGGGTATTCCCTGTCCGCAAATAGTTGACTCAGCTTGTGCGCCTCTTCCTCAAAATGTTCCTCTATCGAACAGTTGCGTTTAAGCCGTCTGAATTGGCTCACCGGTATGTTGGTGAGCCATCTTGGCAAATGGCAGCTGGAGTAGCGTATGTAGCTGTTCCTTGCTACCAATTTGGTACTACAGATAATTTTTGAAGCTTGCTACGTAAGAAAGCATTAGGTACACTAGCCTGTGATAGATGGAATTTTTTGATAATTATATTTGCAACACTTAAAATAAAAAAATCTGCAGCAAAAAATATACTGTACTGAACAAGATTCTGCAAAATATATCTGGTCAGGTTTGGTACAGTTAACCTACTGTAGTGTCCAGTGCAATTTACTACGGTGTAACAGTGATTGACACATAACAAAATGTTAGGTCAGGTACACTAGTCTGAAAGATGGAATTTTTGTAATTTCATTTTCAAAAATGTTTTAAAAGAAAATGAGCAATTGGACAAAGTCCATTACAATGTAAGAGTGAGTGCTACACAAGAAAGCATTAGTCAAAAAATGGAGGGGCACTCAAATATCTGGGTATGATGGACAACAATAGGGTTTATTATACAATAAAATGTCAAAAAATAAAATGTAAAATATCATAAAATGTGCACATAAACATCATACGATACAATGTATAAAGGAAAATTAAAACATAAAAATAACCATCCCAATCGATATGGGGTAGACAGTCAGATTACCACTGTAGGGTGCCCTAATGAAATAAATAGCGTTGGTACCGTAGGTCACACGATCAATCTGCAATTAGCAAAGTCTATACTGAAATATTGAAGTGGTGCATTCCATATAAACTGAATAGATAGTATGTTACCGATCTCTGGCCGGTGTTCAGCTTCTTTCTCAGCCGCCCAGACCTAACACGGCATCCTGTGTGGTCTTGCGGTCAGACAGTGGCGTCCCACGTGACTCGGCGGCGTCTCACGTGATCATGTAGTAACCACGTGACCGGCGTACAGGATGATGCGTTCCGCAATGCGCTTCAATGGAAACTTCCGTAATAGGAAATAAAGTAATAGATGATGCGTTCCACCATGCGCTTCAATGGGGAACTTCCGTGGTATGTTGCACTTGAAATTAGAAGAGAAGAACTCTCTTGGACGTCCGTTTGTGATATATCTTACTGCTTAAGTCTCCAAGTGGTATAAATGCTTGCTAGGACACTTCCGCCATACACGTTTCGGGTAACTTCTCTTCCTCAGTGGCAGTGTGAGCAAGCAAGGAATGCCATGTATTTATACCAGATTTAGTCCAGGGGGAATGATGGGATAGAAGGTAACCCAAAATGTGGCATGGAGTAATGACCTCAATATACAATGGTAATACTAATAAGCAGTGGTATCTGACTTATATATTAAAGCATGACTTATATATTAAAACAATATCAGTACTAATGACTGAAAATACGTATCCCTATTTGTGAATACGTAAAATATAAAAAGGTAAAAATATAACAGATCTTCACAGAAGGCATATATATAAAATCAGGTTATCCTTCCTCAATACTATTCCATATCAGATAGATGGATTGACAGTGGGAAAATGAAACCTAAAAGGACAATCTGGCAGAGGGGGAGCATATATATATATATATATATATTCAGATAAACTATACTCAATGGTATATCATGTTAGATTGACGGGTTGACAATAGAGAGACGAACCCTGAAGGGGCGATCAGGCAGGGAGGGGGTGTCCAGGGGCTGATAAACAGCCAGACCTGGATCCCACATCACCACCGGACAACCCCCCAATCAAAGGAATCTAAATAGTTCCATCTCTGCATTGTGTCCCTTGGGCATAAGAATGTCAAATTTGAATATTCTATGTGACTCCTGTCTGGACATATTCATAATATGGTTTCCTCCTCTCCACGATTTTTTTACCCTTTCCATAGCCACAAATGACATAGTGGAGGGGCCACAGTCGTGATATTGTTTAAAATGTTTGGAGAGGGGGTGAAGTTCATATCCCTTCCGGATATTTGCAATATGTTCCATCACTCTTTCCTTAGTTCGGACAATATATTGTTTTTGACAACTGCATTCCAAGAGATAGATAACATTCTTAGATTCACAAGTTAGAGTTTCTCTGATACTCAAGGTGAAATTATTCTGTCTTGATTTAACCTCAATTATTTTATTTTTTTCAGAAAGTAAGTCTTCCACATCTAAAGAATCCATCCATCCTCAGCCAGTTAGAAATTATTCCTCCATCTGAATGTTTTTTAACGGTCGGTGCTACTTTAGAAGCCAAAATTGCAGCTTTAGTAATTTGTAATTAGTAAGTAATTTGAGGGGTTGTTGTAAGTGATGGTCCTACAAGTTTATCATCAAGTAAAAAGTGCCAGTATTTGTTTATTATCCTTGCTACCTGTCGATGTTGGGAATTAAACGGTAATATTAGACGTAATGTCTCATCTGACTGTGTAGGGATCCCTGGCTGAAAGAAATCCTCTCTGTTCATACTACGGACTTTCCCTAATGCCTAAGTTATAACTTTATCTGGGTATTCCCTGTCCGCAAATAGTTGACTCAGCTTGTGCGCCTCTTCCTCAAAATGTTCCTCTATCGAACAGTTGCGTTTAAGCCGTCTGAATTGGCTCACCGGTATGTTGGTGAGCCATCTTGGCAAATGGCAGCTGGAGTAGCGTATGTAGCTGTTCCTTGCTACCAATTTGGTACTACAGATAATTTTTGAAGCTTGCTACGTAAGAAAGCATTAGGTACACTAGCCTGTGATAGATGGAATTTTTTGATAATTATATTTGCAACACTTAAAATAAAAAAATCTGCAGCAAAAAATATACTGTACTGAACAAGATTCTGCAAAATATATCTGGTCAGGTTTGGTACAGTTAACCTACTGTAGTGTCCAGTGCAATTTACTACGGTGTAACAGTGATTGACACATAACAAAATGTTAGGTCAGGTACACTAGTCTGAAAGATGGAATTTTTGTAATTTCATTTTCAAAAATGTTTTAAAAGAAAATGAGCAATTGGACAAAGTCCATTACAATGTAAGAGTGAGTGCTACACAAGAAAGCATTAGTCAAAAAATGGAGGGGCACTCAAATATCTGGGTATGATGGACAACAATAGGGTTTATTATACAATAAAATGTCAAAAAATAAAATGTAAAATATCATAAAATGTGCACATAAACATCATACGATACAATGTATAAAGGAAAATTAAAACATAAAAATAACCATCCCAATCGATATGGGGTAGACAGTCAGATTACCACTGTAGGGTGCCCTAATGAAATAAATAGCGTTGGTACCGTAGGTCACACGATCAATCTGCAATTAGCAAAGTCTATACTGAAATATTGAAGTGGTGCATTCCATATAAACTGAATAGATGGTAGTATGTTACCGATCCCTGGCCGGTGTTCAGCTTCTTTCTCAGCGTCCTGTGTGTTCTTGTGGTCAGACAGTGGCGTCCCACGTTTAATTATATTTGCAACACTTAAAATAAAAAAATCTGCAGCAAAAAATATACTGTACTGAACAAGATTCTGCAAAATATATCTGGTCAGGTTTGGTACAGTTAACCTACTGTAGTGTCCAGTGCAATTTACTACGGTGTAACAGTGATTGACACATAACAAAATGTTAGGTCAGGTACACTAGTCTGAAAGATGGAATTTTTGTAATTTCATTTTCAAAAATGTTTTAAAAGAAAATGAGCAATTGGACAAAGTCCATTACAATGTAAGAGTGAGTGCTACACAAGAAAGCATTAGTCAAAAAATGGAGGGGCACTCAAATATCTGGGTATGATGGATAACAATAGGGTTTATTATACAATAAAATGTCAAAAAATAAAATGTAAAATATCATAAAATGTGCACATAAACATCATACGATACAATGTATAAAAGAAAAATAAAACATAAAAATAACCATCCCAATCGATATGGGGTAGACAGTCAGATTACCACTGTAGGGTGCCCTAATGAAATAAATAGCGTTGGTACCGTAGGTCACACGATCAATCTGCAATTAGCAAAGTCTATACTGAAATATTGAAGTGGTGCATTCCATATAAACTGAATAGATGGTAGTATGTTACCGATCCCTGGCCGGTGTTCAGCTTCTTTCTCAGCGTCCTGTGTGTTCTTGTGGTCAAACAGTGGCGTCCCACGTTTAATTATATTTGCAACACTTAAAATAAAAAAATCTGCAGCAAAAAATATACTGTACTGAACAAGATTCTGCAAAATATATCTGGTCAGGTTTGGTACAGTTAACCTACTATAGTGTCCAGTGCAACTATGATCATCAGCCAGTACATATGATATATATTTTTTTTTAATGTAAATTGGGGTGCTAGCTGCCTCATGCACATTAGAAAAAAGGAGTACTGTAACTTTAAATATTAACATGCAATGTAAGCAGAACCTCAATGGAACTCAGTGTCTGGCTATAGTAAAGTAACACACAGGACAACACAAACCAAAATGACCCTTGTACTACCCCTAGTTAAAACGATTTTCTATCAATTAAATCTTTACCTCTAAGACAATGAACTCAAAGTATTGTGTGTGTATCTAAACATAATCATCTTTTTTTGCTTTGTCTGTGAAAGAAATTTCTTGCCAAATCAATGTATCTGCTCAGAATACACATGGCTTCCCTGTTTTATATTGCCTATGACTAGGGTTGAGCGAATCCAAACTGTAAAGTTCGGGTTCGTACCAAACTTTAGGATTTTTGGATCCCGAACCCGAACATTTTAGTAAAAGTTTGGGTTCAAGTTCGGTGTTCGGCGATTTAATGGTGCTTTTTTAAAGGCTGCAGGGCAGCCAATCAACAAGCGTTTAGTGTGCCCTTAGAAGCCATCACAGCCATGCCTACTAATGGCATGGCTGTGATTGGCCAGTGCAGCATGTGACCCAGCCTCTATATAAGCTGGAGTCACGTAGCGCTGCACGTCACTCTGCTGTTACTAGTGTAGGGATAGGATGCTGCTGCTGTGAGGGAGAGAATAGGAAAGAATCTATCTGATATCACATCACAACTTGTTGTTATTAACTCTGCGATCTACAGCGATTTGGTTTTGTAGGTGCAGTGCAACATTTCCTTTACCCTGCCCTGAGCCCAGTGACACAGAATAATATGTTTTATCTGTCTGTTAGTTAGGTGGGGTTGGCGGCCATTTTGTGCAAGTTCAGTGCACCAGCACTGCATATGTGCCAGGAACAATAATTTAACCCTGTTCTTTTAGTTTATACCCATTTTTTAAGTGTACATGCACTGTATATGTGCCAGGGGAAAGGAAAATAATTTAGGGAATCCGTCTGTGAGTTGAGGGACCCAGGGGGTGACATATTCACATTTTGTTCTGTAAAGTACAATCCAAGTAAATCCAACTGTTAGATTCTGTGGGGACAAATTATTTATTTATTTTTGCTAAAAAGTACATATGGGCCCTGCACTGCATTAGTGATAGTGAAAGAAAATCAGTTAAATCCATCTGTTTAATTATGGGTGAAAAAATCATATTTTTTTTCCCCATAAAGTACCTTTGCGGCCTTTGCTGCATTTGTGACAGTCCAATACAACCGTTAAATACTGCAGTTATATTCTGGTTTAAAAAATCACCCATTTTGTGCAAAATACTACATTCGTGGCCTTTGCTGCATTTGTGACAGTCCAATACAAGCGTTAAATACCGCTTTATATTCTGGTTTTAAAAAAACACCCATTTTGTCCTAGAAACTACATTTTGGGCCTTTGCTGCATTTATGACAGTCCAATACAAGCGTTAAATAATGCAGTAATATTCTGGTTTAAAAAAAACACCCATTTTGTGCAAGACACAACATTTTGGCCCTTTGCTATCCTTCTGACAGTCCAATACAAACGTTAAATACTGCTGTTATAGTCTGGTTTAAAAAAAAAAAAATTTTTCCCTAGATACTACAATTACGGCCTTTGATGCATTTCTGACAGTCCAATACAAGCGTTAAATAATGCTGTTATATTCTGGTTTTAAAAAAACACACATTTTGTCCTAGATACTACATTTGGGGCCTTTGCTGCATTTGTGCTATTCCAATACAAGCGTTAAATATTGCTGTTATATTCAGGTTTTTAAAAAAAACACCCATTTTGTAAAACATACTACATTTGGGGCCTTTGTTGCATTTTTGACAGTCCAATACAACCAGTCAATACTGCTGTTACATTATTGGTTGACAAATTTAAAAAAATTGTGACCGTGAAGTAATTGTATAAAATTTGTCTGTAACACTGTTGTGTGACCTCTCAAATGTTTTTCTCTTAATTCACCACTGCCTTACTGTCAGTGAAATAATTTGTTGACTATTGGTGGTTACATTGTCGCCTGACATAAAACATCTGTTAGTTTGGTGGGTGAACGCAAAGAATGAAGAGAGCGTCAAATAAGGGGCATGGCCCTGGTCGTGGTGCTGCTGGTGTTGGTGGAGCTCCTGTTGCAGGGAGAGGACGTGGTCGATCTGTGCCAGCTACACGGACAAGTGAAACACCTTCCTGAGGTGCGAGTAGGGGACAGAACCTTCAGCGTTATTTGGTAGGGCCGAATGCAGCTCTACGAATGGTGAGGCGAAAACAAGTACAGGCGATAGTAGATTGGGTGACTGACAGTGCCTCCAGTTCCTATACATTTTCTCCCAGCCAGTCCCTTGCTGAAAGATCAGAGTTGGCACCTGTAGCCCATGGCCATCAGTATTTAACCTCACCCCCTTGCAAATCAGCCAAGCAGTTTGAGCCTCAAGTCATGCAGCAGTCTCTTTTACGTTTTGATGACTCTGGTAGCAGGGTTTCCCAGGGCCCCAGAAATGGAAGAGATGCCCAATGCCCAACCACTTATGTTTCAGGATGAATACATGGGGGTAAAATCGCAGCACGTCTCAGATGATGACGAAACACAGGTGCCAAGTGCTGTGGCTTTCTGCAATGTGCAGACCGCCAAGGAGGGCAGGGGTGAAAACTTGGTGGAAGATGATGTTGAAGACGATGAGGTCCTCGACCCCACATGGTATCATCAGTCATGCGAGTGACCTGTGTAGTTCGGAGGAAGAGGCATCGGTTGCACAGAGCCACAAGCACAGCAGAAGAGAAAGCAGGGTACAAATGCGGAGCAGCCTCCTGCTACTGCCCACTGCACCAAGGGACCGAGCACACCAAAGCCAGCTCCAAGGAGTTCCCTGGCGTGACAGTTCTTCAGACAATGGGCTGACGACAAGACACGAGTGGCTTACATGCTGTGCAATCAGAGCCTAAAGCGAGCTCTCGGCCTCTTCATCCACCTCTGGAGTGACAGTGGCACCTGCCACCCCGCAAGCAGAGGATGTGCCAGCAACGCCACCACCTGGGTCACCAAGCATCTCAATAATGTCCCATGGAAGCGTTCAGCTGTCTATCTCACAAACACTGGAGCGAAAGAGGAAGTACCCCCCTACCCACCCGCGATACCTGGCCCCGAATGCCAGCATTTCAAAATTCTTTGCCTTTGAAATGCTGTAATTCCGTCTGGTGGAGACGGACAGTTTTAAAAGCCTTATGGTGGTGGCTGTCCCACAGTACTTCGTTCCCAGCCGCCACTAATTTTCCAGGCAAGCCATCCCTTCCCTGCTCAACCAAGTTGGGGATAAAATCAGGTGTGCACTGTGCAACGCCATCTGTGGCAAGGTCCACCTAACTAATGATATGTGGACCAGTAAGCACGGTCAGGGTTATAACTCCGGCTGGGCCTGATGCGGATAGCAGTTTGGCACATGTCCTTCCACCACCGAGGATTGCAGGGCGCTTCTCTTTGCCTCCTGTTGCTTTCTCTTCCTACTCCGCTTTCTCTACCGCCTTCTCATCCGGTCAGTGTAACACCTTCACCACCAACTTCAGCACAGCCATGGGTAAACGACAGCAGGCAGTTTTAAAACGTATCTGTTTGGGGGACAAACCCAACACCACGCAGGAGTTGTGGACGGGCATGGAACAACAGACCAATGAGTAGTTAGTGCCAGTGAGAATCAAGCCCGGCCTGGTGGTGTGTGATAATGGGCGAAATCTCGTAGCAGCTCTGGGACTAGCCAGTGTGACATACATCCCTTGCCTGGAACATGTTCTGAATTTGGTGGTGCAGAAATTCCTTATAAATTACCCCAATATGTCAGAGCTGCTGTGAAAAGTGCGGGCCGTCTGTTCGCGCTTTCAGCGTTTTCACCCTGCTGCTGCTTGCCTGTCAGCGCTGCAGTGTAACTTCGGCCTTCCCGCTCACCGCCTCATATGTGACTTGCCCACAAGGTGGAACTCAACCTTGCACATGCTGGCCAAACTGTGCGAGCAGCAGCAGGCGATAATGGATTTTCAGCTGCAGCACGCACAGGTGAGTCGCTCTGCGGAACAGCACTACTTCACCACCAATGAGTGGGCCTCCATGCGAGACCTGTGTGCCTTGTTGTGCTGTTTCGAGTACTGTTGTGGAAATTTTCTTAGGATGTGTTTTTAATATATTGTGTATTGTCATCATTTCTCTCAGTGTCAGGGTAAACTATTGGAGTGGATATCTTCCTGTGTATGTGGAGACACAGCTGCCGGACGCAGAGGTCTCCGTCGGCGAATGGTCCAATGTGCTATGCATTGGGCTGTGGGCCGGGGGAGACTGATGTGTTCAGCAGAGTAGTGTTTTCTTGGCTGATGTATGGACGCTGGCTAGGGCCCCCACGCAAGACGCAGATTTATTGGCTTGGCGTGGATGCATTTGTTAAGAGAACGGAACGTGCGTTTGTTGTCTCTAGTGCGCCTGATCAGCCCTCAAAATAATGATGTTGTCCTGTAAATAAACATGCATGAGGATCATAGTAACTTTATTTGGCATTGATCACTGAGCAAGGCTGGATAAAGTTCGCTCCAGTGGTAATGGGTGTTAGCTGGCTATGTTATTCTAAATTATGGTTTCTTGTCTTCCAATGTCATCACTTCCTGCATCCTTGGTACATCCAGGTGTCCACTCCTGATTGGTTGACGCTTACTACAAGTCATTTTGGACCCTATCTGCGGTCATATGACCTACCATATTTATTTTTTTCTTCCCTGCTGTGCTCACTGCTATACTTATGTATAGAAGGATGGACATCATTTTGAGAGGTTCAAACAAATCACAATTTAAAAAGTTTGGTTCAATTTAGAGGCTAAAGTTTTGGGAAATTCTAAATGAATATGAACATTTTACAATTTGCTCATCTGTACTACATAATTAGTATTTGCAATACTTTCCAGAGTTAAATATGGATGATTGGTGCATTGTAATGCTTATATTCAAGCATGCATGAGATACTTATGGTGATAATAGTTTGGGGGCTTGATTTTCATCCTACATCTTGATTGTCTTTTAATTGTTTTTAACCTATTTCTGGGTAATATGTATAATTATTAAAAATGACATAGTTTTTGTAGGTTTTGTAGGTTATTTTATGGTACTTTATCTTTTGTGCCATTTGTGTATATTAGTACTTTGTATATATTAGTAAATTATAAATTTTAATTATCTTATTGTAGTAAAAAAATATTGTATATACTATCTTAATCACTTGTTTAAGTGATAAATGTCTGAAGGTGGTAACATACAGATGTAGTAGAGTTAACACACATGCTTTATGAGACATTTTATCTAAACTAAGCCAGGCATGCTTACGGCCCTTCAGCTGTTGCAAAACTACAACTCCCATAATTCCCACACAGCCTAAGGCTATCAGCCTATAGAAGGGCATAGTGGGAGTCATAGTTTTACAACAGCTGGGGGGCCGCAGATGCAGCATCCCTGCATTAAGCAAACACCTTAAATTGCTTTTCAATGGCTTTTGTTTCAAGATAATGCAATGAGTTTAGAAATTGGAGTTAAGAGTTTGTATGTTAACCCTGCTATATCTGTATAGTATAAGGTAAAAGATAAATGTCTAACTTTAATGATCTTAGGATTTGAAAACTTGACTCTACATTTCTATAAATTTAAGCTACTAAATATATTTTTTCATTTGAAGTACACTTTTGACCTACACTGACCATTAACCATGCTACACTATCTACAATTCCAGTTTATCTTGTTTCCTTTGACTTTACAGGAAGTTTATATAGTGTGACACACAGAAATAATCTAGCAGGTCAAACAGGGGACATAACAATTCAGAGAAAAAAATAGTCATTTTCATACTTTGCCAGTCTATTTAATTCTTTAGCAAGGGTGGGCAACTTAATAGGAAAAAAAAGAAAAAGAAAAGAAAAACATAATATTTTGCATATTTAATAGCTATGTCATTTTTTCATTATGTCATTTTTTCATCTATGGTAGCATATGATCATTGTCTGCTGCACAATTTCACAGTCTCTACAGTGAAAAAATAAATAGTTTTTGGGAGAACCTTGTTCTCTAACCTAAAAACAGTCCTTGCATCTTTGTCTAGTGGCCACTTTATTGTTTTTTTGTTAGTTCACCATGATTACTCTTAGTTATATCTACTCAAGGATTGAAATATTTAACTCTGATTCTCCAATTTTAAGTTTTCCGTATGTCTCCAGCTTTTGTGAATTTGTGTCCAGAACAGAGCTGTATATTCAAAAAAATATGTCTGAGAAACATTTATTCCTCTTTTCTTTGATTATATGCCTCATTTTTATACAAGACATTATCCTTGTAGCCTTATAGTAACTCACTGACAATGCTTACTATCATTTAGTTTGTGATATTTAGATCCTTCCCTATTCCCTAATCTTATTGAATCTCATTTGCCATTTAACATGCCTAGTGAGTAAATTTTTACATGTCATCTGGGAACATTATTTATTTTATAGCTTTGTGTAATCTACAAACAGTAGCCTTTATCTTTGTGTTGTTTATGCATACGTTTTCATTACAAGACTTCAGAAAACTGCATTACCTTTTAAATGTCCCACCCTTACTCTGTCAACTGCAGCCAATCGTTGGCATTGGGTGTCACCTGTGCATGAATGGCATGTCATAGCTCAGAGCAGTGGTTGGCTACACAGGTCATGTGAATGATGAATAGCATATGAATGCTGCATGTCCAGCAGGGATCAGAGCAGTGGAGACCAGAGCAATAGTGTGGGTCCATCGAAACATTTAAAAGATGAGTGACTTTTTTTTACTTTAATTCATATAGGTCTCTTCTATCTGACAATTTAAACAAAAATCTTGAAAATTCACTTCAAGCAATAATTGTCCTAGAACTTAAATTTTTGGCGATAAGCAAAATTCCAATTTAGTGACAAAAGATACTTTCTAAACCTGCACTTCTTTATTTTTCTATATAAATTTTCTACGAGATTTATCTATATAAATTGATTCCTCAGTCAAAAACACATGCTGGATGATACATTTGATGCATGGCTAGACATGTTTGTCTAATTTTACACTACTGGCCATGCGTTTCTCCTGTTAAGCCATATATCTTGACAAGACAAGTGCATTGAATTTTTCTAAATTAGGTGTTCATGGTTTCACAAAAAACGCACCAAATTTTATCACATTTTACAATAAATTCTAGGTTTAACCACATTTGGGAATGGCTTCCTGCAAATCCAGAAAGATTATTAAGTAGAGATGAATCAATTTTCCAAAATTTGTTTTGGGTTTGACTTGATTAAATCTTTCGACATATTTGACTATGTCTGAATATATTTGCTGTGAATTGAATGTACCCCAACTGCCCTGAAAAACCATGCATGGCACTCTGACATACTCTACAACTGTAACCAACCAACCAGATTTTTTTTTTAATGCCAAGACAGCACTAGTAATATCAAAGTGACTGTACTGTCAGATTTTTTTTTTTATTGTGGCAGATGTCTTCTTCTCTGTTTTCTGATCTATAAAATGGTGGCTGTTATTCTTAGAAAATTGTGTGGGATACATTTTAGTTTTGCTGTAATTAGAATCTTTAAAAAAAATAAAAACTAAATTTTATTTGTGTAGAATCAATTTACTCATCTTTTTTGTTAAGTCAGGACTTAAAAATTATTACATGACAACTTTTACAGGGCAGCAATTAAAGAATTACTCAGAAATCGCTGAATTGTATTTGATAACTTGACATCTGTTTACTTTTACTAGAAAATGTCCTCTATTAATTCAGGCATGGCAATGAATTATTATTATTATAATTCTGCAATATAATTTATTATAATATATAGCATATTCCATTTCAGATATAATTCATCCATTGTAAATAAATTATGCAGGTCTGGGTCTATTTGCTGTCCATGTTATTGTCCTAATGTTTTATTTTTTTTCCGAGTGCTTGTCTGTTTTTACAAATTAATATTCATCCTAAACTAAGAAATGTGACTCCTATTAAAAATTATTAAATGAGAATTTTTTTATTAAGTTCATCTGCAGGATTTATAATGTAACAAATCACAGTCAAACAGAAACCTCCTAAAAACTAGAACAGGATGGAAAAATCTATCATATCAGTCTGTCAAAACAAATTCAGTTGTTGCATCTTATCCTAATTACCCTCACTGTACATTTTACTGGATTTATCAGGATAAAATTAGTTTCCAGTCCTGTGTCTAACTGATTAGTGCCTTTTCAGCCTTATTCTGATGAAAACTATAATCCAATCTCAGAGGAATGTTTCCCATCACTTGTAATAAGGTGACTAGCTCTCAGTGTAAAAGGTCAGAAAAATAAAAAGGAAACAGAAGAATAATTAAAAGTAACGTCCCCAGGTTCTCGTACTTGCATGCAATGGTTTCCTGCTTTTGTCATTTCCTTACTTTATAAACATACAAAACTAGTTCTTGAAACGCTTAGGTCCCAACATAAAATTTGTAACAGAGCTCTCCAATCCATCTAACACTTGCCATTTATAATGCTGGCAACTACTAATATTACAATGAACTCCTTAGGCACTAGCGACCTACGTGTGACTGAAACCTATTTACCCTTTATGTACCCAGTGCAAACCATTGCATATGTATTCATTTGTTACAATAGCCATTAATAACAAGGGAATAAAAAAAATATTTCTAAAGATCTAACTTCCTTTTATTTTTCAAGTCCTTAAAATTGGGAAAACTTAAAACGTAGCTCCAAAAAGTAGTAACCTGGTGGTCACTAGAAAAGAACGTCTTGATCAGTTTGACATGGTCAAGGAGTAAAAAATATTTTGGAAAATTTTGACCTGAAGAGGCTTAATTTCAATATTTAGTAAGGAGATCCACCATTAAACATGCCATGTCAGTTCTAATAATAGTAATTCTTTGATATGCTAACTATAAATTTCAGATTCTTGATATTACATAAATGACATGGGGGAGTGAGAGACTAAAGATAACCACAATGAAATCTGACAATTTCATTTAGATCTTCTATGAGACAGCAGAAACATGCTGACTTGCTTATTCAATTCTTGGAAATTTTCAGTAAAAAAATTACATTTTTAGAAAGCTAACTTTGAAATGTGGTTTTATGAATAGTCTGTCTGAGCCTTTAGCATCTTTAAAAGCTGCTATCCAGTAATATACCTTATCAAAACCTACCGCTGCTGTAAACTCCTAATTTTTTTTATTATATTTCATTTCTTTGTATTATTCTCTACAGCTTTTGTTACAACTTTTAGCATTTATGGAGTGATCATGTAGTCACCCAGGCTTTGTACATATGCATAACTCCTCTCATCGATGTCTGTAAATCTTCCTGAAATATAAAGGAACATTCCTATATCAGACATACATTTTTCAGATCAGTATTTTCTTCTTATTCTGCTAGCAAGGTGGTTTTAGTTCTGGGAAACAGTCAAGTGGGCTGTGGTAGGCTGTCTCTGTCACCTGCATTTATAACTGGAAACAGTGCATGGTCTGCTTTGCTGTTCATGTTACCCCAACCACTTTGGCTGCTGAATAAGACAAGTATTCCTCTCAGTATTCAGTCAGGAAAAGCTGAGGTGGGAATGCACTTTTATTTCAGTGTAGTATCTGATCTATTAGTTTTTTAGATGCAAAAATAAAAGAAGTCAGGTAAAACCTTTGTTTTGATTTATTTTCTTCACTCAATATATGATCTGCCATGTATGTGGTTCTTACAATATTTTAGTGGTATCTGACAGTGTTAGATTTTTACAGTGGTTTTAAAGTGTTTTCTATTGTATAATGTGGGTAGCATGCACTAGAGAAGAGCCAGAGAAAGTTTTGACTTATACATGAGCCCTTCCATAGAAGAAATATGTCAATCATCATGTGGACAAGAGGAGCAGAAGCTCATGGATGAGCCAGACTCTTCTCCGACAATGCTTGACTCTTCAGTGCTAGTATTATACAGTACATTCTCAGAAATGACTTTACAATAGAAGACATGGTTTATACTACAAAAATCTAAATATATGTCACTCAGGACAGTATTATGTAGATGATAGGTACTGTACCTTTTAATTAGTAATAACTTAAAAAAGACTGAAATTGGTTCATTTCAATTTCAAATTTCAGATACTACAGATGAAATATTATCTTGGAATGACATGCAGTGTACAGGTCTTCCATTTCTTTTGTTGCATTATATTTAATAAAAGATAACTTCTGCTTGCATAAGATAGATATTTATCAAACCAAACATTGTGCTAAAGGCAATGTGCTTCTATAATAATGTGTTTCTAGACAGACCATTTAATAATGCAGCACGTCTGCCATTTTCCAACAGTACATTTAGACCAAAACATGTTATTTTGATAAAAAAATGTTTTAAACCATTGTATGCACTCTTGAAATGTGTGCAGCAAATGTATATACCGCATTTTTTGCCATATAAGACGCACCGGCCCATAAGACGCACCTAGGTTTTTGAGGTGGAAAATAAGAAAAAAAAAATTGAACCAAAAGGTGTGCTTTTGGTGGGCTTTGAACTAATGGTAGCCTATGAATAACACTATTTTGGGGGTCTGTGGTTGGCACTGTTATGGGGGTCTGTGGATGGCACTGTCATGGGGGTCTGTGGATGGCACTATTATGGGGGTCTGTGGATGGCACTGTTATGGGGGTCTGTGGCTGACACTGTTATGGGGGCATCTGTGGATGGCACTGTTATGGGGGCATCTGTGGATGGCACTGTTATGGGGCATCTGTGGATAGCACTGTTATGGGGGCATCTGTGGATGGCAAGACACTGCTATGGGGGATCTGTGGATGACAGATAAATAGCATCTTATGCTATTTGACATCCACAGATACAGGGGGTGGGGGATGGCATCTACAATAGTTTTTAAATGGCAGCGGGGTCCCAGTGCAGTCATTGTATTCAATTGCACCGGGCCCCGCTCACTGTACTAATGCTATCTACTGTAAATGCAGGCAGGCAATGGTTAACTATAGATATGTTCGATCCAGCACTGAGCACCCTGTACTTACGATAATAGCAGGCTGGAGGCTGGGCTGGTGGACGGGCACTGGCAGCGTAACTTCCTACGTCACGTACCTGCGCCGCCTGCTTCATTCATAAAGTGGGCGGAGCAGGCACGTGATGTAGGAAGTTACGCTGCCAGTGCCCGCCCGCCGAGCCTCTTGCCTCCTTACTCCAGCCTGCTATGATCGTAAGTACAGGCTGCTCAGCACTGGATCAAACATATCTATAGTTAACCATTGCATGCCTGCAGTTACAGTAGATACCATTATTACAGTGAGCGGCATCCGGTGCAATAGAATACAGTGACTGCACCGAGCCCCGCTGCCATTACTAAACTAAAGGCCGGCCCCCAGCCCCTCCACCCTCCTTGCTGATACACACACTGGCCGCGCTGTGCAGCTTGCGGTCAGCGGTGTATTAGTGTAAAAATGGCAGCCTTCACCCCATAAGACGTACTGCCATTTTCCTCCCACTTTTTGGGAGCGTCTTATAGGGCGAAAAATACGGTAATGCATGTAATAAAATATAACATATTAGCTATTACACTACTTGGTTTGTTCTTGTGCAGTTAGAACAGATAATAGTCCAATTTCTTCATATCAGTAATGTATAAATTATTGCATTTTATGAAGTGTTTTAGAGTTTCTTTATGCAGACAGCTATGGCTGTAATTTTCATTCTGTAGGAGGGTCAGCTTGTTTGTCTATATCTAACCCAATGGACAGTACAACAGCTACAGGATGGGCAGTGGTAGCAGTTGTACTGGGCCCTGGTGCCTGATGGGAGCCAATGGCCCCTTTGCCATATTGGAAGAAACCAGTAACATAAATGCCAAATAATCAATAATGTATTGCAGCATCAATATACAATAGATATCTGAAATCAATATATAATGCACAAAGATATCTTCAGTCACTGACTGTCATGTTTCATTGGACTAAAAAGTTAGAGTTTTATTGCCTCTAATGAAATTTGCATAGGAGAAGTAAGATACAGTACATTTGGTCCTACAGGGACAGGGACTTTACTCACGCTATATGATGATTAATAACTATATAAGTGACAAAGGCTCTATGCAGGAAGGATGGAGTAAAGGATTTTATGTGATGTATAGTGCTTTCAGTGACAGTACAACATAAAGTCATATGAATACATTAGTTACTAAAATATTAATGTCAGAAAAGGGCCTCTTTCAACCTTGCAAATTGTAATACACTTTTCTTAAGCAGTTTCCTGGAAGAACAGTATTGATGTCCTATCCTCAGGAAGGGTCATCAATATCAGATTGGTGGGGACCTGGCACTCCTGCCAGGTGATCAGCTGTTTTCCGGGGCTTCAACACTCGGTAGAGTAATTTGGCCTCCTCACAGCATACACAGCACAGCGCCATACATTGTATAGTGGCTGTGCTTGGTATTTGTAGAGGTAAGCAAAGTTTTGAAAAATTTGATTTGGCAGCTTAGCTGAAATTAGCCAAGATGTTCAAATTGTTACAAATTCATTTGTCACTAGAGATGAGTAGTGATGAGCGGCAGGGGTCATATTTTATAGAATATTCGAATATTTTTGTAATGAGAATCAATGAGATCGTGAAAACTTAGATACAATGGTATATTCTAACCCCCAGGCGTTCCCATGGTGACATGGACGCTTGTCGGGGAGGAGTATGCCAAAGTGGAACAACTGTACAGATTTTTTTTTTAAATATACGAATATTATAGAAAACGAATATATTTGTTTTTTAGAATATTCACAATATTCAAAAACAAGAATATATAGCAATATAATGAAAATTCGGAAAAAAAAAACGAATATAGAGCAGTTTAGCTAATATAGTGCTATAATCTTCTTTGTCTAATAGTTCATCTGAAGTTCAGATTGGAAAAAAATTACAACTATAAAAAAAACATTATAGCACTATATTAGCTAAATTGTTCTACATTCATTGTTTTTCGAATATTCACTGTATTGCTATATATTCTTGTTTTAGAATATTATGAATATTCAAAAAATTAATATATCGCACTATATCGAATATATTTGCTTTTTAGAATATTCAGCTTTTTTTCCATCTGAAATCATGACTTCAGATGGAAAAAAAAATGAATATTCTAAAAAACAAATATATTCGATATAGTGCTATATATGAATTTTTTTAATATATTCGATATAGTGCTATATATTAATTTTTTTTAATATCTATCTTATGCAAGCAGAAGCTATCTTTTATTAAATATAATGCAACAAAAGAAATGGAAGACCTGTACACTGCATGTCATTCCAAGATAATATTCGATACAAGTGCAATATATTTGTTTTTTGAATATTCATAATATTCTAAAACAAGAATATATAGCAATATAGCAAATATTAGAAAAAAAGAATGTAGAATAATTTAGCTAATATAGTGCTATAATCTTTTTTTTATAGTTGTAATTTTTTTTCCAATCTGAGCTTCAGATGAGAAAAAAATTACAACTATTAGACAAAGAAGATTATAGCACTATATTAGCTAAATTGCTGCTGTAGATGACTTTAGGAAATGCGCACATATGTGGTGCACCTTCCCCAGTAGCTCAGGCAAATTAGGGTAGGTTTTGATAAACCTCTTAACCACTAAGTTGAACACGTGGGCTAGGTATGGCATGTGTGTGAATTTGCCAAGCTCCAAAGCGGTAACCAAGTTACGTCCATTATCAGACACAACCAAGCCTGGTTTTAGGTTGAGTGACGAGAGCCACAGGTCAGTCTGGTCCCTTATACCCTGCAACAGCTCTGTGTGCTGTTTGTCACCTAAGCAAATAAGTTTCAGCGTGGCCTGTTGCCGCTTCCACACTGCTTCCAGCTACTGACTGATGGCTGACGTGTGCTGCAAGATGAGAATTCAGAGGTGGAAGTGGAGGTGGAGGTAGAAGAGGAGAAGTGGAGGTTGGAGCCACTAACGTAGGTGCTGGCGTAAACCCTGATCGACGTACTCCTTGGCATCGGTAGCACCTGTGCTATCCATGGGTACAACTCTCTCCCGGCCTCCACAACGTTTGCCCAGTGTGCCGTCAGGGAAATGTGGCGTCTCTGGCTGAATGCACTTGTCCATGTGTCAGTCATTAAGTGGACCTTCCCAATAACTGCGTTGGTCAGGGCGCGGGTGATGTTACTGGACAAATGCTGGTGTAAGGTGGGGATGCCACACCGGGAAAAATAGTGGTGGCTGGGGACTGAGTAAAAAGAGACGTCCACCGCCATCAAGCTGCGGAAAGCCTCCGTCCGGCAGCCTAAAAGGCAACATTTTCAGGGGCAGCAATTTGGAAAGTTGTGCATTTAGTGCTATGGCCTGTGGGTGGGTGGCTGGGCATTTGCGCTTTCGTTCAAAGGCCTGGGGTATGGACATCTGTACACTGAGCTGGGACACAGAAGTGGATGTGGTAGATGATGGTGCTTGCAAAGGTCCAGATGCAGGGTGGGAGGCATCCGGGCCTGCGTCTTTGACAGGGGATTGGCCAGCATGTAACACAGGGGAAGAGGAGGCAGTTGTGTGACCCGCATACACGGATTGTGGACTGAGGCGTTCGGCCCACCCACTAGGCTGCTTTAATGCCATATGGCAGATCATGCTGGTGGTGGTGAGGTTGCTAGTGTCCATGCCCCTGCTCATTTTCTTACAGCACAGGTTGCAAATGACAATTTTATCGTCCGCACTTTCCTCAAAAAAAGCACCAGATAGTGGAACACCTACCGTGTTGTGCCGGAATCGTCCTTTCTTTTTTCACAGTGGAACACCTACCCTTTGGCAAGGGAGATTACCACAAGGGGGTGCTCGGGGAACAGTTGCGGGCCTGTTTGTTGTGGCCCGCATTCTTCCTTTTGCCACCCCACTGTCTCTTCCAGCCTGTTGCTGTGCTGCAGATCCCTCCCCCTCTGTACTGATGTCCTCACTCGGCTTGCCACCTTCCCAGGTTGGATTAGTAATTTCATTGTCCACCACCTCCTCTTCCACTTCTAAACTGTCTCATCCTCATCATGTATGTATAGATACACTAATTGCAGTTAACTTATTGGCAAATGTGTCTCATCCTCATCATCCACCTCGTGAAACACTAATTGCCGTTTCCCACCATCATCTTTTTCTGACTGTGGATGCTCAAGAGTTTGGAATCAGTGCACAAGATCTCCTCATGTCCCTCTTCAAGCGGGCTTGGTGAGAGGGCCAAATCAAGGAATGGCTATAAAAAGAGCTCCTTTGAAATATCCGAGTGTGGGATCACTCGTTTGCCAAGACTTTCCATGGTGGGAGGAAGAAGGATCAGGATGAGGATTCTGTTGACCAGACTCTTGGCTACTGAGACTGGACTTTGTGGAAGACAGGGTGGTGCTTAACCAACTGGAAGCATTATCTGCTGCAATCCAACCGACCACCTGGTCGCACTGGTGTGACATCAAGAGTGGTGTTCTGTGCCACCCTGCAAACTGGGACATGAACCTAGGTATGGTGGAGTAGGGGCAGCACGGTGGCTCAGTGGTTAGCACTGTTGCCTTGCAGCACTGGGGTCCTAGGTTTGAATCCGACCAAGGGCAACATCTGCATTGAGTTTGTATGTTCTCCCCGTGTTTGCGTGGGTTTCCTCTGGGTACTCCGGTTTCCTCCCAAACTCCAAAGACATACTGATAGGGACCTTAGATTGTGAGCCCCATTGGGGACAGTTGGATGATAATATCTGTAAAGCGCTGCGGAATTAGTAGCGCTATATAAGTGTGTATAATAATAATAATAATAATAATAATAATAAGTGTGTTTCTTGTGCTCTGGCAGCAGGCACAGTTTCAATGCTCCCAGATTGGCTAATGTAAAAACTGTCTCAGTCTTCCACAAGGTCCCCAGGGGGAGTGTCCCTTTCTGGAAGACCTATGTAAAAGGCTGACATGTAGCCCCATTAAAGAGTTCCTGTTTTACCCTCAACATGGAGCCTCGTCTCATGGAGCCTTGTGTGGGGAAAAGGCTGCATCTAAACTGTATACTCCCCTCGCTATAATCCCTGAGCTCTTTTAAGAGCTTGTTCCTGAAGGAAGACAGGTTCGCCCACTGGAACCTGGAAGCCTTGTTGTAAGTCCAGGGTGGGTAGAAGATGGCGAGATTCCAACCAAGCTGTTGCGGTTTGTGGGGTCAGCCTCGCTTACAGTGTCAAGTGGAGCACTAGGAGCATCCATCAACGGAGGTACCCAGTCGGGGTGCCAGGAGATACGTTACAGTATATATGCTTGCAATTATGTCACACATATGTACAGTAGCGCAGGTTTTGTGTAAGTGTATGCGCCAATAAATTAGACTGAATGTCATTGATATTTAGGATGGGCAAATGTTATACAGGAGATGTAGCTCAGGTAATGTTGCTGCCACCACAGTGAAAAAATGAGAGTGAATGTCACTGATATTTAGGAAGGGCAAACGCTATAGGAGAGATGTAGCGTTCGCAATCAAATGATGTTAAGAAGCGCGTAGAAGCATTTTTTTTTATCAGTCTAACAAAACTCAGCTAGATCTGACACGTTCCCCGCTTCCTCTCAGATGTCTTCTATATATCTGTTACCAGGGATGAATCTTGCCTGACAATAGGAAGTGAACTGCAACTTAGGTGAAAATGAGAACCCTAGTGGTGATGACTATACACCTTTTTTTTAGGTGGATGCAGGCATATTTTTTAAATGAAGTGATTTAACTATTTGCTAGTTACACTGTTCTTGCTAGTTACACTGTTCTCTATTACATGCAATTGTGTGACAGTACAGTGACTCTAAGTGGTTATAACTTTGCAATTGCTATGCTTTCAGAATTGTGAACTGGTACTTAATGAAATTACATATTCAAGAGGTTTCAACAACCATACCTATATATAAAGCACATTAGAAAGGTTAATAACTTTTCATTATATGATATAGCTATAAGTAGAAAAGACTAGATAATGATAAATGTTCATCTCGGCACAATGCAAAGTTATAAAACTTTCTAATATTCTTTGTGTTTCAATCTTCTGTCATGATCAAGATTAGAGAGGAGTGAATCAAATCCCACGATAAATTTAATTCGCCTAGAACCCGAATTTCCTTGTGCTTCGTGTCAGCGAATCGATTTAACCTAAAATAGTATAAAAAACAAAAAAATGTAAACTCACCTCCTCCATTTACTCGTGCTTGAAGATATCAGCCAAAATCCCGCGTAGCGCAAGATTACATCATCACGCCAGCTGGCGTGATGATGTCATACATCACCACGCCAGCCTGCATGATGCTCCGCACGGGATTTCGGCCGAGATCTTCAAGCAAGATAGTGGCTGCCAGCCCGTCGTGAGCAAATGTAGGCGGTAAGTTTGATTACATTTTTTTTTTTCATTGTTAATTTTACACTCAGATGCCGCGATCATGTATGCTGACAACGTAATTTGTCACAAAGTGAATTTTTGTGTGAAATTTGGCGAATCGGCTGAATCGAATTATCAATAAACTCGCTCATCTCTAATCAAGATCTCTATGTCAGCAATTTGATACATTGAATTGTAGATGTATAATATGAAACATGATCTGAATAGATAAAGAATGAGAAATAGGCTACAGGTTGATATGAGGCTATTGTAATAAAGGAAAAGAACATATAATACTGGGATGTAAGTTCAATTCAAGGGAATTATAATTTTAAAGATTTTTACATTTACTGAAAAATTTGTAGCTTTAGACTGGGTTCACAATTTTGTGCGTGGCATCAATCAAAAAATATTTTTCAGTTTTTTATTACATAGATTACATTTTTGGGAACTTATAATGTCACTATTTTTATGCATAATGTAGTAGGTTTACAGTAAAGGCAGTCCTATAAAAAAAAGAAGTGAGAGAAAACATAATTAGAAATGAGTGAATTTCTTAAAAAAATTGTTTTGTGTCTGTTTCATCTGAATGAATATTGTGATTCGATTTAGGTATGAATCGATTGTACCAGAATTGAAAGGATTTTTAAATGCCTGGAGCTCTCTCCATTGACCGATTTGCTCATCTCTAATCATAAATAATCCATGATGCTGAATATACACGATATGACAGAATGACAACCTCAGCTTTACAGAATCTTTTTAAAGGAACGATGAGAAGGATTTATCAAATCTAGCACAGAAGAAATATGGAGCAGTTGCCAGTTATAACTGACCAGGTCCTTGCTTTTATTGCCCAATGGGCATCTGAATTGTTTGCAAATTGTTTTGCTTTTTTCCTGTAAGTTATTCCACTACATGTTGGGAAATAGTTTTTAAAATTCATGTACAATCAAGTCACAAAAAGTATTAGAATGTGTTCACAAAGCTTGATGATATCGTTTTGGAATCCAAAAATCAGTAGTGGATCATACAAGGAGAGAAAGTATAATGGACAGATTCAACTTTTACATTTTTTTTTTTTTTTTTTTTTTTTTTTTTTACTCCTACAAAACTGCACCAGAAAACCTACTCTTAATGATGTCATATAATAATTTTGGACAACATGCCCAGACAAGTGATGACCAGAGCTCTGTGAAGATCAAACTCAGGAAAGGCAAAGGTTCCTATCTAAATAAGCCACCTTGTTGGTGGTAGGTGGGTCAATACAATTTTGATCATAAGTGTGTGCAAAGAGCCTCAAGTTTATAGCAACAATAGCAGTAATGCAACTCAGGAAAAACAATATTTTCAATGTTTGCATGTATTTGCACATAAAGCAATGATCTATTTCTTTATCTATAGGTGATGTCTATTCTATCCTATTTCTTTTCTATTCTATACTGCTATTGATTTTTCTTAATTCTTGCCAATTAGTGAAAAGCTATAATCTGGGACTACATTTTACCTACAACAGCAATAGTCTATAGCAGTCTAAAATCCACCTCTCATCAGTGGTTCATGCTTCTATTCTTTCCTTCTCACTGTAGGGCCTCATGCACACGACCGTTGTTTCATTCCGTGTCCGTTGTTCCGTTTTTCATGATTTTCTGCAGACCCATTGACTTTCAATGAGTCCGTTAAAAACTCGGCTAATGCACCGTTTGTCATCCGCGTCCTTGATCCGTGGTTCCAGTCCGTCCAAAAAATATAACCTGTCCTATTTTTTTCACGGAAAATGGTTCGCAGACCCATTCAAGTCAGTGGGACCACGAAAAAATGCAGAGGCACACAAGATTGTCATCCGCGTCCACGCGTCCGCGTCCGTTTTTTTCCTATCATTTGCATGGCAAACTTGACTTAGATTTTTGTTTTACTTTCCTTCATGTCTGGTGATCCTCCAAAAGTAAAGGAAGACACACGGAAACAAAAACGGAAACAGATCACAGAACAACGGAACCCCATTTTGCGCAACGGAACACAACAACGGTCGTGTGCATGAGTCCTAGCTCTGCTTTTTCAGCCACCATATATAAACACAAGCCCGTAGCAGACACACCAGGAAGTCAGTGCATGAAGAGATTATTTCCATAGCAGCTTAAACACAGTGGTTCACATTTACTATGTGAGTACTGCTAGACCTTGTAGTAAATTGTACCAAAATATTGGAGCAAATTGGCATAATCTGGTGAGTCTAGTTTTAGAAACCTCACCTCACCAAGGCATTGCTTAATGGGAATTGGACATGTCAAAGCAGGAAAAGGGCATGGATTAAAAAGCAACATTTGTGACAAATTTTGCTTACAATTATATCTTAAAATTCTGCTACAAAGTGAGCAAACCAATACTGTGTATTTATAAAGTCTTCAGATGCTTTCACTTTTTTCACATTTTATTATGTTTCGGTCTTGTGCTAAAATAAAAACAAATAATAATAAATCTTCCCTCAATACCCCTTAATAAAAATTAAAACAGAACATTAGAAATGTTTACAAAATTATAAATAAGAAAAAATTAAAATGTCACATGTGTATATGTATTCAGACCATTTGATATGGGCCTCTTATTTATCTTTATAATATTTGCGATGTTTCTACACCTTTATTGGAGTACAGCTGTGGTAAATTCAGTTGATTGGACATGATTTGGAAAGTTACACCCCTGTCTCATAGTTGAGAATGTGTATCAGAGCAAAAAATAAGCCTTTGAGGAGGAAAGATGTGGCGTAGATATGGTGCAGCTAATGTCATTGTCCGCAGTAGAGACCGTCTATGGAAAAAGTACACTGGATGTCACAGATATTTTTTGGTTGTGCAGACGTTACACAGGAGATGTGGCGCAGTTAAATATATATTGCTGCTGCCACGCACAATAGTCCTTAAAAGGACTTTTGGGTCTCTGAAAAGTTTTTCTAATAAAATTATTCCTATATCACTCCCTACACTGTCTGTCCCTTCCTCAGCACAGCTCTCCCTGACTAAGACTGAGCCGATGATGTGATCTGGCCAGCCAATCACTGTAATGCCAGTAACCAACATGGCTACAGCATTACAGTGAGTGCAGTACTTGCCTGCATGTTTATTGCGCTCGAGAACATGCAGTATTCGGCCAAATACCGCCATGTGCCGAGAATCGAGATGCTCGAGCCGAACTTGTGCTCGGCCGAGCATGCTCGATCAACACTACAAATAACACCAAATGCGAACAGCGTCTATTTTTCTCATATTGTACTGAACTAACAATAAATGGTTTTACCACAATGTATTTTTCTCTTTTTCTCTAGAAAAATGACAAGAAACGCTTTTAGCACAAATAACACCAAATGTGAACGGCGTATATTTTTCTCTTTTTCTCTAGCAGTATGACAAGAAACGCTTTTAGCGCAAATGACACCAAATGTGAACAGTTTCTAATTTTCTCGTATTGTACTGAACTGACAATAAATGTTTTTACTGCAAATAACACCAAATGTGAACGGTGTGTATTTATCTCTTTTTCTCTAGAAATACGACAATAAATGGTTTTACCGCAAATAACGACGAATGTGAACGGCGTGAATTTTTCTATTTTTCTCTAGAAGTATGACAAGAAACACTTTTAGCGCAAATAACACCAAATGTGAACGTCGTCTATTTTTCTCGTATTGTACTATACTAGGACACTAAACGCTTTCACCATATATAGCTGCAGAAGTGAACTGAGTATGTATTTCTCTTTTTCCACAGATATAAGCCACTAAAGGCTTTTCAACATAACACTTGCACCCCTACAACAAATTGCTGGAATGACAGAGCTGTATAAGGCTGGGTTCAGACCTGAGCGTTTTGCAGCGCATTCCTATGCGCTGTAAAATGCTCAACAGGCAAGAACCAATGATTCCCTATGGAAATGGTTCTCACCTGAGAGTTTTACAGCGCATACGATCGCGCTGTAAAATGCCCGACGCCCCAAGAAGTACAGGAGCTTCTTTGGGGCGTTTTGTTGCGCGTTCCCGTACATAGACTTCAGGGAACGCGCGACAATGGGCGTTCGCTTGCACAGGAGCCACGTATGTGAGACGCCCGTAGAATCGCGCATACAGAGCGCTCCATCCAGTACGCTCATTCGGAACGAATTAGACTTTGTCAGCTTCGATTCGCTCATCTCTAGTGGCTTCCATAGACTTTTGTCTATGTAGAATATGTAGTAGCTAATAAGGCCCCGCTTTACATTTGTTGGATTTGACCATTTTAACCACCTCCCGACCGCTGTACGCACCGATGCGTCCGGGAGGTGGTTGTTTAGTTCCTCCTGGACGCATCGGCGCGTCCTCTCGCGAGACGCGAGATTACGTCACAGCCGGCCCGCGCATGCGCATCGCGGGCCGGCATTTCGCAGAAGACTATTTCGTCAGCAGCCTGCCGGCCACGATCATTGGCTGGCAGGCTGCTGATTTTTAAAAAAACCAATCAGCAGCCATATAACCCCACATATTAGTAAATATGATGGGGTTATATGGCTGCTGTGCTCCTCTGCTCCTTCTTTTGGTCGGTTGGTTCCAGCAGAGGAGCAGAGGAGCACATCATTACTGTGAGTACCCACCACACCACATTTAGCCCCCAGATCACCCCAATTAACCCTTTGATCACCCCTTTTATCCCCCCCTGTCAATCACTAGTGAAAGGAAAAAAGTGATCAGTGCAAACTGTCACTTTTTTTTTTCACTGTTATTGACCGTTAGGTTTTAGGTATAGTTTAGGTCCCTTGGTTAGGTAGTTAGCGATCAGTTAGCGCCCAGCCCACCGCACCGCAGTCCGTTATTCGCTGATTAGCGTATCGCTAATCAGCATTTGTACTTTTATAGTATCTGAAAGTGATCAAAACTGATCACGATCAGATCTATAATAGTACTAGTGTCACTTTAGTTCGCCCTCCACCCAAAACGCAGTGTTTGCCCGATCAGGCCTGATCGGTCGCCCACACGTGCGTTTGCCCACGCCCGCCCCACCGCAGTGACAAAAAAATTTTTTTTTTTGATCACTGCACATTCACTTTACACGCACTGCGGCGATAAAAAAATCAGTTTTGATATTTTTTATCAACCGCAGCAGCCTCCGGTACTTCGCTAGCCTCCCATTTGTAAGACAGGCTTGCTTTTTTTTTCTTGGGTAGTCTCAGGGAATACCCCGAAATTTAGTTGCCCACATGTCTAACAGGGGGTATTCTTCTGAAGAGGCCTACAGGCTTCTGACCCAGTCGGATGAGAAGTGGGAACCCTCATCTGATGAATCCAGCGGGTCAGAATACGAACCTGTAGAAAGCAGTGGCTCTCTGACCCAAAGTTCGGACGAGGAGGCTGAGGTCCCTGATAGCACCAGGCGTACCCGGCCCCGTGTCGCTAGACCGCAGGTTGCGCAGGATCCGCTTCAAGAGCAGCAGAGTGGGGCTGGTGCTGTCGGATTACGTGGTGAGGCATACACCAGCAGCCCAGCCCTTCCTGGACCTAGTACCAGCACTGCCGTACAACCTGGTGAAGTAGCGAGCACCAGAAGGGCAGTTGAAGCTGGTACGGTGGCACGTGCAGTAGTGACCCCGTCGCAGCCACCGCAAAGACGTGCCCGTAGAGCCCCTAGAATCCCAGAGGTGCTGGCAAACCCTGATTGGCAGTCCCCAACTTCAGCCGCACCCGTAGTTTTCCCTTTCACCGCCCAGTCTGGAGTTCGGGTTGAGACAGCTCAGATCGATTCGGCCCTGGGATTTTTTGAGCTGTTCTTGACTGCGGAGCTTTTAGACTTAGTCGTGGCAGAGACAAACAGGTATGCCACACAATTTATCACCGCTAACCCGGAAAGCTTTTATGCCCAGCCTTTCCGGTGGAAACCAGTCCAAGTTTCCGAATTTAAAACTTTTCTGGGCCTCCTCCTCAACATGGGCCTGACAAAAAAGCATGAATTGAGGTCATATTGGTCCACGAACCCGATTCATCACATGCCCATGTTCTCTGCTGCTATGTCCAGGACACGATTTGAGGTCATCCTGCGTTTCCTGCACTTTAGCGACAACACCGCCTCCCGTCCCAGGGGCCACCCTGCTTTTGACCGGCTCCACAAAATTCGGCCCCTCATAGACCATTTCAACCAGAAATTTGCAGATTTGTATACCCCTGAGCAAAACATCTGCATAGACGAGTCCCTAATACATTTTACCGGGCGCCTTGGCTTCAAACAATACATCCCAAGCAAGCGCGCCCGGTATGGGGTCAAATTGTATAAGCTCTGTGAAAGGGCCACAGGCTATACCCACAAATTTCGGGTCTATGAGGGAAAAGATCAGACCCTGGAGCCGGTCGGTTGCCCTGACTACCTGGGGAGCAGTGGGAAGACAGTTTGGGACTTGGTGTCACCCTTATTCGGCAAGGGGTACCATCTTTATGTGGACAATTTCTACACAAGTGTGGCCCTCTTTAGGCATTTGTTTCTAGAACGGATTGGCGCCTGTGGTACCGCGCGAACTAGTCGCGCGGGCTTCCCCCAACGGCTCGTTAGCACCCGTCTTGCAAGGGGGCAGAGGGCCGCACTGTGTAACGAAGAACTGCTCGCGGTGAAATGGAGAGACAAGCGTGACGTTTACATGCTCTCCTCCATTCACGCAGACACGACAATACAAATTGAGCGAGCAACCCGTGTCATTGAAAAGCCCCTCTCAGTCCACGACTATAACCTCCACATGGGAGGGGTCGACTTCAATGACCAGATGTTGGCTCCGTATTTAGTTTCCCGACGCACCAGACACTGGTATAAGAAGGTGTCTGTATATTTAATTCAATTGGCTCTGTACAATAGTTTTGTTCTCTACAGTAAGGCTGGGAGAACTGGATCCTTCCTCAAATTTCAGGAAGAGATCATCGCGAACCTCCTGTATCCAGGAGGTTCCGTGGCCCTATCCACCAGTGTAGTTAGCCGTCTACACGAGCGACACTTCCCCAGTGTCGTTGCTGGTACCTCAAACCGACCGCCACCCCGAAAAAAATGTTGTGTCTGTAGCAAGAGTGGAATAAGGCGTGACACCCGCTATTTCTGTCCTGACTGTCCCGACCACCCTGCCCTATGCTTAGGGGAGAGTTTCCGAAAGTACCACACACAGGTACACCTAGCATAGGGATCACATCTCACCAGGATAGGCACACAGGGCTATTAGGGCCCATTCACTCACAGCTGCTGCAAACGTCTCCTTTCACATGGGACAAAGTGCATAACGCACTTCGCCACATCTTTGGGCGATTTGCGCTTTGCACATTGACCCATGGGGAAGGAGAGGTTTGTTCTATAAAGGTAAAAAAAAAACAAAAAAACAAAAAAAAAAAAAACAGGTAAGCAAACAGGTTAATGTTTAGTTCCAAAAGTTAAAGTTACATGTTCTGTTCCAAAGTTAATAAAATTATTGCGTTGTGGCCTGTTTTTTTTTTTTTTTTTTTTTTTTTGTCTTTTTACCTTCCAGGTGGACCAACCGATCTACTAGCTGCAGCACCGATGTGCATTCTGACAGAAGCATTGCGCTGCTGTCAGATTACACGCAAGTCGGTGTATGCGGCGCTGCAAGACGGGATTTTCTCCTCTGCAGTGACAGATACGTTTGCCAAGGCATACGAGCTGAGGAGGAGGCGGCGTTCCTATGCTTTGGCAAGCACTTTGTATATATATATATATATATATTAAAAAAAAAATCCCGGCAATGATTTATTCATCCACATCGATTGATGCGAATGGAGAAATCTGGTTTGCCAGGGCATACGAGCTAAGTGGGTATGGATGTAGGGCGGAGCTCCTATGTCCTGGCAGACGCCTTTCCCCTCCATTTTTTTTTTTTGGCAGAGATTTTTTCATCCACATTGATCGATGCGAATGAAGAAATCTGTGCCGTTCATTTTTTTCTTTCAGCCCAGAGGCTGAACGGAAAAAAAAATCTCATTACCTGTATGCTCAATATAAGGAGAATAGCAGAAACTCCTAATGCTGGCCATACATGTAATGATTGCGGAGACCCTCAAATGCCAGGGCAGTACAAACACCCCACAACTGACCCCATTTTGGAAAGAAGACACCCCAAGGTATTTGCTGAGGGGCATATTGAGTCCATGAAAGATTGAAATTTTTGTCCTAAGTTAGCGGAAAGTGAGACTTTGTGAGAAAAAACAAAAAAAAATCAATTTCCGCTAACTTATGCGAAAAAAAAGAAAATTCTATGAACTTGCCAGGCCCCTCATTGGATACCTTGGGGTGTCTTCTTTCCAAAGTGGGGTCACATGTGGGGTATTTATACTGCCCTGGCTTTTTAGGGGCCCTAAAGCGTGAGAAGAAGTCTGGGATCCAAATGTCTAAAAATGCCCTCCTAAAAGGAATTTGGGCCCCTTTGCGCATCTAGGCTGCAAAAAAGTGTGACACATCTGGTATCGCCGTACTCAGAAGAAGTTGGGGAATGTGTTTTGGGGTGTCATTTTACATATACCCATGCTGGGTGAGAAAAATATCTTGGTCAAATGCCAACTTTGTATAAAAAAATGGGAAAAGTTGTCGTTTGCCAAGATATTTCTCTCACCCAGCATGGGTATATGTAAAATGGCACCCCAAAACACATTCCCCAACTTCTCCTGAGTACGGCGATACCAGATGTGTCACACTTTTTTGCTGCCAAGGTGGGCAAAGGGGCACATATTCCAAAGTGCACCTTTTGGATTTTGCAGGCCATTTTTTACACATTTTGATTGCAAAGTACTTCTCACACATATGGGCCCCTAAATTGCCAGGGCAGTATAACTACCCCACAAGTGACCCCATTTTGGAAAGAAGACACCCCAAGGTGTTCTGTGAGGGGCATGGTGAGTTTCTAGAATTTTTTATTTTTTGTCGCAAGTTAGTGGAATATGAGACTTTGTAAGAAAAAAAAAAAAAAAAAAAAAACATCATCATTTTCCGCTAACTTGTGACAAAAAAAAAAAAATTCTAGGAACTCGCCGTGCCCCTCACGGAATACCTTGGGGTGTCTTCTTTCCAAAATGGGGTCACTTGTGGCGTAGTTATACTGCCCTGGCAATTTAGGGGCCCAAATGTGTGAGAAGTACCTTGCAATCAAAATGTGTAAAAAATGCCCTGCAAAATCCGAAAGGTGCACTTTGGAATATGTGCCCCTTTGCCCACCTTGGCAGCAAAAAAGTGTGACACATCTGGTATCGCCGTACTCAGGAGAAGTTGGGGAATGTGTTTTGGGGTGTCATTTTACATATACCCATGCTGGGTGAGAAAAATATCTTGGTCAAATGCCAACTTTGTATAAAAAAATGGGAAAAGTTGTCGTTTGCCAAGATATTTCTCTCACCCAGCATGGGTATATGTAAAATGACACCCCAAAACACATTCCCCAACTTCTCCTGAGTACGGCGATACCAGATGTGTGACACTTTTTTGATGCCAAGGTGGGCAAAGGGGCGCATATTCCAAAGTGCACCTTTCGTATTTCACCGGTCATTTTTTACAGATTTTGATTGCAAAGTACTTCTCACACATATGGGCCCCTAAATTGCCAGGGCAGTATAACTACGCCACAAGTGACCCCATTTTGGAAAGAAGACACCCCAAGGTATTCCGTGAGGGGCATGGCGAGTTCCTAGAATTTTTAATTTTTTGTCGCAAGTTAGTGGAATATGAGACTTTGTAAGGAAAAAAGAGAAGAAAAAAAAAATCATCATTTTCCGCTAACTTGTGACAAAAAATAAAAAATTCTAGGAACTCACCATGCCCCTCACGGAATACCTTAGGGTGTCTTCTTTCAAAAATGGGGTCACTTGTGGCGTAGTTATACTGCCCTGGCAATTTAGGGGCCCAAATGTGTGAGAAGTACCTTGCAATCAAAATGTGTAAAAAATGCCCTGCAAAATCCGAAAGGTGCACTTTGGAATATGTGCCCCTTTGCCCACCTTGGCAGCAAAAAAGTGTGACACATCTGGTATCGCCGTACTCAGGAGAAGTTGGGGAATGTGTTTTGGGGTGTCATTTTACATATACCCATGCTGGGTGAGAAAAATATCTTGGTCAAATGCCAACTTTGTATAAAAAAATGGGAAAAGTTGTCTTTTGCCAAGATATTTCTCTCACCCAGCATGGGTATATGTAAAATGACACCCCAAAACACATTCCCCAACTTCTCCTGAGTACGGCGATACCACATGTGTGACACTTTTTTGCTGCCAAGGTGGGCAAAGGGGCGCATATTCCAAAGTGCACCTTTTGGATTTCACCGGTCATTTCTTACACATTTTGATTGCAAAGTTCTTCTCACACATATGGGCCCCTAAATTGCCAGGGCAGTATAACTACCCCACAAGTGACCCCATTTTGGAAAGAAGACACCCCAAGGTATTCTGTGAGGGGCATGTTGAGTTCCTAGAATTTTTTATTTTTTGTCGCAAGTTAGTGGAATATGAGACTTTGTAAGAAAAAAATAAAAAAATAAAATCATCATCATTTTCCGCTAACTTGTGACAAAAAATAAAAAGTTCTATGAACTCACTATGCCCATCAGCAAATACCTTAGGGTGTCTACTTTCCGAAATGGGGTCATTTGTGGGGTAGTTATACTGTTTGGGCATTGTAGATCCTCAGGAAACATGACAGGTGCTCAGAAAATCAGAGCCGTTTCAAAAAGCGGAAATTCACATTTTTGTACCATAGTTTGTAAATGCTATAACTTTTACCCAAACCATTTTTTTTTTTGCCCAAACATTTTTTTTTTTATCAAAGACATGTAGAACTATAAATTTAGTGAAAAATTTATATATGGATGTCGTTTCTTTTGCAAAATTTCACAGCTGAAAGTGAAAAATGTCATTTTTTTGCAAAAAAATTGTTATATTTTGATTAATAACAAAAAAAGTAAAAATGTCAGCAGCAATAAAATACCACCAAATGAAAGCTCCATTAGTGAGAAGAAAAGGAGGTAAAATTCATTTGGGTGGTAAGTTGCATGACCGAGCGATAAACGGTGAAAGGAGTGTAGTGCCGAAGTGTAAAAAGTGGCCTGGTCATGAAGGGGGTTTCACCTAGCGGGGCTGAAGTGGTTAAATTAACTTCAATCAACTCCTGCATATAATGGACAACTTTTCATGTCAGAGAAGGTACTGTATATATAATTTTATATGGGGTTAAATTTCCCTGGAGTATATCTGTTAATATGCATAATTACGGAACATCAGTAGAGATTTTAAGCGTTTTAACAGATGAGAGAATATTTTTATCTGATAGAATCCGCTGAAGCTCCTCTGAGATACTGATTTATTATTTGCAGCTTGATTCTGATTCACAGGGAAAATGTCTATAAATGGAAAAAAGCAGGAAGCTTTTGCTATCTAATATTTACAAGCAACGACAAAAAGGCATTACAAGCTCAGTTGCGGTTTCTTTGCTTTAACACAACAGATACTGTATGTGTTTACTCAATGGAATGTACACGTTTGATAGCAGGGTTTTAGCATATGCTTTGATCAGTATGATGCCTAGGTGCATTATTTTAAACTGTTTCTCTCTCAGGGAGGCCTGTAATTACTGTCTTCAGTCATCACAAGGCATGGAGGATTAGATAGCTCAATATGTATGCCCTATGCTTAAAACCCCATGCAATGAAAATTGACTTTTTCCATTCTTTGTGTTTATTTGAAGGATATGTGGTTAAATAATATAAATTGCAGATTTAGTTGAACAAATCTGTTATCAATTGTGATTGCCTTGGGTTTAGTCCCTCTTTGCTGCTGCTGTGTGTGGGGAGATACATCTGAGAGCATGATTCACACGTGATCTGTGGACCAGATGCACCAGAATGGCACCGACCATTGTAAATGCATATAATACTTGCACCACATTGTGAAATGAGTTGTATCAAGTGTATAATAACTATAGAAGTTACAAGGATGTTTCATGTTCATCAATTCTGTTAGATCAATGATGCTAGTCTCATTTTTTTATTTGATGATAATTTTATTAGATTTTTTTATTTTATTATGCTAGATCTCTTTTTACAAGACAGTCCTCATTGGTCTCTCTCTATCTGAACAGTCAATAGGGAGGGTTCAGGAAGATTCTAAAAATAAAGTTGACTTGTTGCCTGTAGTAATCAATCACAGCTCAGATTTCCAGAGCACTATAAGAAACAAAAGCTGTTCTGAGATAAAGGTTTCTATGGGCAACAAAGATGATTTGTCTTTTAGACATTTTCATAAATCTCGTTCATTGAGTGCTGGGCAGACCGGGCAGTGACATCACAAGCCCTTCATATGATAAATTATTACCACTGTTTATCTTGGCTCAGGCAGTATGATGCCTTGTAGTTTGTCATTACCCTTCCATCACTAGTTATAAAAGAATGATAATATTTTGGTATGAGACATTTTAAAATCAGTATGACATGGTTAGTATCTGGTAATCAATGTGTAGACTACCATACTTCAGATTAAGTTTTGATATGGATAGATGGTACGGAATAAAAACCTCAAAATAAAACAGTCAAACTTGGGGGTTCAGGAAATATGTGGAGAGGTGTAATAGAATGTATACAGGGGTTGATGTTAATCGAACAAGGAGTAGTTATCAAATGTGCCATTGTTCTGTTAAAGGGGTCATCAAACATTGAGCAACCTTCCTCCCCACAATGCCCAGACCCGAAATAATGACAATACTTACCTAGTTAGTATCAACGGTCTGGGCAAGTTAATTTATTTCAGTAAGTCATCTCAAAAAGTGAAATTAATATTTAGATTATATAGATTCAGTACACACAGAAGTATCTATTTCAAGCATTTATTTACTTTAATGTTGATGACCATGGAGCACAGCTAATGAAAACCCAAAAGTCAGTGGGGAAAATGAATCAAGACAACATGCCCTCTGCCAGAAAACTGGCGTAAATGAAGAAACATTTGTCAAAGCAGCAGGTCACGCCCCCTTACTGTCCTTGTCAAGCACCCTTTAGGGAAAGTGGCAAGGGTGGCATAAAATTCAAGAGATGCAACAATATTTTTAAAAGTCGCATTTAAACAGTCGCAAATATACACACCCGAAATGGTATTAATAAAAAATAAAGATTGTCCCACAATAAATGAGGCCCAAAACAGCTTTGTATATATAACTATTTAAAAAGTTATGTGGGTCAGAATGGTGATGAAAAGAAAAAAAATATTTTGATCAGTTTTTATATTATTTCTTTTTTCAGTATTAAGACACAAGAAAAACTATATAAATGTGTAATAATTGTAATTGTACTGACCAAGGAATAAAAGGCATGGGTTGCTTTTACAGCATATTGAAAGCCATAAGAGCACATCAAACAGTCACAGAATTGCGTTTTTTTTTTTTTTTTTTTTTCAAAATTAGCCATTCTTTTGAAAATTAACTGGTGCCTTTACAAAGTACAACTTATCCTGCAAAAATAAAGCCCTCATATGGCCCTGTGAACAGAAAAGTAAAAGTTATATATATATATATATATATATATATATAAATTCCATCTAACCTGCGATACCCCATTTGTAATTTATGTGCTATCCTGTCCATGCCAACTATTGTACGTAGGAGAAACATCTACAGATCTGAAAACTAGATTAAATAACCACCGTCATACAATTAGGAAAGGCCGTAAGGACTTACCAGTCCCAAGACACTTTGGGCTATTTAAACACAAAGAAAAAGATCTTAGGTGCTGGATCATAGACCATGTCCCAATGCCACGGAGAGGAGGGGATCGGATAGCTCTATTAAAGAAAAAGGAAATGCAGTGGATCCAAACTCTAAAAAGCCTTCATCCTGCTGGCTTAAACATTGATTACAGATATGGTGGGATTACATGAGGTTAGCAGTTTGCCCTGATGTACCATTGATGAACTTTGTGTATTACCCTTTGTGTAGGACTGAATCATTGGTTTTATACAGAAAAAATAAAATATTGTAAACACGATTTTGATTCACACAGTCACTAACACACTTCTCATTGTTTCTTTAGACAAATTTGATACCGAAGGTACTTTGGAAGATGGATGAACCTGAGAGTGGATGACAAGCCCCAGAAAAAACTATTTTAGTTTGATATATATAATTTTATATTTTTGTGCAGTCCATACGTGTATTCCATCCAGCTGAAATATGCAATAACGGGGAAGTGACCTAATCCTTTGTATATGGCTTGCTATTGTCCTTATGTGGACAACGTTCTGCTGTAATGAGGAGCACCCTCATAGTTGCTTAGTGAAGCTGGGTAAGATCCCACAGGGCCAACGACACTGACGTGCCGGGGGCTTATGTGGGAACATTGGAGGTGCGTTCATCATTTTGGAAAAAGATGGTGACGCATCCCACCTGCTGTATAGTGGTAAGTGACCACAGCAACTGGCACTGCAGAACGTGAACTGGATACTTAGATGAGTAATAAAGATTATTCCCCTGGAGGATTCCCTAGAGTAATATGGTGGCTGTATGGCAATGAGAACATTGCGCAGGCGCGGCCTTCTGCTGACATCGATGGGCGTCACTAAGGTGCGGCTGATGTCATCTGCAGGCGGCGGCCTGGCGCTTGGATGTGTCCTCCACTGATGACGCGGGCAGGCTGGGACATGCGCACTGGACTGCACAGGACGCGCCGATCGGCGCTACAGTATATGTGGGCTCCATCCTTCTATCAGGGTAAAATTCATTAGTCCTTTGTATTGTTGCACATGGATACTACTCTAGCTAATATATAAATGATATGTTAATAAGCTACAGGTGCAATCAATCATGTACTTCTTGGTATTCTTATGTAATATGACACAATTTTGATTCCGGTCATTTGATTAAGCACATGTCACTTGATGTAATATGAATGATTTGTGGTTTTTGCACATGTATGTATTATATACAGATACTATTTGTAAAGTACCAATTATGTGATTTTATTGATTGTATATGGGATACACCTTTATATACCTGCCATGCACTGTTCACCAATGCTTGAGAAAGGCTCAGTTGGAGCCGAAACGTCGCTTTGCCATTGATGGGTGAATAAACACAGATTTTTTCACGAATTGCTTGGAGTGCAGTCCAATTTTTGTACTTTTATTACTGGGTAAGCACCTGCTGCCGAACTTGGATTTTGCACCCATTTTTCATGTTATATCTGAAGGGTGGTGCCGCCTGTTGTTTTTCTTTTATATATATATATATATATATATATCAATTGCCCAGTAATAAAGTGGTGAATACAAAGAAAAAAATTAGGAAAAATTCCTACATACTGTAGTTATTTGCCCAGTTACATTCTTCTATGGCATATCGTCCATATCTGATGCTTCCTAGCGCTACAGGAGTCCTTTGCAGTCTTGCAGGTAAATGTAGTTAATTGTTACATTATTACAAGTGCACAGTTGATACAATGTTTAGCTTCCAAATGCCTGTCAAAACATTGTAATTACATTTTTGTTTAGAAAATGGAATGTTTTGTCTTCCATTGCCTTTTGATATCCCCATTCATCAAGCCAAACTCTTTTTTTTATCCTAGTTAATTAATGTGCAATTGTATCCATGTAATTAATCACACAGCCTTCATGATGACATGTAATATCAATGGATAATACAGCAGCCGCTCCAGTGAAATCTAAGAACGGTGCTTGAAGGTTGCTAGATAATTGAGGCACATAGAAATCATAATTTATTTGTCATCTTCAACAATATCTGCGCAAGTAAAGTCATGACTGGAAATAAGTGCATTTTCTTTATACCTTTGTGGTAGTTGGCACTCAGATTTGGTATGGGATTTGTTTTAATGCAGTTCTTCGACAAATAAACAGTACTGCTGACTGTGATACCAACAGAAATGAGACCATGCTGACAGTAAATAAAAATTTGTAAGGTCTATAAGCTTAGTTCTGCAGGTGATCACCATCATAAAAGTCCTCTTTAACACACAATTTTAAAGCAAAAGCATATTAAGGGGCTTGCAAAACTGATACAGACATTTGTATTTTTAATGAAAAAAAGTCTTGGAATGGCTTAAACAATTAAAGTCGTACTTACCTTATTGATAACTTGCCACTCCCATTTAGGTTCTTTCAGTCGCCTGCCAGTCTCTGCTTGCTGTTACCTCTTGACACTGGAAATTTGACCACTCAACCAATCAATTGCTATAATGATTTCCTGTCTTAGCCAGTGCTTGACTGAGCAGTCAAATTTCCTTGTCAAAAATTATAAGAAATTAGAGACTGGTGGGGGACTCATCAAGAGTCAGAAGGGAAGCAGCAAGGGCTCAATGAGGTAACACTTTTGTATTATTATTTTTTTTTTAAATGCCCAGCAACCTAATTAAGACAGCAACATTATATTGGACTTATTGTACATTTAGAAATACACATATAACAAAACAAATCTATGTTAGGGGATTAAAAACATCTAAGGGAAGGCTGAAAAGTCTTTATTCTTGGTTTATATCATTTCATCTAAGCTACATCAAGCTTTCCACCATTAAGCCTAACAATGAACTCAGTGTGAAGATGAGCACATTTCTTAAAATTCGTTTCAGGCCTAATTCTAACGAAGCCTAAATTTGATTTAGATTCAAATCCATTCTATCTGAATCAAAAGTGTTCCAATTAACCTGAGAATTTGTGTATGATACTCTAAAGTCTCCCAGGACTCTTGGCTCATCTCTCCTCCATTGAGTTCCACAAAAATGTATACTATTACACTGCTATGTAGACACACTAAAATATGTTTATTGCAAGAAACACTTAGAAATGGCATAACTGGACATCCTCTAGGTGTGGAAAAATATAAAAATACACTTATTTGTCCACTATAAACAGTAGAAAAATTGCTATAGGTTTGTTGGGAAAAAAACTGGCGCAGTTAAACACCCTCTGGGTGGGACAAAATATATGCTATTATGCTGCTGTTGACACATTAAAATATACTCAAATGTATAAACTATATAAGGCACAATTGCAATATATGGTGCTGGTCATGCTAGGAAATTATACGATTTGTAACAGTTTTTTGGGCAAAAATAGACTGGCTTCTGCATATGAAAAAAACTACTGTCTCTTTAAAAGCTTATACACATATATATATATATATATATATATATATATATATATTCTGTAATGCAATGCATGAAATTATGAACAGCTCCAGCCCTGTCTACAGATAGAAAGTACACCAGCTACTCCTCCACAATCTCTTATTGTCGTACTACTCTGGCCTCCTCATGCTGCTGACACCTCCACACTTTGTCGTTGTGCCACTCTGTGGCCTCTTCATGCTGCTGACACCTCCACAATCTCTCGTGCCGTGCTACTCTGGCCTCATCATGCTGCTGACACCTCCACACTTTGTCTTCGTACCACTCTGTGACCTCTTCATGCTGCTGCCACCTCCACACTCTCTCATCGTCGTGACACTCTTTGGCCTCGTCATGATGCTGATGGTGGCTTCCTGATGCTGCCGCGAGCTCTAGACTCTGTCATTGGGCCACTCTGTGGTCTCCTTATGCTGCTTCCACCTCACCACTATGTCATAGTTCCACTTTGTGGATTTGTCATGCTGTTCCCATCCTCCCCACTTCATGACTGGTCCACTATTTTTTTCTTTCGGCCTGGCTGCCATCATTATTTATTTGGCATTTCTTCTGTTCTTTCAGAAGGAAGGAAAAATGAGACAACACAACAGATCCTGTCTGTGTAGCAGCTGTAAGGCCTGTATGGTCCCCATCAGAATTGGCTTATGATTTGGTAGCCAAAAGCAGGATTGAGTACAAAACACAGAAGACATTCAAATATTCCATTCATGTGTCATCTCTGTTTTAGAACTATTCCTGTTTATTTTGGCATTAGCAATACTGATGGATTATTGAGCAAATGCTGACCGAGTGAAGGTGTATACTCCACAGACAGAATCTGTTTTTTGAGGGTTGTTGTTCTGACAAATTAATCAGTGACGTCAACACAAACTTACTGCTGACACCCTCTCCACTCTGTCAGGGGGGCTCTACGTGTTTAAGTGTTTAATAGATTAGGTTCTGTAGACATCTATTGGGAATCAGCTAACATCGACCTATAAGGTTGAGTTCATACTTGAGTTATTCGTCAGTTTTGGCCCCGTGACTGATTCTAAGAGCGACGCCTGTCATCTGCATGTCATACAGACTCACAGTATTATTTCACTACCAAAGCAGATTCCCTATGCGTGTTACTGCAAGGCACAGTGTTCTACACCACTATAAAGGCTCTCTGTGGCCAGGAAATAGCGTTTTTTTAATGTAATTTGCCGCAAATAAATTTGGATCAAACTGAATATTTTCCCCAAAAATCAGCAAACCGACAAATCAAATTTTTGAAAAATTCACAAATTTCTAGTCATAATAATGTGATAGGAATATATACATACATACATCTGATGATGTCCACAAACAAAAATCCAGCTCACCATGTATCCATTATCCTCCGTGGACCTAACGAACCAGGCAAGTTATCCAGACATAAACAGTGTAAATAAAGTTCCAGCACTTGTAAATCGTTTTGTCGCTTCATCTTTATTTTCGGTAACAATTATACAGCATGTGGGCACACCGCACAATTGATGCGTTTCGAACTGTAGCATTCTTAGTCGTAACCATCACGGTTATGACTAAGAATGATACAGTACGAAACGCGTCAATTGTGCGGTGGTGTAAGGTGGTGTCCACATGCTGTAATTTGTTACTGAAAATAAAGACAAAGCAACAAAACGATTTACAAGTGCTGGAACTTTCATTACGTTGTATACGTCTAATGAGTATCTTTCAGACATTATTATAGGACAGCCATGGGCTATTTTAAAGTCTTAAAGTGGTAAACAGCTGACATTACAGAGGTTTCTTTAATCCTGATAGTTTGGACACACCTTCTCATTCAAAGAGTTTTCTTTATTTTCATGACTATGAAAATTGTAGATTCACACTGAAGGTATCAAAACTATGAATTAACACATGTGGAATTATATACATAACAAAAAAGTGTGAAACAACAGAAAATATGTCATATTCTAGGTTCTTCAAAGTAGCCACCTTTTGCTTTGATTACTGCTTTGCACACTCTTGGCATTCTCTTGATGAGCTTCAAGAGGTAGTCACCTGAAATGGTCGTCCAACAGTCTTGAAGGAGTTCCCAGAGATGCTTAGCACTTGTTGGCCCTTTTGCCTTCACTCTGTGGTCTAGCTCACCCCAAACCATCTCGATTGGGTTCAGGTCCGGTGACTGTGGAGGCCAGGTCATCTGGCGCAGCACCCCATCACTCACCTTCATAGTCAAATAGCCCTTACACAGCCTGAAGGTGTGTTTGGGGTCATTGTCCTGTTGAAAAATAAATGATGGTCCAACTAAACGCAAACCGGATGGAATAGCATGCCGCTGCAAGATGCTGTGGTAGCCATGCTGGTTTAGTATGCCTTCAATTTTGAATAAATCCCCAACAGTGTCACCAGCAAAGCACCCCCACACCATCACACCTCCTCCTCCATGCTTCACGGTGGGAACCAGGCATGTAGAGTCCATTCGTTCACCTTTTCTGCGTCGCACAAAGACACGGTGGTTGGAACCAAAGATATCAAATTTGGACTCATCAGACCAAAGAACAGATTTCCACTGGTCTAATGTCCATTCCTTGTGTTCTTTAGCCCAAACAAGTTTCTTCTGATTGTTGCCTGATCTTAGCAGTGGTTTCCTAGCAGATATTCTACCATGAAGGCCTGATTCACACAGTCTCCTCTTAACAGTTGTGTATCCACCTGACTTCTCCACAACGCAACTGATGGTCCCAACCACATTTATAAGGCAAGAAATCCTACTTATTAAACCTGACAGGGCACACCTGTGAAGTGAAAACCATTTCAGGTGACTACCTCTTGAAGCTCATCAAGAGAATGCCAAGAGTGTGCAAATAAAATTCCACATGTGTTAAATCATAGTTTTGATGCCTTCAGTGTGAATCTACAATTTTCATAGTCATGAAAATAAAGAAAACTCTTTGAATGAGAAGGTGTGTCCAAACTTTTGGTCTGTACTGTATATATATATATATATATATATATATACGCTTCTCACTAAATTTGTCTTATTAATATCCTCCACTTAAAGCTTAAAGGGGTTCTGCAGTTCTTTAAACTGATGATCTATCCTCTGGATAGATCATCAGCATCTGATTGGCGGAGGTCCGACACTCCCTTTTCAAACAGCCGATCAGATGCTGATGTTCTATCCAGAAAATAGATCAGTTTAAACAAACTGCAGAATCCCTTTATGGAGCTTCCCAAAATACCTGAGGTCTGCTGTTGGTAGGTGGTCTCCATTCATGAGAACAATCTTTTAAATGCATCTGTCTTGATAATAATGAGCTGCAACTAAAATCTGGAAGAAAACGTTTAAGTTATACGTAGGCTCTCACAGATCCATATTATTTAGGACAAATTGAGCACATACTGTGAAAATGTTAGTTAAATCCACAGAATTTATATGTGCAGTTCAGTTTTGAAATTAAGGGGGTGATTTATCAAACTGGTGTAAAGTAGAACTGGCTTAGTTGCCCATAGCAACCAATCAGATTCCACATTTCATTTTCCGAAGGAGCTGTGAAAAATGAGAGGTGGAATCTAATTGGTTGCTATGGGCAACTAAGATAGTTTTACTTAGACTCCACCCTAAGTCTGTAAATAGCTACATTAATATCAGGAAATTAAATAATTGTGCTTGAAGTAAAAACCCTGATAGAAATATATATCTCACCATTGTGAACATATTTATTATTTAGTGATATATCAAAGAACCAAAAGGTGATGCCTTCTCTTTGAGGATAATGACATTTATGGAAGCCTTTAGACTGGTAAGCACAATGTTTGTCGACTTGTCAATGTCGGACGTAGACAAGAAAAACTGAAAGTTCACATTTGACTGAAATGTACAGAAAATAAAATGCCAAAAAAAAGAAAAAAAAGATAACACAGAATCCTGAGAGGAGAATTCATATTAAACCAACAAGGACAAGTGCATTTTGCAAGTTATTTTCTACTAGCGATATAGGGACACATTGTCACAATGTTGTACAGATTAAATTTATTTTATCATATTTTTCTTCATTCATGCCAGTATATTATTCATGCAATCAATGCAGGTCTTTGAAAGCAACAACAGTTTTGCCCCTGCCCTTGATAATAATGAGAAAATAACCTAACCGGGAACTGTGTTTTTAAAAATTATTATTATTATTTGAAAGTGCCATTAATTACATGGTGCTGTAGATGAAGAGGGGGTTACACATACATAATATATATAAAAAAAGAAAGACTATTAACATCAACTCTTAAAGGGGTTGTCCGGGTTCAGATCTGAACCCGGACATAACACAAATTTTAACCCTTCCGGCCCCCTTGATATGAGCATCAGAGCATTAAATGCTCCCATGCGCTCCCTTGCCCTGTGCTGTATTGCGCAGGGCAAGGGCTTTTTAGTTTATGAAGAAACACTGGAAGGTGGAGGCTTCTGCCCAGCAGTGTGTTTGGTGATGTCACTGACTCTGATGGGTGGGCTTTTGCACCTCCCTAGCCATTTTGCAGACTAGGACAGCGCTAAAGCCCACCCATTACTGTAGGTTACTTCACCAGGATCACTGCTGTGCAGTCCCTATGGAGAGCCCGATATATCACCAATAGTGTTGATCGAGCATGCTTGGCCGAACACCAGTTCGGCTCGAGCATCTCGATGCTTGGCACATGGCGGTATTTGGCCGAATACCGCATGTGCTCGAGCTCAATGCTTGAGTCTCCTCCCCGCACGTTTCATGGCTGCTACACAGCCAATAACCATGCAGGTGATTGCTGCCCTCACTGTAATGCCGCAGCCATGTTGGTTACTGGCATTACAGTGATTGGCTGGCCGGAACGCGTCATCGGGTGCTATATAGCATCCGATGGCACGTGTTTGGCTCAGTCTTAGTCAGGGAGAGCTGTTCCGAGTAAGGGACAGACAGTGTAGGGAGTGATATAGGAATAATTTTATAATAAAAACTTTTAAGAGACCCAAAAGTGCTTTTAAGGATTATTGTTGTGTGTGCCAGCAATATCTATTTTTAGCGCACCCTGCGCTAACTAGCGTGCAATAGTTAGGCCACTGCAGACAGCGACATTAGCTGTGCCACATCTCCTGTGTAAAGTATGCACATCCAAAAAATATCTGTGACATCCAATGTACTTTTTCCGTAGACGGTGTCCGCTGTGGACAGTGACATTAGCTGCGCCACATTTCCAGTGTAAAGTGTGCGTATCCCAAAAATATCTGTGACATCCAGTGGACATTTTTTTTAGATGGTGTCCACTGCGGACAGTGACATTAGCTGCGCCACATCTCCAGTGTAAAGTGTGCACATCCCAGAAATATGTGACATCCAGTGTACTTTTTCTGTAGACCGTGTCCGCTGCAGACAGTGACATTAGCTGCGCCACATCTCCAGTGTAAAGTGTGCTCATCCAGAAAATATCTGTGACATTCAGTGTACTTTTTCTGTAGACAGTGTCCGCTGCGGACAGTGACATTAGCTGCGCCACATCTCCTGTGTAAAGTGTGCACATCCCAAAAATATCTGCGACATACAGTGTACTATTTCAATAGACGGTGTCCGCTTCTGACAGTGACATTACCAGTGCCACATCTGCAATGTAACGTGTGCGCTGAAATTTTTTATCTGTGACATACAGTGTACTTTTTCGTAGACACTGCGGACAGTGACATTACCGTTGGTACCTCTCCTATATAATATTTCCTCATCCCAAATACCTGCAACATTCCCTGTAATTTTTCATTAGCTGCTGGTGACAGCATTGTCATTATCTGTGGGATATCTCCTGTGTGACCTTTCCACATCCCAAATACCCTTTTAAATTTGTTTGTGCATAAACTTCCAAATCCTACGCTACTGTACGTGTGACAGACTTTCAAGCATTTACTGTATAACATTTAATATGAAGAAGGTTAGCAGTAAGGGACAGGGCAGTGACCGTCATGCTACTGGTGCACGCAGAGGCTGTGGCCCTTGGCGCAGTGAAACTGTGCCTGCTACCACAAGAAAAACAATCATCCACGATACCTAGCTTCATGTCCCAGTTTGCAGGGCAGTGCAGGACACAACTCTTGACGTCACACCAGTGCGACCAGGTGGTCGGTTGGATTGCAGAAGATAATGCTTCCAGCTGCTTAATCATCACCCTGTCTTCCACAAAGTCCAGTCTCAGTAGCCAAGAGTCTGCTCAACACAATCCTCAAACTGATCCTCCTTCCTCCCACCATGGAGAGTTTGGGAAAACAAGTGATCTCACACTCGGATATTCCGAGGATTACTTTTCGGCACCATTCCTTTATTTTGTCCTCACGCCAAGCACGCTTGAAGAGGAACAGATCTTGTGCCCTGATTCTCAAACTCTTGAGCATCCACAGTCACAAGAAGATGACGGTGGGGAATGTCAATTACTGCTTAATGAGGTGGATGATGATGAGACACAGTTGCGAATAAGTCAATGGCAATTACTGTCTCAAAATGTTGATGAAGAGGATGAGACACAGTTGATAATCACTGAGGTTGTGGTTAGTTCAGGAGGATAAGCAGAGTGAGGAAGTGGAAGAGGATGTGGTGGACAATGAAGTAACTGACCCAACCTGGAAAGGTAGATAGCCAAGCCAGGACAGCAGTACAGAGGGGGGGGGGGTATCTGCTGCACGGCAACAGGCTGGAAGAGGCAGTGCGGTGGTAAAAGGGAGAAGGCAGGCCACACCAAACAGGCACGCAACTGTTCCATGGAGAACCACCAAACAGGCACGCAACTGTTCCATGGAGAAAACCCTTGCGGAAATCTCCCTTGCCAAGGGGTAGGTGTTTAGCAGTATGGTGCTTTTTTGAGGAAAGTACAGACGACAAATTAATAGTAGTTTGCGACCTGTGCCGTACCAAAATGAGCCGGGGCATGAACACTAGCAACCTCAATAACCACCTCATGATCCGCCACATGGCATCCAGACACCGTAATAAGTGGGACGAATGCCTGTGTCCAAAATCTGTGTCTGTGGGTCACACCACTGCCTCCTCTTCCCCTGAGTTAAGTGCTGGTGAATCCCCTGTTGAAGGCACAGGCACAGATGCCTCCCACCCTGCACCTGGACATTCGCAAGCACCATCAGCGACCACATCCACTTCCGTGTCCCAGTGCAGCTTCCAAATGTCCTCACCCCAGGCATTTGAATGCAAGTGCAAATACCCAGCCACCCACCCACAGTCCATAGCACTAAATGTGCAACTTTACAAATTACTGGCTCTGGAAATGTTGCCATTTAGGTTTGTAGACTCTGAGGCCTTCTGCAGCCTGATGTCGGAGGTCGTCCCGCGTTACGCAGTCCACAGCCACCATTATTTTTCAAGGTGTGCCGTGCCTGCCTTACACCAACATGTGTCCGTAACATCACACGTGCCCTGACCAACTCAATTACTGGGAAGGTCCACTTAACCATGAACACATGGACAAGTGCATTCGGCCAGGGATGCTACATTTCCCTGATGGCACACTGGGTGAACGTTGTGGAGGCCGGGAGCGAGTTATAACCTGGGATGGCACAGGTGCTACCGATTCCAAGGATTGTGGGCCCTACGTCGATCAGGGTTTTCGCCAGCACCTATGTAAGTGGCTCTAACCCCCACTTCTCCTTCTTCGCCTCCTCCTCCACTTCCACCTCCGAATTATCCACGTGCAGAACCAGGCAGCCATCAACCGGTAGCTGGAAGCAGTGTAGCACTACAGTGGGGAAGCGGCAACAGGCCGTGCTGAAGCTAATATGCTTAGGGGACAAACAGTACACCGCCGCAGAGCTGTGGCAGGGGATAAAAGACCAGACTGAGCTGTTGCTCTCACCACTCAACCTACAACCAGGCATGGTTGTGTCTGATAGTGGCCATAACTTGGTGGCAGCTTTGGAGCTCAGCAAGCTCACACAAATCCCATGCCTAGCCTACATCTTAGCGGTTCAGCGGTTTCTCAAAACCTACCCCAATTTTCCTGAGCTACTGGTGAAGGTGCGCCACGTTTGTGCACGTTTCCACAAGTCACCGACAACTTCAGCCGGTCTATTAATGCTGCAGTAGCACTGGAAATTGCCAGCTCACCGGCTGTTGTGCGACATGAGCACACGCTGGAACTCCACATTCCACATGTTGGCCAGGCTTTGTGAGCAGCAGAGGGCTGTGGTGGAATACCAGCTGCAACATGGTCGTCACCTTTCCAGTTAGCTTCCGCTATTCACAAGCGAGGAGTGTGCATGGATGTCAGATCTCTGTAAGGTTTTAAGAAACTTTGAGAAATCAACACAGATGGTAAGCGACGATGATGCTATTATCAGCGTCATCATCCCACTTCTGTTTCTACTCAAACGCTCGCTGCTCACAATTAAGAACGACGCTTTGCCTGTGGAGAAGGTGGTAATGAGGGAAGACATTACACAGGGTTATAGCCAGACCACCCTCAGTTTGTCTTCTCAGCGTGAATTGGACGATGATGAGGAGGAGGAGCAGGAGACAGTTTCCTCGATAGTACCCATAGAAGTTTAATTCCATCTGTTCAGTGTGGGTGGGCAGAAAAGGAGGAACAGGAGGAGTATATTGAGAGTGATCCTCCTGATGACAACAGCAAAGTCTTGCCTGTTGGTTCTCTGGCACACATGGCTGACTTTATGTTAGGCTGCCTTTCCCGCAACCTTTTGTCCAACTGGTTGTTCACCCTTCTTGACCCCCATTACAAAGAGAACTTCTCATCCGTAATTCCTCTGATGGAGAGGACAAGCAAAATAGTGCAATACTAGAAGATCCTTGTTGAAAAATTGCTCCAAAAATTTCCATCTGACAACGCTGGTGGCAGAGTCCGTAGTTCCTTGGCCAACCGAGGAGGGGAGACAAGGGGAACACGCAGCAGTTCCAACCGAAGCAGGGCAACACTCTCCAAAGCCTGGGACAGTTTCATGACACCCCGTCAGCACCCTGATGCGCAGCCTACTCTCACAAGGAGGGAAAAATTTTGGAAGATGGTGAAGGAGTACATAGCAGACTGTGTCAGCATCCTCAATGTTCCCTCAGTGCCTTACAACTACTGGGTGTCTAAGCTGGACACGTGGCACGAACTAGCGCTCTACTCCTTGGAGGTGCTGGCCTGCCCTGCTGCCAGCGTTTTGTCTGAGCAGGTATTTAGTGCTACTGGTGGCATTATAACAGATAAGCGTATCTGCTAGTCAACTGAAAATGCTGACAGGTTGACACTTACAAAATTGAACAAGACCTAGATTGACCATGACTTCTCTACTCCACCAGAGGAAAGCTGATGAACATAAAGGCACTTTAAATGTGTTGTTTATAATGTACTGAATACACTATATTCCCATGCACCCCTTTCACCACAAACAAGGCTATATGGTTAAATATTCCTTTTCTCATCCTCCTCCTCCTCTTCCATCATATCAACATGGTTATTTGTCGCATATAATGCCTTCCCATATATGCTTTTGCATATAATGTTTTACATGGTCAGCTCACCTACAGGCCCTCACATATAATTTTTTTAGAGGGTCAGATCACCAGCAGGCCCTCACCTACAATCTTTTACAGGGTCAGCTCACCTACAGGCCATAGCATATGATTTTTTAGAGGGACAGCTGACAAGCATGCCCTTACCTACAATTATTTACAGCATCAGCTCACCTGCAGGCCCTCGCATATAATGTTTCACAAGGTCAGCTAACCAGCAGGCCCTCACCTACATTCTTTAATATGGTCAGATCACCTGCAGGCTCTTGCATATCATTTTTTAGAGGGTCAGCTCACCAGCAGTCCCTCACTTCCACTCTTTTACAGGCTTAGCTCACCTTTAGGCCCTTGCATATAATGTTTAAGAGGGTCAGCTCACCTGCAGGCCCTCGCATATAATTTTTTAGAGGGTTAGCTCACCAGCAGTCCCTCACCTAAAATGTATTACAAGGTCAGCTCACCTGCAGGCCTTTGCATATAATTTTTTAGATGGTTATCTCACCAGCAGACCGTCACCTACAATCTTTTACAGGGTCAGCTCATCTGTAGGACCTTGCATATAATTTTTTAAAGGGTCATCTCACTTGCAGGCCCTTGCATGTAATGTTTTACAGGGTCAGCTCACCATCAGGACCTCACCTACAATCTTTAACAGGGTCAGCTCACCTGCAGGCCCTCGCATATATTTTTTTAGAGGGTCAGCTCACCAGAAGGCCATCAATCATAATTTTTCAAGGGTGTATGATGCTCACCTTTATGTGTAATAAAGGGTGAATTGTAGTGTTGGTTCCTTGTAACTTTTGGCAGCCCTTTCAATTAGTGCATAGGCTTTATGAGTATAGGGGTCCCACTACCTGAACAATTGTATGACAATGTGAATGAGGCCCTCCTTTATGTGATATACAGGTTGTATCGGAATGCCTCTTCCTTGTGATTTTTGGCAGCACTTGCACTTTATATACAAGTAAATATACAGGAAAAAATGTTTTTTAACAATTTTTCCTCTAAAATCGATTTTATCTTTGGTTTTGTGCATATTATTGTTAGTCTGTAAAAGTGACGTACTACTCGGACAACATCTTTCCCAGCAGCGACCTGGGAGTCCAAGATGCATCCATTCTCCCCATGCTTTTCCCAATCCATTTCAGTGTTCTGTCCATCAATTTGTGACCTATTCATATGAACCAGACACTCTCTCCTCTTCAGCGCATGGGGTGCCTGGTTTATTGCTCGGGTTTTCTTATTGACTTCCATTGTGCTCGGGTGCTCGGTAGAGCACCCGAGCATCCCGAGGTGTTCGGCCCGAGCACCCAAGCACATAAGCACTTTGGTGCTCAACACTGCTCAATCAACACTAGTCACCAGATCTCCTAAAAATTTTTTGGGTCCAGCACTGAATTGTATAGGAGCTTAGAATCTAAATCTTAAGTGTATTTATAAGCATACCTTCTCGAAAAAATATCTATAGTAAACATTTAGCATTATATCTAACTACTCTAGACAGCATGTCAAATTAAACAATGTTGCACATATAAAAACTATTTAAAAAAATGGACAATATTATGTATGTGTGTATTATATTATGCGTTTAAGAAGTCTAGTGCATGCAATGGGATAAGCCCCAAATTGTATATGACAATTGTAATTCAAGGGTATAATGGACACATAATGGTCACATATTTCCCATTGCACAGTAGCTACTACCGTCTACCATTCGTTTGCCAATAGCCATATATGTTACTGACATGAAACTAGAATCAGACCTGAAACAAATTTCAGGAATTTCACACATCTCTTCTAAGCACCCATGAGACCTGCAGCAGCAGCAGCTTGTCCTGCTATTATCCCCTCTTACTTGCTTTTTTTTTTATTTTTTATCTACAGTCTCTGCAAGAAAAGAAGATTTGCTACATGATTAATCAGCTAGTCAAACATGCAGTGGGGTAGGGGGGCACTAAGGGGAGATTAGAGTAGGATGATTGTACAGCAGCCAGGGGTAATAAGTTTTAAATTCATCAGTTGATGTGGGATGGTTACCTCATGCTCTTGTCAAAAAATGCTTCTATCCACTGCACCTATATTTTACCGTATTATTATTCATTGATTGCTATCTTTCCAAAGTAATAATGGTTTATCATTAGTGATGAGCGGCAGGGGCAATATTCGAATTTGCGATATTTCGCGAATATTTGGGCAAATATTCACCATATATTCGCAAATTCACGATCTTCAGGCATTATTTTCTTGATTGCGAAAATTCGCATAAAATTCGCATACAAATTTTCGCCTAAAAATTTGCATGAACTGGTATTTTCACAAAAATCGAATATTCGCAATTACGAATATATTTTGCAATATTCTAAATATTCGCGAATTCTCGAAGTACCGATATTCGCGATTAAAATTCGCAATTCAAATATTCGTGATCAACACTATTTATCATTAGTTGACCCATAATATAGTGCTGTGGCTAGATCTTGCCAACACACTTTGTAATGTCTTGCCTTGCTTATTTATTATTTTGGCTACTATTGTAATTATGCATCTCACAGTCCCATGTCCTGTACATTGTAGCAGAAAATCTGCAACAATTATTATTATTTTTTTTAGAGAAAATACTTTAAATAATTGAACAATTTTGGATGGTTTGTGCTTTACATTATTTCCCTGGAATAAACAACTCTATGTTAACCAAATTAACACCTTCATGTTCAAAAAACTGTCTTACATTAAAATACTTAAATATTAGAGATGAGCAAATAGAAGTTGATGAAGTAGAATTTGTTCCGAATTTAAGGAATTATTCGATTCTCACTGAATCCGAATTTCCTCACGCTTAGTGGTAACGAATCAATTTTTTTCCTAAAATGGCTGCTGCACTGGATAGGACATGGAGCAAGGAACTCTGGAAACAAGGGATCACACACAATGCCAGGAATGCAGCTAATCATCAGTCAGCCAGCCCTGTGATGTCACAAACCAATAAATAGCCTCAGCCATCTTGGACTCAGCCATTTTCCAGTGTACTTAGTGCAGGGAGAGATGTTATCAGGTGCTAACCACAGTACTAGGAATTTTTAAAAATGTATATTTTGCTCGATAGAAGTTCAGGGAAAGAGCATTTGTAGGGAAAGGATAGAAAGGAACTAGAAAAGCTGCAATTTATGGGGAAATTGTGTGAAATGTTCTTGCCTCCACCAGTAGTCTACAACTGGGTGGAGTGGCTTGAGTAACTGTTGTGTGGTTGGAGTGGCTGGAGTAACTGTGGAAAGGTTTGACTGGGCAGAGTAACTTTAATGGAGTGGGCAGAGTAACTGTGTGGAGCGTTTGGAGTGAGTAAAGATAGTAAACATTACACTAACCAATTGATTGATCAAATTTAAAAAGTGCACATGGCAAGCTTGATAGAGTGAGGAATGCATTAAAAATATTTATTTATATAGCACATTCAATTGCAATGTTCTTGCCCAAAGTGCTTCACAGTTACATTAAAACATACATTTATAAAAACATTAGCAGCCGATTTGTGTAGGTGGGCTTAAAAATGAGGGAGTGGTGGCAGTTTAGAAATCGTGTCCTGATTTTTCAGCTCACACTCTAGCTTTTGTTACTCTGCTGGCTGCTCACACACACCTGGGTTCCTATGGCAACTCACTCTACAGCAAGGGCAGAGAAGAGCGGTTAAAAACAAACTGCTCCAACTTGTTCACTTCACTGGCGGTTGCCATCTTCAAACGGTTGTAGTTTAGAAAATATAAATCCTACAGTGGAGAGCTTTATATTGTGAGAATCACAAGACCCAGACCTACATATTGATGCATAGTATATTAAAAATGAAGGCACAGTCTAAGTTTAGAAATTTAGAATGTCAATGGGTAAGTTGAAAACAAATGGTCACATTGTGAAAACTATCAGGACTATGGCTTATCCGTGGACATTTTGAGTGGCAGCAGGGGTAGCTGAACGTTTTGATATAAGATTTGTGTAGGTGGGCTTGAAAATGAGGGAGTGGTGGCACTTTAGAAATCATGTCCTGATTTTTAGCTCACACTCTAGCTTTTGTCAGCTCCCACTCTAGTTTTGAACATTTCGCCATTCATTCCTATGGGAATAATTTCGCCACAAAATCGCAGATATTTTGTGAACCATTCGGCAAAACGTTTTACAAAGTAATAGCACACCAATTGGGAACAATCCGCACATTTTGGTATATGTAGTGTAAAAACTGTGGGAGGAGTTAGGGTGGTAAATTTGGCTATAATAATAAGAATATATATGTGAGATAACAGTAAGTGGTCTTGCAATGCAAGAACACTTAATTATTCCACCGTATTAAAGCAGAACAGGGTTCAATAGAGGTTTTTACAGCCTAGACAATAGGAGCGATCTTATTACGCCTTGATGCACTGACTGCGGATCCAAATTGCCATTATACTGCTGCTCATTTCAGGTTTGTAATACCTCTGTAATTCCAGCAAACCGTTCTTGTTATTGGGGTCTTACTAGTCTTTGTGCAGTACAATTTTATATATATATATATATATATATATATATATATATATATGTTCTAAATCCTTTTTTTGACGTGTATTAGTTGGAAAAAAAAGGGGCTTAGTAGCCGTTGTGTGTTGAAGTGAGAAAATGACATCCCTATTTGGCGTGTATTAGGGCTCGTTCACATGACCGTATGGCTTTTTCAGTGTTTTGCTGACCTTTTTTTCAGTATCAGTTTTTTTTTTCAGTAGTGTTTCCGGTTCCGTTCCGTTTTTCCGTTCTGTTTTTCCATATGGCATATACAGTATTCAGTAATTACATAGAAAAAATTGGGCCGAGCATAACATTCTGTATGCGTTTATGAACGATATGGAACACGGAGTACATTCTGTATGCGTTTTTTTGCGGACCAATTGACTTGAATGGATCCACGGAACGTAATTTGCAGGCAATAACAGGACATTTTCTATCTTTGAACAGAACGGAATGCAAATGGAGGGCATTCCGTTTTTTTTTTTTTTTTGGCACAATTGAAATGAATGGTTCCATATACGGACCGTATACGGAACGCAAAAAACAGCCCGTATACAGAACGCAAAAAACGTTTGTGTGAACTAGCCCTTAGTGGCAAAACAAATATATTATTTGCCGTTCACGACCACAGTTATATGTTCTAAAGTCTTTTTTGGTGTGTATTAGTGGTGAAGTGAGAAAATTACAGTCCTTTTGGCTTGTATTAGTGGCAAAAAAAAGTATTCTTTGCCATGCACGGACAGTTACATGTTCTATAGTCTTTTTTTTTTTGGGTGCATTAGTGGTGGAAACGAAAAAGGGCTTATTAGCCGTTGTGTGGAGAAGTGAGAAAATTAAAGCCCTTTTTGGTGTGTATTAATTACAATATTATTTATGTATTTTATCTTTCAGTATATCAGACAGAGAAATGACAGGCCCGGCACAGGGGAGGGACACCGGCCTAGATGTTTCTGTTACCGTCACAGGTCACAGCAGAGTTAGAGGGTGTTTTAGCAGGGGTCACTTTGAGAGGCTTCAGCTCCCAGTGTCAGCTACCGGCCGTGTCTTGACCAGCAACCCAGCGGTTCTTGAATGGTTGGCTCGATCTTCGACTTTGTCACAAGTAACATCAGATACCCCCAGCCAAAAGTCGGTAGGTTCATCAGACACAGCCCTTAGTTAGCATGGCCTGGGAGCAGGCCCTGTGCCTCACCTGTCCTCAACCTGCCTCTGTCCTTTTCTGTTCCCTCAGCCAGAGAAGTACTATATGCTGTGGGCTCAGCTCCACTATACAGCGAGGACGAGCTACTAGAGGACAGTCACCAGCTACTGCCCAGCCAAGATGTGGAGGAGACATCCGCCGCTTCCTCCGGTAGGTGGGCAAGTAGTGATGAGGAGAGTGGTGTGGGAGCTGGGGTTGCGAGCTTTCAGGCTCCTGACCCAGAGACCGTTGGGGAGGACATCAGTGACATGCAGACAGTACTCGATAATGATGATATAGCTGATTGCACTTGGGAGCTGGGTGAATTAAGGGCTTCATCATCATCGGGAGAGGATGGTGGCAGCTTGCCAGTGAGACAGCGGCAGAGCAAGCAAGTCACCAGTGTTTCCAGGAGTCAGTCGGGTGGCAGCAGTGGGAGGTTGGAAACCAAACGTGCGCGGGGTAGACAACCCTCTTCGCAGGAGCCTACCTGCCAGGAAAGTAGCGGTGCAGGGGTTCACAGAAGCAGCAGCGGTAGCAATCATTCAGTGCAGAGTGTTGGGGGTAAAATCACCTATTCGGCAGTGTGGAAGTTTTTTGTTAAACCGCCGGGGAAACTGAACATGGTCATTTTTAGAATCTGTGGGCAGAAGGTGAAGCGTGGTCAGGATGCCAAAGTTGGCACCACAGCCCTGCGTCAACATAAGTAGCACCACCATAAAGTGTCCTGGGAGAACCATGGCTCCAATGTGGTGGTACAGCCTGTCGCAGCAACCGCTGCATCACCCAGTGGCACACACCAGATTTCAGGCAGTCAAAGCTCCACCACCTCAGCCGAAAGGGAGCTGTCTGTCCTTCCTATCATCTGCTGGTCCTGATGCTCCTGCTCCTCCTCCTACTCCTCATCAGTCATTCCATCAGCAATTGATCACCGAATCGATTGCCAAGAGACAACAGTGTGCGTGCACTCATCCAACGTTGCAGAAGCTGAATTTGCTCCTGGTCAAGTTGCTGGTACTGAAGTCCCTCCCTTTCTAATTGGTGGACTCTGCACCTTTTAGATAACTGATGGCTTGTACTGAGCCGAGGTGGAGAGTCCCAAGCCCAGGGGCGTACACAGAAATCATTGGGCCCCATAGCAAGAATTTAGATTGGGCCCCCATGCCCGTTCCTAGTCCCTCCTACTATGCGCCCTGGCTCTCTCACTACCCTCCCTAACTTCTCCCCTGCCCCACCTCATGCAGAAGTATTTTGTTCTACAAAATGGCAGTACTCATGCCGGATCCCAACAGACCCATTAGGCTACTTTCACACTTGCGGCAGGACGGATCCGACAGGCTGTTCACCATGTCGGATCCATCCTGTGGCTATTTCGCCGTGCCGCCGGACCGCCGCTCCGTCCCCATTGACTATATGGTGCACGGCGAAAGTCGCCGGACTAAAAAGTCAGACATGCAGTACCTTTTAGTCCGGCGGCTTTCGCCGTGCACCGCCATGCTGCGCCAGACCTCCGCCCCCGTTATAGTCAATGGGGACGGAGCGGCGGTCGCGCGAAATAGCCGCAGGACGGATCCGACATGGTGAACAGCCTGTCGGATCCGTCCTGCTGAAAGTGTGAAAGTAGCCTTATAGAGAATGGGATGTGATAGGTCCTGGCGGTGTTCAGCATATATTGACAAGAATCTGGGGCGTTACATGATGTAATACCACCCAACTTTCCTGCTGTCCAGCATGGCACATGCACAGAGACATGAGAAAAGTTTGAGGAAGCGAGTGCCCCCCTTCCCCCATCCTCTGTGTCATGCAGGACAGCTGGGAGACACTGTCATTACTCGCTATCCTGCATGACACATGTGCAGAGACAGGAGTCTCTGGGAAAGCTGAGTGACCCCCTCCCCCCTGCCTTTCCATGTTTTTATTATCTGCATTTATGCCTTGCAGGATAGCAGGAAATCTGAGGGACATTACATGATGTAATAGCACCCAGCTTTTCTGCTGTCCTGCATGGCACATGTGGAGAGACATGAGAATAGTCTGAGTGACACTACTCCCACCTTCCCTCATATCTTCTCATGCCTCTGCACTTGTGCCATGCAGGACATCAGGAAAGCTGAACATTACATAATAGCACCCAGCTTTCCTCCTGTTCTGAATGACATATGTGCAGAGGAATAGCCTGGGAAAGCTGAGTGACCCCCCCCCCCCTCACTGTCCTCACCTACAAGTGGTCACTTACTTCATTACTGGTGGGGTAGTGGCAATCCAGAGAGGAATCAGGCATAATGGAGCTAACAGGCGGGAGGCGGAGCTAGCCGACGGGAGGCGGGGCCAGGAGGCGGGGCTAGCTGACGGGAGACAGTTAGGAAGATAGACGGGGGCGGGGCCTCTCCTCCACTGCGGGCCCCTCTTCCTCACGGGCCCCATAGCAGCTGCGTGGTCTGCCTATATGGTAGGTACGCCACTGCCCAAGCCATCAATTCTTTTCCAAAAAGGCAGTACCAGCCCTGCACAAGTATGTAGAACAGAAAGTGGACCAGTCCTTGAGCCTGTCAGTGTCTGTCAAAGTGCACAGCAACGCCGATGGGTGGAGCTGTAACTACGGCCACTGGGCAAATGTGGTTTCTGCCCAGTTAAACCAGCACCTTGGCCAGGTTACGCCGCTTTTGCCTACGTGTTCTCACGCCCTTGGTCCTGCAACAATGTCCACCTCTGCCTCCTCATCCTCCACCTTGTCCTCAGCCTTCACGGCAGGGACAATACACAGTGTCCCTCCAGCATACCACACTATGTGTCACTCTGTTTTGCAGCTTGTTGGCCTGGGCGAACAGAGTCACACAGGGGATGAACTGCTTTGCTTCCTACATCAAGAAATCGAATCCTGACTTTCTCTGCAACAACTCAAAATCGGAACCATGGTGACCGACAACGGGAAGAACATGGTTTCGACACTGCATCAAGAAGGGCTGTGCCATGTGCCCTGCATGGCGCACGTGTTCAGTCTGGTTGTTAATAGTGTTGATTGTGAACATGCTAATCACAAATTTTTATCACGAATATCAGCACTTCGAGAATTTGCAAAGATGTAGAATATAGTGTTATATATTCATAATCGTGAATATTGTAGATTTTTTTCCATCAGTAACCTGCCTTCTTCCTTGTGGGCCAATGAGAAAGCTGCAATATACTTTGTCAGAGCTTAGCAATGTCCCTAGCAACCAATATGAAAGTTGCCTACCCTTACTATATAGGAAACTCCCCAGCAGCCATTTAATGCAGTTTTTTTTTTTTTTTTTGCAGTTTTGAGAGAGAGAGGGAGAGCAGTGACATTGCTGTGCTCTGTGCTTTCATCTGGATCCTATTCCTTATCCAATTACATTAGATAGTTAGTTAGCTTATATATACACACTGCCTGTCCCAAAAAAAAGTTGCCACCCCAAAAAATGAAAAAAAGTCACACACTCTAATATTTTGTTGGACCGCTTTTAGCTTTGATTATGGCATGCATTCGCTGTGGCATTGTTTCGATAAGCTTCTGCAATTATTTCCATCCAGTGTTGCATTAATTTTTCACCAAGTTCTTGCATTGATGATGTGGTGTCCAATCCATGTGTGAAAATTATGTCTAATGCTCCCTGAACCACTCTTTCACAATTTGAGCCTCATGAATCATGGCATTGTCATCTTGGAATATGCCTGTGCCAGTAGGGGAAGGAAAAATCCATGGATGGAATAACCTGGTCATTCATTATGTTCAGGTAGTCAGCTGACCTCATTCTTGGAGCACATACTGTTGCTGAACCTAGACCTGACTAACTGCAGCATACCCAGATCATAGCAATGCCCCCACAGGCTTTTAAAGTAGACACTAGGCATGATGGGTGAATCACTTCATCTGCCTCTCTTCTTACCCTGATGCACCCATCACTCTGGAACAGGGTAAATCTTGACTCATGAGACCATTTGACCCTCTTCCATTGTTCCAGAGTCCAATTTTTATGGTCCCTAGCAAATTGAAGCCTTTTTTTCTGGTTTGCCTCACTGATTAGTGGTTTTCTTACAGCTAAACAGCTGTTCAGTCCAAATCCCTTGAGTTCCATTTGCATTGTGCGAGTGGAAATGCTCTTACTTTCACTATTAAAAATAGCCCTGAGTTCTACTGTTGTTTTTCTTCGATTTGATTTCACCAAACGTTTTAGTGATCACGATCATTCAGGATTTTTTTCCCGCCACATTTCTTCCTTGAATACGATGGGTCCCACTATCTTTCCAGTTTTTAATAATGCGTTGGACAGTTCCTAACCCAATTTTAGTAGTTTCCGCAATCTCCTTAGATGTTTTCTCTGTTTGATGAATGCCAATGATTTGACCCTTCTCAAACAGACTAACATCTTTTCCATGACCACGAGATGTGTCTTTCGACATGGTTGTTTAAGAAATGAGAAGCAAATCATTGCACCAGTTGGGGTTAAATAACTTGTTGCCAGCTAAAAGATAATCGCCCATGCAATAATTATCCAATAGGAGGCTCATAACTATTTGCTTAGTTAAATCCAGGTGGCGACAGGCAGTGTATAATACAGATAGTTAGTGGGAGATAGTCTGTGTAGGTTAGATAGTGATAGGTTCCAGAGTGTTAGGTAGTGGTATAGGAATTACTGTTATTCTGCTGTCCATACTTACATGCTACAGACATAGTGCTGTGATGTCACAACAATACTTAGTGCACCAATCAGTAATATCTATTCAGACCTGATAAAATGTGAAGTTGCATGTATTGCGCTTAAAATATGCGCATCATTAGTGCCGATTTGCGCTGTCGCGAAAATAATGATGAGATCACGAATTCTAGAATTTGCTAAATATCACCAAAACGAATATTGCCTATGCCGCTCATCACTAGTTGTCAAGCATTTCCTGAAGTCTTCCAACCATCTGCAAGACATCCTAAAAATGGCCAGGAAACTTTGCATGCACTTCAGCCACTCGTACACCGCCAAGCACACCCTTCTTGAGCTAAGCGGCAGAACGGCGTCCCCCAACATAGGGATATGCAACGTTTAAACCCGTTGAAATTCCACCCTCTATATGTTGGACCGAATGTGTGAACAGAGCAAGGCCATGAACTATTTCTTGATTATCCAGGCGGACAGAGGTACTCCCCTGTGTAACTTCGCTGTTAGCCAGTGGCAGCTCATGCGTGACACCTGCCGTTTGCTCGTGCCCTTTGAGGAGGCCACTTTATTTGTCAGTCACCAGGACTATGGTGGTCATGAGGAAGGATCAGGAGTAATCGATCTGATACGCGTAGATGTGAATCCACTGTTGTTTTTACTGCAGCATAAAGAATAAAGGCTGTCATTTATGAAAGCTGGAGGTTTGCACAAATTTTCTTTTGCCATAGTTTGGATATCGGCGCTTGGTTCCCAGCGCAATTTGTGCTTCCCGTGTGAAATAAGCCTGGTGAGCGCCACAACCTCTTTTTGTTATATTCACCAGGACTATGGGATAAACAACGTCATTCCACAGATTCATATCCTGGAAAAGATGCTGGTAAATCTGGCTGGCCAGGGGACTGGAGACGTGGCGCCTACATCTCAGGGCCACATAAGCCCTCTGGGAGCTGAACTGGAGGAGGAGGAGGACATTGGAGTGCAAACAATGTGTACACAGTTTACAGGAGAGGAGGAGCAGCCGGAAGAGCAAGAGGGAGATGAGGAAGACGAGGCAGATGACCCAGACACACAATGGCTGTATGCAGTGGATATAGAGTCAGGTAGTCCCTCCGAGTCACTTGCGCAAATGGCCCGATGCATGCTCACTTGCTTGCAAAGTGACAGCTGAATTGCCACCATTCGCCAGAGGGATGACTACTGGCTCTCCACCATGTTAGTCCCTCGCTACTGGTCCAAAATGGGGGCCTTTTTTACACTCGCTGAGAGGGAGGACAAACTGAACTACTATAGAGACATCCTATGTAGTCAGTTGGCCACTTCCTATCTGCGCCATCTTCCATCCTCTCGCAGGTCTGACCGGGGGGGCCCTCTGAGCTCACGTTCCACTGCCATGGCTGCTGGGGGTGTGAGGGTGTGGCAGGATCATTACTAGCTCCAAAAGCAGCAGACTGAGTCTAGAGTCACTGAGGAGCAGCTTTCTTCACCCGCATAGTGAAGAAACTACTCACCAGCAGCTAGACATGGAGCAGAACTTGAACCAGCAATTGGTGGCATACTTGGAGTGGATCCTGCCAGCTGTCATTGAAGATCCGCTGGACAACTGGGCAGCCAAACTGTATTTGTCCCTGGAAAAGCTATCCTGCCCGGCCAGTAGTGTGGCATCAGAGCAGATGTTTAGTGTGGCGGGGGCTATAGTTACCCCAAGGAGAACTTGTCTGTCCATCTAAAATGTGGATAGACAGACTTTTGTTAAGTTGAATCAGGCATGGATCAGCCAGGATTTCCACCCAACAATGTCTGATGCATCAGATTAGATTATCCATGCTGCCTCACCCAAATCCTGACAAAAAACAATGGTTTCTTCTGGCTACCTGCCTAAGATACTGTTATAATGCTACCACCCACCTGATTCCACAATCTGATGCCAAGTTTTCCTTCTTGCACCCACCATCGTCAGTGGGTACTGTTAGTGCCACCCACCTCCCCATTCTGTCACCGGGTCACTTGTGGTCTCCTGATGCTGCTGCCACCTCCACACTGATTCACCTTGCCACTCTGTGGTCTCCTCATTCTGCTATCACCTCCACACTATGTCATTGGACCACTCTCTGGTCTCCTGATGCTGCTGCTACCTCCACACTATGTCACCTTGCCACTCTGTGGTCTCCTGCTCTGTGGCCTCATCATTCTGCTGTCACCTCCACACTATGTCACCTTGCCACTCTGTGGTCTCCTGATGCTGCTGCCACCTTCACACTCTGTTATTGTGCCACTTTGTGGTCTCCTGATGCTGCCGCTACCTCAACACTATGTCACCATGCCACTTTATGGTCTCCTGATACTGCTGCCACCTCCACACTATGCCATTGGGCCATTCTGTGGTCTTATGATGCTCCTTTACCTCAACACTATATCACCTTGCCACTCTGTGGCCTCCTCATGCTGCTGCAACCTCCACACTATGTCACCTTGCCACTCTGTGGTCTCCTGATGCTGCTGCCACCTCCACACTATGTCACCTTGCCACTCTGGGGTCTCCTTATGTTGCTACCACCTCCACACTATGTCAATGGGCCACTCTGTATAGACTTCTCATGCTGTTCCCACTCTCCCTACTTTATGACTGGGCTACTATTTTGCCTTTTTGGCCAGGTTTGACATCATCATTTATTTGAACCTTCTTCTGATCTGTCAGAAGGAAGGAAAAATGAGAAAATTCTGTAGACATCTATGTGGAATCAGCTGACGTAGGTGTAAAAGAACTGCACTTTTTCACACTATAGTAGGATCTTGGGCCTCTGCATGGTTCTTTATACCTGACGCTAACATTAACTTGTAAGGCTGAGTTCACTCTTGAGTTATTTGGTCAGTTTTGGCCCCGTAACTGCCCAATAAAGGGAAGTGTGCAGTGATTCTAAGAGTGATGCCTGTCATCTGCGTGTCATACTGACACACAATATTGTTTCACTACCACAGCAGACTCACTATGTGTGTTGCTGCAAGGCACAGTGTTTTACATCACTATAAAGACTCTCTGTAGCCAGAAACAGAATTTTTGAGAAATTTGCTCATCTCTATTAAATATGATGTACAATTGTCATCGACTCCTGCACCCTGTGATCCCTTTCTCTCAGCTAAATAACTAAATTTCTGGCAGTGCCCATGCTAGATCCATATACATCACCTGTATAAAGTGCATCCACATGCCCACCATATATAGAGAAAATGCAATCTGGCACCAGATTTTAGAATCATCAAACAGGTCACTGCAAGGATTCAAGGCTTGATCTGATAAATAATTATTCTAAGAAACAAACTTTGTTGTATTAAAGAATAAAGTGTTGTACTAAATCCTTATATTTGATTTTACGTCTGTTAACAAATTGGCACTATGCCGAACACAAGGTTACGGTTAGGTCAATAGGAAGTAAGTGAGGAGGAAAAGTCCAAGTGAAAGAATGCTTCCTTGTGTTCTGTTTTGATAAACTGCACAATCAAATTCCAGTTTTGGGGATTTGCCAGAGTGAAAAGTGTTCTCAACTTTCTGTGGTCGTAATTAAAAAGGCATATATCCGATAAGAAAACCTATGTAGAGAGGATAGTTTGCCAAACTAGAAATAAGAAAATATAGAATAAATAGTTAAGCTATCTGGCCTGAAAAAAATCCACATAGTTTTCATATCATTTTTCTTTGGTGCAATCACTATTTATTCATGCTAATTATTTTCACTATAAAATAGTTTCTACAAGATAAGTCTCTACCGTCAATAAAGCACCCGTTTAGTGGGGTGCGGTACAGCCCTCTTAAAACCGGTACTCTGAAAACAAATAAATATATACTGTAAGGATTGCTTTCGTTGGTTGGGATGGCGATAACAGACTTCTCATCAAACAGGGGGTTTGTAAGCTCAAATGGTGTTTTATTTGTCACACAGAACATTCTAGGTTTGGCATCACTTGGCATGATGAACGCAGTTCCAGTGACACACCACAAAAATAAACAAACCTTGCCTATCTAGGCTTTCACTAATACAGAGCACTTTCCTATCTCACCTGTAGGTTGCTGTTCACATTGGGAAATCCAGCTTCACACAGCCATATGTTCCAGCAGCCTCCTGTTTGTAATCAACACAACACATTTGGGTCTCGGTCCACCAGTCCTTCTGACCATGACCATGCTATACCTTGGGGGGTATACAGTCCAACAGTCCTCCTGAGTCTGACCATGTGATTCCCCTCTTCTTCAGGCATCACTGGGCCCCCCAAACTCAGGCTTACTCAGCCTTGTGGCCCCCCAGCACCCCCTGGCTGGGGCCACAAGGAGCCTCCGCAGGCTACCTTCTTAATTCCTCCTCTACACACACACTGAGGATTGTTTTATCCGTCACCTGAGGCCAAGGAAATACCTGTAGTAGACTAGGGGTGTGTACTGAGAGACTTCCACTACCAACCTGTCTCCCAGTCCAAAGATATCCAGGCAATTTAACTTAGCAAATGATCTACAGCAAGCTATGCTTTGCTGAAGCAAAACACATATCTGGATTTCTGTTACCTCACCCAACTAAACTGGATACCTGGTGAGATATACACCCCCTCCACACCTCTACCGTACACTTCACCACAATACCCTCCTAGTGAGTTGTATTCTATATAAAGAGTCTGGCAATTATAACCCCACTACGACGGCCACCACATCCTCCAGCCTGACTTTTCAGGATAGGGGGGCTTGCTATTGAATTTTTTGAAAATGTTCTAATGGAACTACATAGCATCATCCTTGGAAAAGGGTTTTACGCTGCAAAACAAAGTCATTACACACTGTGGGGGAGATCAAAACTATTGTAAAGGAGAACTGGCTTAGTTGCCCATAGCAACCAATCAGGCTCCACATTTCATTTCTCAGAACTCCTTTGAAAAATGGAAGGTGGAATTGGATTGGTTGCTATGGACAACTAAGCCAGTTATCCTTGATGCCAGTTTTGATAAATCTCCCCCATTGTTCTCCCTTATTATATAAAGCATCATCCCATATCATTCCATGCAGTAGCCCACCGTTTACTATATGAACTATCATCATTATGTAGAATCATCCTGTATCATTACATATAGTGTCCTCCTTTATTATATACAGTGCTGTCCCTTATTACTTCAGTGTCCTCCCTTATTATTTTATATTGCAAAGAATGCCGCTGCGTGTGGTCTATATTTGCTTATGGGGCATGGTATGTGTTCATTTTGGGGTGCAATGAAGGGTGTCATATGTACTATTTATGATTCCAGTGGTATATGTCGGCATGTGCTACATAAATAGGTGGAGAAAAGTTTGTGTTGTATGCTATCTCCACCATATATTCCACTCTTCACTATCTCTAATCTCTTCTCTACCTAGCCTTGTTGACAAGTATGATTATGTGCCAAATCACCAACAGAGCAGGGTTTAATGTTATACAGTATGTTGGTTTGGTCCTTAGCAATGGGCAATTTAAAGGTTTATTGTGATAAATCATATAGAAAATGTAAATCCCCACTGTTATCTGATGTGTTTCGACCGACAAGCGGTCTTAATCATAGAATCAATATACATACCCTGCTTATATGGGGTAAGCCAGCCCACCATAGTGTGCACACAATCAGCACAGATATACCATATTTTTCACTTTAAAAGACACACTTTCCCCTCCCAAAAGTAGGTGGAAAATTGCCATGCGTCTTTTAAAGCGAATACTAGTGAGCGATTCCATTATGGAAGTGCTCACATGTATGCATTAGGTGCTGGAAGCGGGGAAGAAGCGCTGCAAGAGCTTCCGATAGTCACCCTCACTGATCTTCTTGCTAAGGCCCGCGCTCCTCTGTTCTTACCCCGTACAGCGTCAGGACTTAGTGCGCACATAATGACCTGACGCTGGCTGGAGAAGACAGGGGAGCGCGACGCCGTATCCAGAGCAGAGCCGCGGCGCAGGAGAGGTAAGATATTTTTTATTTATTTTTGTTTGATGGGGGTCTGAAAGAAAAAGCCTGATCTGAGGTCTGATGGGCGTCTAAAAGAAAAGGGCTGATCTGAGGTCTGATGGGGTCTGAAAGAAAAGGGCTGATCTGAGGTCTGATGGGGCTCTGAAAGAGAAGGGCTGATCTGAGGTCTGATGGGGGCCTGAAAGAAAAGAGCTGTTTTGAGGTCTGTTGGGCATCTGACATGGAGGGCTGATGGGGTGCTGACATGGAGTGCTGATATGGCGGTCTGATGTGATGTCCTGATTTTTAAGGATGTCTGATCTGAGGATCTGATATGAGGTCTTATTTTCCTTCTCTAAAATCCTAAACCACTATGTGTTCTAAATATGAATATAGAATATCAACCAATAAAATGTCATCATGTCTCTGCAGTAATTCAAACCTGCAGGGAAATAAGTGTTTAAGGTTAACAGCCAAAATGCCTCACACTCCAATAGGCGTTGCTTTAGATCACCTCTTGTGGTAGATAATTTAGCCTTTTCAATGTGCCACATTTGTAAAAACCAGAGCAGAATAACCAGATCTTATTGGTACACACAGTTCTGGGTACACTAAGTGCAACTGCTTGCCAAATACCGTAGGTATTAGCTGGGGATGACAAATTGACAACATCAATAATAGAAGTATGATTCAAGATTTATTCTGTTGCTATGTGATTTGTACTTGCACCCCCCTATGTGTCGCTTTTTGCTGACGATTGGGCAGAATGTCGATTATGTGGTTTGGGATTCTTGAAATATGACACACGCACTGCTTGAGGATTAGTAGTATATTCCATAGGCCGCTTTCAGGCAAGCGAGTGTCACACTCCAGACTCACAGTGCAGCACCTGTCCTGACCTTCATAGCACTGACGGGTCGCATAGCATTATATTGATTTATGATGCAATGTAACCCTTACCGTTCTGGAATGTATTGGATAACACCAACAGCATTATGACAATAATGACAATGTTATCCAATAGATTTCAGACCTCTAAGGGTTACATAGCATGGTAAATCATTATAATACTATGCGACCCGGCAGTGATGGAAGTTCAGCATGGGTGCTGCAGTGCGAGTACGGAGGGCAAAGTAAGCAAATTATCCAGACAACAATTATTCTTTGGCACCAACAAAAAAGGGAGCATTGTTCTGGTGATGGTGTTATGGTATAGTCCCCAATTTTTCCAAATACAACATATTTATCAACCAATATTTACTCGTACTATATGAAGATAAAATCCTGGAGAACATAGGCTGCAGAATTGTATGCATTTTAATGAATTCTATGTGGGCAAACTAGCGGCATTCCAGTTATGTTGCATTGAAAAGGTTAAATTATCTACCAGTAGAGGTGTTATTAGAACATTTTGGAAAGTAACTTTAAATACTTAGGGGGCCAATTATTATACTGAAATACACCTATATTAGGCATATTTCAGGTGCAGATGGCGTAGCAACAGTTAGTTGCAGCGCAATCTGCGACTTCTCCTCACTCACGCCAGGTCTAAAATTGTGGATGTGACGTGAGTGGGGAAGGAGATGACGTGAGGCTCGTCTTATTTGCCATTTTCTACGCCTGCTTTAGTCATAAAAAATTGTCTAAAGCAGGAAAGCTGTCTTACATTTAGAACAGGTGCTGGATGCGCGGAAGTTATGGAGAGGCCATAATGCCTTGTAGGTTAGAATTACTGCAGAAACATGATGATATTTAATTAGTTTATTCATATGTAGAACAGTGCACATAGTGGTTTAGGCTTTTTACTATTTTCCTGCTTCTGGTCATTTTTTATTATTTTTGTATTGTCATTAATGTATTGTCATTAATGTATTGTCATTAATTAGTCTATATCTGTGCTGATTGTGTGCACACTATGGTGGACTGGCTTACCCCATATATAAGCAGGATATGTGTATGTATATTGGTTCTATGATTAAGACTGCTGGTTGAAATGCGTTAGATGACAGCAGAGATATGCGTTTTTTAAATGCTTTTTATCACAATAAAAGATTGATTTTTACTTTACCTGGTACATGTCCGCCATTCAGTATGATTACATATTACAGTGCCTACTGAGAGCACGCTGACACATTTAGTAGGTTTACAACACAGCATTACAGAGTTATGCTGAAATAGATTGCGTTCGCATAAAGTGTTTAATTCAAATGTAATAAAGGGCAAAATATGTAATACTAAATGTGACACAATGGAAATTTTGGTGGTAAAACAACACATTTATTTTGTTGTAAGCCGAAGAATGGGCAACTGGGGATTTTTACAGTTAAAGTGCTTGTGTTTATATTGTTTATATTACATTACATGAATTTTATAAAGATTCTTGCATACTTGGCAGGACAATACAAGTTATTCCAAAAGCTAGATTAGTGGCACCAAGCTACCCTCTATCAGTTCCTTCAGTTCTTTTCAGTAGCTGCCAAAAACCCACAGGATTTATTAATAGCAAAAGAACACAGTGCTTCTACTCAAAACCAAATTAAAGCCTAGTATACCTGTAGGTGCAAAACCATAGTGTTCACCTACGTTAAAATAATCAAACTTGACATTGTTTTTTTTAATACATTATAACTAGGGATAAGCGGACCCGTGGATGTTCGGGTTCGCCGGGTTCGGCCGAACTTCAGGTTCGGGACCCAAACTTGACCCGAACTCGAACCCGAACCATATTAAAGTCAATGGGGACCCGAACTTCGGTGCACTAAAATGGCTGTAAACTAGTCATAGTAAGGGCTAGAGGGCTGCAAAAGGAAGCAAAATGGGGGCAAGAGCAGGACAATTGCCCTGCAAACAAATGTGGATAGGGAAATGACTTAAAATAACATAGAATATAAAGCAATTTAAAAATAATAATCTTGAACTATGAGGAGGAGGTCAAAATGGAGTAGAAAGTTAAGGGAGTGGTAGACGTGGCGGTGTAGGTGGAAGCAGCGGAAGAGGAGGAGATAGCCAAGACTGTTTTAGTTTTTTAGGTTTTAATTTCCCTTTATTCATTTATTAGTTTTTTTATAAATTTGGGAAGGCCCCAAAACATTGGGAAATGGAAAAGAGAAAGTGCGCTGGAGTAAAACAATGGCAAGGTGCGTCCGATATACAAACCGGATGCCAAAAAAGTTGGGACACAAATCGTGAATAAAAGCTGAATGCAATGATGTGGAGATGACAAACGTCAATATTTTATTTGTAATAGAACGTAGATGACAGATCAAATGTTTAATCCGAGTAAATGTATCATTTTAAAGGAAAAATACGTTGATTCAAAATTTAGCGGTGTCAACAAATCCCGAAAAAGTTGGGACAAGTAGCAATAAGAGGCTGGAAAAAGTAAATTTGAGCATAACGAAGAGCTGGAAGACCAATTAACACTAATTAGGTCAATTGGCAACATGATTGGGTATAAAAAGAGCTTCTCAGAGTGGCAGTGTCTTTTAGAAGCCAAGATGGGTAGAGGATCACCAATTCCCACAATGTTGCGCAGAAAGATAGTGGAGCAATATCAGAAAGGTGTTACCCAGCGAAAAATTGCAAAGACTTTGCATCTATCATCATCAACTGTGCAGAACATCATCTGAAGATTCAGAGAATCTGGAACAATCTCTGTGCATAAGGGTCAAGGCCGTAAAACCATACTGGATGCCCGTGATCTCCGGGCCCTTAAACGACACTGCACCACAAACAGGAATGCTACTGTAAAGGAAATCACAGAATGGGCTCAGGAATACTTCCAGAAACCATTGTCAGTGAACACAATCCACCGTGCCATCCGCCGTTGCCAGCTGAAACTCTACAGTGCAAAGAAGAAGCCATTTCTAAGCAAGAACCACAAGCTCAGGCGTTTTCACTGGGCCAGGGATCATTTAAAATGGAGTGTGGCAAAATGGAAGACTGTTCTGTGGTCAGACAAGTCACGATTCGAAGTTCTTTTTGGAAATCTGGGACGCCATGTCATCCGGACCAAAGAGGACAAGGACAACCCAAGTTGTTATCAACGCTCTGTTCAGAAGCCTGCATCTCTGATGGTATGGGGTTGCATGAGTGCATGTGGCATGGGCAGCTTGCATGTCTGGAAAGGCACCATCAATGCAGAAAAATATATTCAGGTTCTAGAACAACATATGCTCCCATCCAGATGTCATCTCTTTCAGGGAAGACCCTGCATTTTTCAACCAGATAATGCCAGACCACCTTCTGCATCAATCACAACATCATGGCTGCGTAGGAGAAGGATCCGGGTACTGAAATGGTCAGTCTGCAGTCCAGATATTTCACCTATAGAGAACATTTGGCGCATCATAAAGAGGAAGGTGCAACAAAGAAGGCCGATTGAACAGTTAGAGGCCTGTATTAGACAAGAATGGGAGAGCATTCCTATTTCTAAACTTGAGAAACTGGTCTCCTCGGTCCCCAGACGTCTGTTGAGTGTTGTAAGAAGAAGGGGAGATGCCACACAGTGGTAAAAATGGCCTTGTCCCAACTTTTGGGGGATTTGTTGACACCATGAAATTCTGATTCAACATATTTTTCCCTTAAAGGGCTTCTGTCACCCCACTAAAGTGTTTTTTTTTTTTTTTGGGCTGGTGAAATTAGTTATATTGCGATATATCACAATATAATTGTGTCACTTACTTTGATCCAGCAGTTTCTTCAAAAAACGAAGTTTTATCATATGTAAATTCGGTCTCTAACAGCAAGTAGGGCGGCTACTTGCTGCTAGCTGCTGCAGAAATCCGCCCTCTCGTCGTGTTGATTGATAGGGCCAGCCGGGATCTCCTCCTCCAGCCAGCCCTGTCGGCATTTCAAAAATCGCGCGCCTCTGTTGATTCGGCGCAGGCGCTCTGAGATGAGGAGGCTCGTCTCCTCAGAACTCCCTCAGTGCGCCTGCGCCAATGACATCACCGAAATAGAAGACGTCATCGGCGCAGGCGCACTGAGGGAGTGCTGAGGAGACGAGCCTCCTCATCTCAGAGCGCCTGCGCCGAATCCACAGAGGCGCGCGATTTTTGTAATGCCGACAGGGCTGGCCGGAGGAGGAGATCCCGGCTGGCCCTGTCAATCAACACGACGAGGGGGCGGATTTCTGCAGCAGCAAGTAGCCGCCCTACTTGCTGTTAGAGACCGAATTTACATATGATAAAACTTCGTTTTTTGAAGAAACTGCTGGATCAAAGTAAGTGACACAATTATATTGTGATATATCGCAATATAACTAATTTCACCAGCCCAAAAAAAAAAATAATCACTTTAGTGGGGTGACAGAAGCCCTTTAAAATTGTACATTTTCTCAGTTCAAACTTTTGTTCCGTGATTTATGTTCTATTCTGAATAAAATATTAGAAGTTGGCACCTCCACATCATTGCATTCAGTATTTATTCACGATTTGTATAGTGTCCCAACTTTTTGGGAATCTGGTTTGTACTTGTTTGTTCAGCACAAGGTACGGACAAGTGCTGTGGGATTCATGCCTGTTTCATTTAATGAACGTGAGCTTGTCCATGTTGGCTGTGGACAGGCGGCTGCGCTTGTCTGTGATCACCCCAATGTCGTGCCAAACACACATTCGGATAATACACTGGCCGCAGGGCAGGCCAGCACTTCCAAGGCGTAAAGGGCAAGCTCAGGCCATGTGCCCAATTTGAATACCCAGAAGTTGAATGGGGCAGACCCATCAGTCAGTACGTGTAGACGCGTGCACACATACTGTTCCACCATGTTGCTGAAATGCTGACTCCTGCTAAGACGTTCCGTATCAGCTGGTGGTGCTGGTTGTTGTTGCATGCTGACTAAGCTTTTCCACATTTCGGCCATGCTAACTGTCCCTTCTGAGGTGCTGGCGGTTCCCAAGCTGCGTTGGTGACTTCTTCCTCTGCCTTCGCCTTCCACTGAGCCCCCGCTGTGAGGTGGTAATCACACTCCATTTACAAAATTAAGTCCTTGTAATGGGGATCTAGCAGGGTAGCCACCCAGTAATCAGAACTGGTTAGAATGTGGGCAACTCGGCAGTCATTGTGCAGGCACAGCAGCATGTAGTCGCTCATGTGTGCCAGGCTACCCAGAGGCAACGACAAGCTATTCTCTGTGGGAGGTGTATCGTCTGTGTCCTCTGGATTCCCCCAGCCATGCTCCATTGATGCCCATGAGCTGCTTTAGGTGCCACCCTGTTATGAACACGGTTCCTCCTGATCATCATCCTCATCCTCCAGAACTGTGTCCTGGCTGGACAGTTGTGTACCTGGCCTCTGTTGGTGCAGGAACCCACCCTCCGTGCCACTTGTGAATGACTGGCCTGATAATCCAGGAAATGATCCCTCTTCCTCCTCCTCTTCCTCCAGTGCCACATCCTCTTCCATCATCGCCCGAAGCGTTTGTTCAAGGAGACATACTGTAGAAGTGGGATAGTAATGCTGAGGACGGCATCATCGGCACTGGCCATGTTGGTGGAGTACTCAAAACAGCGCAACATAGAGGCCAACTCATTAGTGGTGAAGTGATGCTGTTCCGCAGAGAAACTCCACTATCACCTGCTGCTGTGGAGTTCCACCTTGCGGTATGTCGCATATGAGGCGCTGAGTGGGAAGGCCGAAGTTACGCTGCAGCACAGACAGGCAAGCAGCAGCAGGGTGAGAACACCAAAAGTGCGCACAGACGGTCCACACTTTCTGCAGCAGCTCTGAAGCTCTGACATATCGGGGTAATTTTTCAGTAACCTCTGCACCACCAAATTCAGCACATAGGCAAGAGATGTGTGTCAAACCGGCTAGGCCCAGAGCTGCTCAGAGATTTCACCATTTATTGCACACCATCAGGCCGGGCTTTAGGCTCAGTGGCACCGACCACTCATTGGTCTGTAGTTCCATGCCCGTCCACAGCTCCAGCGCAGTGTTTTTTTTTTCCCATCAAACAGATGAGTTTCAAAACAGCCTGCTGTTCTTTCCCCCTGGCTGTGCTAAAGGTGATGGTGCAGGTGTTACGCTGACCGGATGAGGAGGCAGTAGAGGAGGAAATGGAGTAGAAGAAGGAGGCAACAGAAGGCAACAAGAAACGGTCCAACAATCCTCGGTGGCCAAACTGCTATCCACCTCAGGCCCAGCCACGGCTGCATTTACCCAGAGTGCAGTTAGGGAGATATAACATGCCTGCCCGTGATTACTGGTCCACATATTGGTGGTTTGTGGATCTCGCCACGGATGGCATTGCGCAGTGCACATCTGATTTTGTCCGCCACTTGGTTGTGCAGGGCAGGCATGGCTTGCCTGGAAAAGTAGTGGTGGCTGGGAATCACGTACTTTGGAACAGCCACCGCCATAAGATGGAATGACAGCATTTCAAAAGCCAGGAATTTTGAAATGCTGGCATTCAGGGCGAGGGATCGCTAGTAGGTAGGGGGGTACTTTCTCTTTCAGCTGAACACCTCCATGGAACAGTGTGGAGATGCTTGGTGATGGTGGTGGAGGTGGTGATGTTGCTGCCACATCCTCTTTTTGTGGGGTGGCAGGTGCCACTGTCACTCCAGAGAGGGAGGAAGAGGCTAAGACTGCAGCAGAAAAGGGAGCAGGAGGAGCCTGAGATCTTTCATGGTTTTTGAGGTATGTACTCCACTTTAGCTCGTGCTTTGCCTTTAGATGCCTAGTCATGCAGGTGGTGCTCTGATTTAGAACATTTATGCCTCGCTTCAGGCTCTGATTGCACAACGTGCAAACCACTTGTGTCTTGTCGTCAGCACTTTGTCTTAAGAACTCCTTAGAGCTGGCTTTGGTGTGCTCGGTCCCTGGGTGCAGTAGGCAGTAGCAGGAATACTGGCTAGGGGACAGCAACTCTGCTTTTGCACCCTGCTCCCTCTATTGATGTGCAGCTGACACTATGTGACCACCACCTCTTCCTCCAAACTGCACATGTCACTCGCATGACCTTGATTACATGTGGGCTGTAGGAAGGTGCAAGGGGCTATCATTGATGGAAGGTATGTGTCGTCGAGATTCCTGGCCTCGGTGAGGTGGCTGTCGCCACAAAATTACCGTATTCACTAATAATTGGGAGAGACTAACCTGGTTTCCCGGCACTATGGCCAGACACAAAAGTTACCGATACCCGTGAGACAGATGCAACCCCAGCAGAGTAGCCCGGCTCAGGGGGGAGACCAGAACCCTGGGAGCCTGAGTTCGAAGGGCCAGCAGTAGGGGTGACTGCCACTTCGGTGGAAGAGGGGGAGACAACCCCACTAAGTGTGATGGTGGGAGACATGGAGGACTTGCCGCCAGGTCTGGAGCTAGCCGACCTCAAAGTCTCCAGGGATAATTTTGGTACTGAACAACATCGGGATCCAACCTTATCCCGAGCCTGGGTAAATGTATTAATAATACATAGGGAACCACAAGCAACAGGGGGCAGAGTCGGTGTTTCCCCTTTTTGTGGTTTAACAAGAGATGTATTGAGTAAACCAGCTGCGAGGTGAATCCATTGAACAGTTGGTGGTGCCCCAGGCTTATACCAAACTCGTGCTAGAGTTAGCCCACCAGTATGTTCTCGGGAATCATCTAGGAATGCAAAAACGCAGGAACGGATTCTACAGAGGTTTTACTGGCCCAGTGTGTTCAGAGAGGTAGAAGAATATTGTAAGTCTTGCCCAACCTGCCAGATAACGAGCCGCCAGCCACAATTCCGTAGTGTCCTGGTACCCCTCCCAATTATCGAGGTCCAGTTCGAGCGAAACGCTATGGATCCCATAGGCCTGGTACAGAAGTCTGCTAGAGTACACCAGCACATCTTGGTTGTCCTCGACTAAGCCTCTTGGTACCCGGAGGCCGTGCCAATGCAGCATACATCAGCCAAACTCATAGCTAAGAAGTTAATGGAGATGTTTTCTTGAGTGGGTCTGCCTGACCAAGGGACCCCGTTTATGTCCAAGATCATGAGGAAACTCTGTAAGTTACTCCACATAAAACAGCTACTGACATCAGTGTATCGTCCGCAAACAGATGGCCTGGTAGAAAGATTTAATCAAACATTAAGAAAATATGCTAAAAGGAGTGGTCTCTAAGGATGGGAGAGGACTGGGACCTTCTTCTGCCCTATCTTATGTTCGCAGTGCGATAAGTGCCCCAGGCCTTTACTGGGTTCTCGCCCTTCGAACTGCTATACGGCAGACACCCTAGCGGTCTGTTGGACGTGGATGAAGAGGCGTGGGAACAACAACTCACACCTCACAGAAGTGTTGTTGAGTATGTCACCCAGATGCAAGGATGGATGGAAACTGTTTTACCTCTGGTTAGGGAGCATATGGAGGCAGTGCAGCGAACCCAGAGTAGAATCTATAATCGGCAGGCTCGGGTCCGGACCTTGAACCCGGGTGATAGGGTATTGGTTCTGGTACCAACAGTAGATAATAAGTTCCTAGCAAGGTGGCAGGGGCCCTACGAGGTGTTTGAAAAAATTGGAGAGGTATACTACAAGGTACACATGCCAGGAAGGCGAAAGCCAGATCAGGTGTAACATGTAAATCTGCTCAAACACTGGAAAGATAGGGAAACCTGTACGGAAGACAGCCCACGACCAGGGTTCCTAGAGGAAGCAGTTTCGGCCCCTCTATCTGAAGCAAGGGAAGCGGCTGCCACAGTGAAATTTGCTGACAGCCTCTCCTCTAAACAGGCTCAGGAAGCCAGGGAGTTCATTAGTCGGAACACGTATGTGTTCTCGGACCTCCCTGGACGCACTTCTATAGTCCGACATGACATTATCACTGAGCCTCAGGCAAAAGTCCGGTTAAAACCATACCAAGTACCCTAGGCTTGGCGACAAGCCATCACGGAGGAACTGCAGCTAATGCTCCAGATAGGTGTAGTCGAGGAGTCAAAAAGTAAATGAGCCAGTCCGATAGTCTTAATACCCAAGCCGGACTGGACATTGGGGTTCTGTAACGACTTCCGCAAACTGAATGAGGTGTCCAAGTTTGATGCATATCCCATGCCTCGACTGGATGAGCTTATTGAGAAGTTGAGCCAAGCCCAGTATTTTTCTGTGTTGGACCTCACCAAAGGGTACTGGCAGGTACCCTTGATGAAGGCTACCAAGATAAAAACGTATTTTTATCACGCCAGAGGGGCTGTATCAGTACAAGGTATTACCCTTTGGTCTACATTGCGCTCCCACCATGTTTCAAAGGCTAATGGACATTGTACTCCATCCACATCGTCAGTACGCTTCGGGGTACCTGGACGATATCGTTATCCTCAGCACCGACTGGGAAAGTCACCTACCTACCTAAAGTACAGGCTGTAGTGGACTCCCTTAGGAAGGCTGCCTTAACCACTAACCTAAAAAAGTGCACGATTGGGTTAGAAGAGACCAAGTACCTGGGGTATGTAATTGGGTGCGGAATTATCAAACCTCAGGTAAACAAAATTGAGGCTATTAGGAATTGGCACTGACCTGTCACTATTCGGCAAGTAAAGTCGTTCTTGGGTATGGTAGGGGTACTATACCATTAACTGGAGGCCTTTTGAAGGGACGCAAGTTAGTGACGGTTCAGTGGAATGAGCAGGCGGAAAAGGCTTTGAAGTCTGCTCTGTGTGGGTCCCTGGTACTGGTGACGGCTGACTTCAAGAGGAAGTTTGTGAAACAGACCTATGCCTCTGAAGTAGGCCTCGGAGCTGTACTCTCTCAAGACATCAATCGGGAAGAACATCCTGTTGTTTTCCTGAGCCGAAAGCTTACCCCAGCCGAGACTAGGTACAGTATAGTGGAGAGTGCCTGGCCATCAAATGGGCACTCGAGTCTCTCCGCTATTACCTGTTAAGGAGAAAGTTCCATCTGGTAATCAACCACTCCCCTTTCAAGTGGATGAGCCAGGCCAAAGAGAGGAATGCTCGGGTCCGCAGATGGTTCTTGTCGTTACAAAACTTTAAATTTTCTGTGGAACATAGGGCAGGCAGGTTACAGGGAAATGCAGATGCCCTGTCCCGGGTACACTGTCTGGCGGGTGTTCACCCCCTCAGGGATGAACAAAGGGGGGAGGTATGTAGGAAGGCACAAGCGGCCATCATTAGTTAGAAGGTATGTGTCACCGAGATTCCTGGCCTTGGTGAGGTAAGAGCTGGTAGTGCTGACTAACACTGTTTGTTGTTAGTATGGCTGTAAAGCCAATCCGGGTCGGCTCTTACTGGGAGTAGCCAAAGTGCCTTGTGGGTGGCATCTCCCCCCGCTCCAGGCCGGGTCTTTTTTGGTCTATATAAAACCCAGCCAGCAGTCTCAGCTGGTTGTGGTTTATCCTCCATCTGACAGAGAAGCTGGGGAATCTCAGTGTTTTAAGACCTATGAATTTGTGCCATGCTAAAGGGCTGAGAGCCGCATGCCGGGAAACAGGCCCCTAAAGCCTGCTATGGACTGTGGGTGGAAAACTGCTAACTAGGTGAAGATTTTCTTCTATGGACATTGCATGGTGTGAACAAACACCAAAACTGTGAACGGTCATTTAGTTTTTTCTTATGTGCGATTAAATACCGAACTGTTTAAGTTAAAGACTTTGTGATTGCCACTATACTGCGTCTGCTAGCCTGTCTACCAGAGCAAAACCCCACAGGGGTCAAGGACCTCATCATCCTCCACAACATCTTCCACCCACTCCTTATCCCTGCCCTACTTTCCGGTCTGCACACTCCAGAGAGCCGCAGCAGTTGGCACCCGTGTTTCTTCATCATCATCAGAGACGTGATGTGGTGGTCCTCCCATGTCCACATTCTGAAACATAAGTGGTTGGGCATCAGTGCACTCAATCTCCTTTACTTCTATGGCAGGTCTAGGTGGATGGCCCATGGAAACCCTGCCAGCAGAGTCATCAAAAAGCATAAGAGACTGCTCCATGACTTGGGGCTCAGACTGCTTGCCTGATTTGCAAGCGGGTGAGGTGAAGGACAGATGCCCATGGGCTTCAGGCGCCAACTCTGCGCTTTCAGCAGGGGACTGGGTGGGAGACAATGTGAAGGAACTGGAGGCACTCTCAGCCACCCAATCTACTACTGCCTCTACTTTTTCTAGCCTCAACATTCGTACAACGGTATTCGGGCCTCTAAAATAACGCTGAACATTCTGTCGCCTACGTGCACCTGAGGAAGGCGTTTCATTTAGGTGTGTAGCTGGCACAGATCAACCACGACCTATCCCTGCAACATGAGCTCCACCAACACCAGTAGCACCACGACCAGGGCCACGTCCCCAAGTTACCCACATATCTAACAGATTAACTATATTAATTTCCCTGTCACAGATGCAGTGCAGGTGTACGTCCTCACCAAAAATTGGTATATGTCACCAACCGTACTAACAGAAGGATTAACTATATTAACTTCCATGTCATGTATGCAGTGCAGGTGTACTTCACACCAAAAATGGGTATATGTCACACACTGAATTAACAGATGGATTAACTATATTAAGTTCCCTGTCATGGATGCAGTGCAGGTGTAACTCACACAAAAAATGGGTATATGGCACCCACCAAACTAACAGACGGATTAACTATATTAATTTCCCTGTCATAAATGTAGTGCAGGTGTACCTCACACAATAAATGGGTATATGTCACCCACCAAACTAACAGACAGATTAACTATATTAATTTCCCTGTCACGGATGCAGTGCAGGTGTACCTCACACCAAAAAATGGGCATATTGTTAAAAGTTAAAAATTAAAAATAAAATGGGCACATATCACCCACCGAACTAACAGATGGATTAACTATATTAATTTCCCTGTCATGAATGCAGTACAGGTGTACCTCACACAAGAAATGGGTATATGTCACCCACCGAACTAACAGACGGATTAACTATATTAATTTCCCAGTCACGGATGCAGTGAAGGTGTACCTCACACCAAAAATAGGTATATGTCGCCGGCCGAACAGTCAGATAAAATATATTAAGTTCCCTGTCACAGATGCAGTGGAGGTGTAACTCACAAAAAAAAATGGGTATATGGCACCCACCGATCTAACAGGTGGATTAACTGTATTAATATCCCTGTCATGTATGCAGTGTAGGTGTACCCCCACAAAAATGGGTAAATGTCACCCACCGAACTAACAGACGGATTAACTATATTAATTTCCCTATCACGGATGCAGTGCAAGTGTACCTCACACCAAAAATGGGTATATGTCACCCACCGATCTAACAGACGGATTAACTATATTAAATTCCCTGTCAAGGATGTAGTGCAGGTGTACCTCACACCAAAAATGGGTATAGGTCACCCACCGAACTAACAGACAGATTAACTATTATATGTCAGGGGTACAAAGATGCTCCATTGCACCCACAAAAAAATTGCTATAGGTCACCCACAGAATTAACAGCCAGATGAATTATTATATTTCTGTGTCAGGGGTGCAAAGCTGGTGTATTGCACCCACAAAAAAAATAACTATAGGTCACCCACAGAATAAATAGCCAGATGAGATTCCTAACACTCTCCCTCATTTCAGCTGTCTACTTCCTGTCCCTGTACTACTACTCAGATCTGATGGGTGGTACTACACGTGATCCAGCTTGTATAGAGGCTGGATCACATGATGCACGTGCCAATCACAGCCATGCTATTACTATGCATGGCTGTGATGGCTTCTAAGTGCCCGCAGCTTAAAAGCTTGTTGATTGGCTGCCCTGCAGCCTTTCAACAAGCTTTATTAAATGCCCAAACACTGCATTGCCACGTAGGTTGGTTTCTGGAGTTCTCGCATACTGCCTGCGGTTGATGTGTTCTTATGTATGCTGGCTACAGACTTCTGTGGGTGTGTGAACAGTTACCTGTGACTTGTATTTGGGTTAACGTTTCATTGCTCTGAGTGTCTGAACAGGTCAGGTTATCTCCTAGAATGCTATGTGCAGGGTGCTTGCTATGTTAGTATTTTGAAGTTATGGATCTGCTGTGATAGTATGAGTGGGTACCAGCCTGGCTAGTTCAGCGTGTTGAGTTACACTTGCTCTTGTTTTAAAGCATTATTCATGTGCTTTGCCATTAGCTAAATTCCAGATTTGTGTAAATGGTGACCTGCTATTCTGTTTAGTATTCTGGTCAGTGTGTTTCTGACTTTAGCCCTGACTCTTGTGTTTAGCCTGATTGTATATCAAAGTGAAATATGTCTTCTTCAATGTTGCAATGTCATAATGTTATGTCTTCATGTCCTCGGTTATATTTTGTACTGCCCGTGAACTTCTTGGTTCTTGAGAGGATGTTGATCCGCATAGGTACTGGTTTATGCCAATGGTGTGTCTTTGGTCAAGTTGGCTTGTGATTTTGGTTCATGTCAGTTTTTGTATGCTTGGGTTCCTGCATTGTAGTCATGTTAGAACAGATCCCTGCAGTTCTAACTGTAGGTGCTTGTACTAGGTCCCTGGTCTTAGCCAGCATAGGGACTGTCTACCAGTTTAGGGCTGTTGTTTAGGACAGATTATCCAATAATGTAGGGTTGGTATTAGGTTTGCACTGTTTCCTACCAGAATGTCCAGTTTGATTCTGATTCTGTTTCTATCTTGTAACCATTTTTGAATAGACTGTTCATTTTTGTCTATTTTATGTTCTGAAGTTTTGCCTATGAACATTTGTGATACATTCAAAGGTTACCCTTAACCCCTGAATGTGACAGTGTCAATAGTGAATCTGGCCACTCATCTTATGTCACTCTACTCAAAGGAAAAAAAAAAACACATTCATTGGGGAACAAATAAAACTGTTATCTGTCCTGGTTCTCTCTTTTTTATCTTTTCATCTGCTAATCCTGAGGCTCTTCTTCTGGCATACAAGATTGCCAAATCAATTTTCAGACTACTTGTGCTTTTGGTAGGCCAAATCACTTTCTGCTACCCTCTGATTGGCCAGCACTGCTGACACGAGCAATGCTGGCCATTCCAAGAGCAGGACTGGAAAAGTATGAAGTGTCTTGGAGACTTGGACTAGCTATGCACACTGTGCATCAGGTAGTATGAAAGGTGGTGTGGGCATCTTGGATGGCCGAAGAGAAGCCAAGAAAATGACATATCTCCAGCAAAAAAGATGAAAATGAGGTACTATGTAAGTGTTTTCTTTGTCCCCCAGTTAATATGATTTTCTTTTCTCTTAAACCGGAGGGTTGCTTTAACTTTTCAACTGCATATTCTCCTTAGTCAACAATAAATTCCACAATATGATAATGATAATAAAATGTGGATATGATAACTTATATTTTAACTTGAACCACATAAGTTATCTACAATAATAGACAGCTTCCAGTAAATATAGAATACAAAGGGGACATGTGGTTAAAAAACATAATTGTCAAACATGCTATTATGGAATAGAATATAAATAGAGCATACATAGATTTCCTTATTTAATGACCCTCATCAATTTATAGGTTAAGGAGGCCATGGCCACGCCTTTCCAGTAAAGTGCTGGGGTAAGACAAGACCCCCAAAACAATGATTGGTTGTAAACAAAGTATATGATGATGGCCCTTTTTGCAGTATTAGTGTAGGGGTGTCATGCTCCTCACATGAGACAGTGGATAAGTTATAAGAAGGCAAGTATTTCCTGTCTTTGAAAGCTCTAGGGCCATCATGAGAGTGTGCCCATATCAATTTTTTATCCCAATGACAAACAGTTCATTTTTGGGAAACCTTCTAGGAAGAGATTTTCTAAAATAAAGCCGCTTTAGTATAGTGACTTAGTGTATATGGCTTATTTACTACTATAATCTAGTATAGTCCATGTGAAACAGGAAGTCCTCTTTCAATATTTGTTGCAGTAATGATATCCAGTATATACACTGTGGTATCGGATATGTTTACAGAAATATTGCTGGTTTCATTTCCTTGACTTTATGAACTCAGAACGATTACTTAGGAAATTTTGTTTAGAATGTCTACAGTTTTCCTAATTCTGGATATTAAGCCAACAGTTAATACGCAAATAGCGTGAGATAAACAACTAAAATAGATCTAAATAGTCCAAGCAGTCTCAAGTTCAAAAGGTTGGTGTACAATACTCCAGTTTATCCAAGTTTTGCTTTTGATTGCGTTAACAACTAGATATCACTAAATCAAACTCAAGTGGTCTTAAACTACTGAAAACCTTTAAATGGTCACTAACTATTTACACAACTTTGCATAAATCAATAGTACAAGCAACCATAAGTATCATTGTAATATGTCTTATCAGTGAGACATGTCTAGTTCTCATGTTATCATCTGTTTACCTCCCCCTACTTTCCCAAATTATTTTCACTGTGAAAAATGTTTTAAACCCGTCCTGGATGGATCAGTACCAAAAAGAATCATATTACACATGTCAATTCAAGTCTATAGATTAAAGATCCAATGTCCAGCAACATGTCTAAAGACACAACTTCCTCCATACATGCACAATGGAGATCTGGAAGGGGTTAATGCAAAATTTGTTGAAAGGTTAAGTACGCTAAATGCACAAGAATTAGTGTTGGGCGAGCATGCTCGGCACATTGCGGTGTCCAGTGGAATATCGCGTGTGCTCGAGTCAAAGTATTTGAATCTAATTTAGCCTCTATTTCTGAAAAGTTTCTAGCGGTATTAGAACTCACAACCTTCTACATTACAGCCAATAATCTTAACCACTACACTATATCCTGCATAGCCAGTTAAAAAAAAAAATAAATATATATATATATATATATATATATATATATATATATATATATATATATATATATATATATATAGAGAGAGAGAGAGAGAATCGGACAGCACTCCAAGACTTGAAAAAAGTAGAAATCTTTATTCACCCATGTGAAAAATAATTGCAACGTTTCAGCTCACAACTGAGCCTTTCTCAAGGCTTGAGAAAGGCTCAGTTGTGAGCTGAAACGTTGCAATTATTTTTCACATGGGTGAATAAAGATTTCTACTTTTTTCAAGTCTTGGAGTGCTGTCCGATTCTCTACATATATAAGAAGGTGAAAGCTCATTCCTTTGGACACAGCACCTGAGCCAACAGACTGGTGCCGCCGAATTCTTTTTCTGTTATATATATATATATATATATATATATGTATATATATACAGTATATATAAATAACTTCTGCTGTATAAGAATCCTTACTAGTAGTAAGTATTCCTATACAGCAGAAGTCTCATATTAATTTTTTTCTTAGGACCTGGCCATGGAGCTCTATAGTGTAGTGGTTAACATTCTGGGCTGTAATGTAGAAGGTTGTGAGTTCGAAACTTTTCAGATATAGAGGCTAATTTAAATTTATATATTTTATAATATATATATATATATATATATATATTTGTGGTCATGGCTACGGCAAAGAGATATCCGAAGAACCCTAGGGAGAGAAACAACGGGAACAACCTAACCCAGCTTACTAGATGGGCCAAATGGTTCTTATCTGCCGACACATTCTATGTTTCTATGTTTCTATGTTTCAGCTAGGCGTGTCTTAGCTGACCTGACTAAATGGTTTGTTGTGTGCCCTAAGCCATGATCGTGGGTAGGCCTATAAGTGGGCATACCCTGTGGAAATGAAAAGATAAGGGAGGGAGGGGCGGGCACCTAAGAACACATGCCTGTGAGTGAGGCTGTGGCTCGAATATGAAGAGCCTCCGCCCCTCCCACAAATTGAGGCTTACTCATTAGCCTTACCAACTTGTGGTCATGGCTATGGCCAAGAGATATCCGAAGAACCCTAGGGAGAGAAACAACAGGAACAACCTAACCCAGCTAGGCGTGTCTTAGCTGACCTGACTAAATGACTTGTTGTGTGCCCTAAGCCATGATCGTGGGTAGACCTATAAGTGGGCAAAAACCAAGTCAAGTAGCGTAGAAAAGGAATTTGAATGACATGTGCAAACGAAACCCCAAGCCACTTGCAAGGCGTCAGGGATCTAGAGGGAAAATTTGGGGTATATGAGGCAAGACCAGTAGGAGACCTACAACCCATCTTGTGGATGACAAGGCCAGAGACATGATGCTCAATATTGCGGATATTGCCCCAAAGCGGAATGGAGGACCGGGAATATGTTGTGAAATGGATCATAAAAACCAACTGAAACTTGTAAAGTTTGGTTCTAGTGCAGGTACTGGCAATGCCCTAGCTTCAGAAGATCGTGGGACCGAAACCTAACTGCCTAGACTATGCAGGAATGAGGGCCAAAAAGAACCATGTAGATAGGAAAAGAATCCTTGAATAGTTCCCCAGACAACAGCCATCTGCTAGCCGTGGTCCGCGCGTTGCTCTACTGTGTGCCCCTGAGAATTGTTTTTACGCTTGAGACGTGAAGACCAACCTACTATCTGAATCTTCTACCATGAGGAAATGCTGGACCTTGTCCAAAATCCGATTCAACGTGGTTGTAGGGAGTCTGAGGTTAGTGCGGCAAGAAGATACAAAGCCATAATATACAAGATTCTGTCTATGCCCTCCCATGAGTGAGGGAATGCAATCCAATGAAGCTACCGGCGAAAATGAATTCCTGGTCGAGGAAAAAAGGCAACGACTTTGCACGGGGACCTGTTTGACAAGATATGATAGACTACGATCAGAGACTGAACTGCTAGAGGGATTTGCCCTACTTGTTCTTCCTCTGGCAGGACCTGAACAAAAGCATGAACAATTAAAGAAAGACGAAATATCTGCGTAAGACATGACAATGATGCTGTAGACGAACTGGACCAGTTTGAGGTCAAAACATAAAGTGAGCAAACATGGATTATTAGGAAATTAGGGAAGCAGGTATGTATGCGATACATAGGGGCCAAATCAGCCCAGATGCACAGATGGAGAACCAACAAGGCAATCAGCCCAGCAGGACTGAAAACAGTCATCGGGCCCCCGAAGCCATGGGGCCGAAGCTGTCATCGGGCCCCCGAAGCCATGGGGCCGAAGCTGTCATTGGGCCCCCGAAGCCATGGGGCCGAAGCTGTCATCGGCCCCCGAAGCCATGGGGACAAAGCTGTCATCGGGCCCCCAAAGCCATGGGGCCAAAGCTGTCATCGGGCCCAGAATGGATTATAACTATAAAAAGTGACCTGAATAAGGTGCAGGTGAAATTACATCATGAGCCTGACCAATGTAGCAGGCGATACCCAAGATAAACTACGTGGCCTGAATAACATGCAAGGCGAAATATCGTTAGGAACGAGACCTGACCGACGTGGAAGGTGACCCCAATATGCAACTGCATGACCTGAAAAGATAAAGGGAAATGTGACAGAAAATGGAGAAAATAACGGACATTACCTAAAATTAAACCTGAATAATATAATCTGGCAAGCAGGTCAAGATATGAGTCATTCAAAAGCATAGCTGCACAGGCAGACAGACAACCATTGGTTGGACCCCTGAAGCCATGGGGCCGAAGCAACCACCAGGGGCCCATGGGGCCGGGCAGCCGCCTGGATGCGAACCTTAGAATTAAGAACGGCTGGGCAAAGGATTGGGGCTTAACCTAACAGGTTTAGTAATCAACCGGGACTCGATAACCTAGAAAGACAAAGACATGGGGTAAAGCTTCTTAATGAAATGAGGCTGAAATGAACCGCAAGTACTAATCTGTAAAATATAAATGAACAAAAGAAAACTTCTGAAAGGTGTGCCATGGAAAATAGTATCAGATGGCCATATGACCTACCAATGTCGATGACAATTGTGGAATCTTCTAAGCCAAGAACCACTCCAGTGAGCCTCTTATGGCGGGAGCCATGCATGAGAGTCCCTTATGGCGGGAGCCATGCGTGAGAGTCCCTTATTGCGGAAGCCATGCGTGAGAGTCCCTTATGGCAGAAGCCATGCGTGAGAGTCCCTTATGGCGGGAGCCATGAGTGAGAGTCCCTTATGGCGGGAGCCATGCGTGAGAGCCCCTTATGGCGGGAGCCATGCGTGAGAGCCCCTTATGGCGGGAGCCATGCGTGAGAGCCCCTTATGGCGAAGCCATGCGTGGGAGCCCCTTATCGCGGGAGCCATGCGTGAGAGCCTCTTATGGCGGAACATGTATCAGATGACCGTGCGAACTACGAATGACGATGCCAGTCGTGAGGTCCTATAAGCGAAGAGCCACTCGTGCGAGCCTCTTATGATTTTTTATAAACCACTTATGCAGCAATAGAATGCCTTGGGGACTCGCATAACCATGACCCCCTCCAACAGCAAACCTGGGACACTAACCAGCCTACAACCATGTTGTACCCCTAACAAACAAAACATGAAAAAATGGTCATGGGGCCATCGGAGCCATGGGGCCGAGTTATTCTTTTTTTCAGGATTATAACTATAAAAAGTGACCTGAATAAGGTGCAGGTGAAATTAAACCATGAGCCTGACCGATGTAGCAGGTGATACCAAAGATAAACTACGTGGCCTGAATAACATGCAAGGCGAAATATCGTTAGGAACGAGACCTGACCGACGTGGAAGGTGACCCCAATATGCAACTGCATGACCTGAAAAGACAAAGGGAGACTGCCCCGGTGAGATTGAGCAAAACCATGATGTAGCAATGAACAGGAGAATGCAGCTTTGAGTGGGAGCAGAGTACAACACATGATGTAACAACAAATGGGTGAATGCAGCTTTGGATGTGAGTGGTACCTAAAAAACATGGTATAGGCGCAGCTCTGAGTATGGGTAGCGCATGAAAAGCATGGTATCAGCACCTGAGAACACACGCCTGTGAGTGAGGCTGTGGCTCGTATATGAAGAGCCTCCGCCCCTCCCACAAATGCAGGCTGACTAATCAGCCTTACCAATATATATATATATATATATATATATATTCAAACTTCTGATATATATGAATGCATAATATGTGGGAAAATACTACTGATGTTTTAGCCATAAAATATTTACATATATTATAATATATTCTAAATATATAATAATATATGTAAATATATTATGGTTAAAAACGTATATATATATATATATATATATATGCATAGGTGAATAAAGGGTCCCACTTTTTTTCACCAAACGGATGTGCTGCGGTGTCATTCTTTATTCTACATGATACACCTTGGAAAGGTGCTTTCACCGCTGGCACCCAAACAATCCACTACCAGGAGTGCTGCCTTGAATTTCCATCTCTCTCTCTCTATATATATATATATATATATATATAAATTTAATTTAGCCTCTATTTCTGAAGGGAACTCACAACCTTCTACATTGCAGCCCAGAATGTTAACCACTACACTATAGAGCTGCATGACCAATTATTTATTAAAAAAAAAAAAAAAAAAAAAAGAGACTTCTGCTATATAGGAATACTTACTACTAGTACAGTGCTCCTATATAGCAGAAGTCTCTCTTTTTTTTTTTATAATTGGTCATGCAGCTCTATAGTGTAGTGGTTAACATTATAGGCTGCAATGTAGAAGGTTGTGAGTTTGAATCTCTTCAGAAATAGAGGCTAAATTAAATAACTGGCCAACCAGCGCTATAGTGTAGTGGTTATGATGCTTGGCTGCAATGTAGTAGATTGTGAGTTTGAATCCTGTCCGAAACTTTTCAGAAATGGAGCACTGACTCCATATATGGACATAGCTCGGACTCCTAAGCTGAACTAAAGTCCCGATACCCTCCCCTCTTCAGAGTAGGGGGTGCTTGGGTTCTCCAATTGACTTCTATTTTGCTTGGGTGCGTTGTAGAGCACCCGAGCATCGGGATGTGTTCTACACGAGCACACAAGCACTTTGGTGCTCAACCAACACTAATAAGAATGTTTAAGATAATATGTTATAAGCCAAGTACATGCATTTTGCAAATGATGAGTCTACAGGCTAATTAGCTTTTAGGTATTTTTTTGTAGGACACGTTGCCTACCATATATAAACAGCTTTCTTGATAGCCTTTACAGAAGGTAATGTCTCCTGTGTTTAGATATTGCTCACACTTTTTTATGGTGTGGATGGGATTTTTTTTATTCCCTCACTTGCACCCTAATTCATATTGCCTAGCCTGCACAATATCATCAATCACTCTATCGCCTATGTCCAAAAGCTACTGAGCAAGTGTGACCACCAGCACTGGGCACATGAGGTGGACATTCTGAGTGAGAATCAAAAGAACAGCAGGGTGCACGTAACGTATGTAACAGAAATATCTGCATATAGGAACACAATTTTTAAATAAGTATAATTGAAAACGTATGTTTTACCAGATCAAACAGACAAACTTAATATTTATTTGTGGATCAACACCATCCAGATACAGTACATAAGTTATTCAAGTTTCACAATTCATTTAAAAGCTCACCACATGACTAATTATAGTCATTAATTCAAGGCTAATCTGATGCCAATCTTCTGAAACAGGTGACCTTTGTAATGTCTACAATATAGGTTACAGTCTACAAAGCAAAACTACCTACCTGGGTACCTCTTACAGGGTTCCCTGGAAACTAGTCTGGTCGAGGTTTCCCAAAATACAGCACCAGCAAGACCTGTCACTTTATAGTAGTGATCGCTCACTGATTTCCACCTGTTTACAGATGGAAGCCTAACAATGGTTTTCAGGACTATCAACTACAGAAGCCTGATAGCATTGTAATAACTATAGCTATAGCAGCCATAGCATTTTCTATGAGGGGGAGGAGGGGGTACAATCAGGTTCAAGAACATTATACCTTGTTGTGGGAATAAGAATATGGTAGCTTTCGGATACATTGCGCGATTTTAATTATTGTTACTCATGCTGCTATTTTAATTTTTTTTATCTTACACTAGGTGGTAGAGGCCCCATCTTATTTTGCTAAGAGGCCTTATGAATTATAATTAAACTCCTGTCTAAGAGGTATATGCAATACAGAAATAGTATAGTGCACTGAACCAGTGATCACTGTGTCAGAAGTTCAAGTCTAGTGGAACTAACAAAAAAATGAAAACAAATATAAAATATTTAAAAAAAATATTAAATTAAAAAACACTTTTTTCACAGTAACATTGTTTTTTGTTAAAATATAAAAATAAATAAAAGAACACATACTTGGTATCACTGTCTATAATAAATAGGAACATGTTCACTCAACAATGAGCAGAAAAAGAAAGAAAAAAGCCGGTTGCTCTGCTATCTATAAAATTATTTATTAAAAACATACATAAAACATTATAAATAAAAGGATAGCTACGCGTTTCAGTGCCGAGCCACCACCTTCATCAGGAGGCCTGCTCAAGGTGGCGGCCTTTCTTTGAATCTGAATATAAAAAAAAACTCTGGAAAAAAAAGTTTTATTCTAAGACCCCAAATAGGCTAGTGCTAAAAGGAGTTAAGTATATTATACTATTGATTTATACTGACTAAAATATGCAGAAAACAGCATGCCTAAAACCAAAAGAATGTGAGATTTAATCTGACATGATATACGTTATATAAGCAGTTCAATAAAAATCCATTTTCATATAGACATATATTAGTTACCAGGATATACTGTAATTTTAGTGGTTATTTTTATTTTTGTAATTACATGAATCAAGCCTAAAAGTCTGTGCTAAAAAACTCGACTGAAATAGCTTGTAGCTGCCACATATAATTTTAATTGCATATTATGAAGCTCATTGAGTTTCAGCAGTAGCTGCAATGATCTTTACTGACACATAACAAGCATTAAAATAAACTTCTTTTAGATTTCATTCATATTACTATAAAATATTGTAGTTCTTATTCACGATTCACTTGGTCATTAAGTAACGCCAGTGCCGGGGGCCAATTTATCATGCTTGTTATCCAACTGTATAGAGCATAGAAAAGTAAGGTGTTTAATGCATAAAGAACAATTTATAATTGAAGGAAGTTTGTAGCCAGTGGATAACATGTTATGAAAAAAAGATTCCAATTCATACATTTTTTTTTATCTTTTTTCAAATGTCATAGCTGTTTTTATTTTTCTTGGCCTTGGGCTCCTTAGTAGTTTGTGCTATGAGGACATTAAAAGGATTTCAATAGAAAAGGAAGGTAGTACCTGCTGAACACTGCATGATGCTTGGGTTAGCTGAAAATAAGTAGGTCAAAAGCTGTACTTAGCTACTACAATGGATTGGAGGTAGACCATTAAAAGAAGATAAAAAAAATATAATAAAAGTAAAAAGGAATACAATGTAGACACTGTAAAGCAATACTATAGGGAGTTAGACTGACATGATATGCGTTTTATATTTGAAGAAGAGCTATACACAAAAGTGTAAAGATATTGAAATGACTATGTTATGCTTGGAAACTTTTGAACTCAACATCTTCACATGTGGTCACCCCTCCTTGTCTCTTTTTCTTATAAAATGCAATTTTACCTGACCCTATCTCTCCCTCAACATTTTTTATTCTTTTCTTTTGTTCTTTTTCGCCTCTTTCTTGTTCATATACATTTCCTATAATTCTTTCCCTGTCTGTGCAATTCTTCATATATTCATTACCGTAGCCAGTTTATAACACCCAAGAGCTACAGCTTTTTATTTTAATGGGTGTTGATAACTTAAGCGCACATTCAGGGGGATATTAATCATCTTACTATGCCTGTTTTTAGGGGTTAAAAATAGCATAAACTGATTATGCAACTTTAAGCTCCGTTTGGACTAAATCTTAAACTTGCGGTTTTATGCCACCCTATCCAGTTTTCAAAAGGGTAAGAAACTGGTGTAACTAATGACTGAAATCTATGCCAGCAAAAGACAGAGAAGTGTCTTACTTATAGAGAGTGTACATACATAGTTGCATAGTTAGTTTAAAAAATATCTAAGTCTATCAACTATTAAATACTTGCAAACTCAAGTTGATCCACAGGAAGGCAAAAAACCCTCGGTTGGCAGAGCTCCAAGTTGAAAACATTCCTTTCTGGCTAGATCTCTGGATCAAGATTCTGTGTTAAAAGGGTTATGCAGTTCTAGTATATATCTAGTATATTCATGACCTATCCTCAGGATATCAGATAGGCTGGGGGTTCGACTCCCCATACCCCCACCAATCAGCTGTTTGAAGAGGCTGTAGCGCTTGTGACAACTCTATGTTCTCTTTACCTTTCAACTGCACACCATCTAACTTGTAGCGGTGGTATAGTGTAACTAAAACTGCTCTTCCCATTCAAGTAACATCAGCGGGGGTGCCAGGAGTTGGATCCCTGTCGATCTGATATTGATAACGTATCTTGAGGATAGGTCATCAGTATACTAGCACTAGCAAGATATCATATCCCTTATCTTGTCTAGGGTAAAAAGATTTAATGTTGATAACCTTTCTTTATACCTAAGAAGATGTTCCATACCTTAGATATAAGTAAGAAAGCAGCCTCCAACCCCTCAGCAATAAACATCCTCCTACCTTTTCAAATAAAAGAAAATGCTTATATGTGGCTTTTCGAAAATGTTGGGAAATGTCTTGCGCTTTTACCAGTAATGCTTCATATCTACTTCATACTTGGTTTTATTCCTGGCAGGAATGAAATATTGAAGTTTAAGATACTGAGCATTACGTTTACTTGTTGTACTCCCCAGTTCATTAAACGCTAAAAAGGTGCCACTGATACATTGCAGCAAGGACTGACACACACAAAGAACATTTACAAATATTCAAGTACAATGCCATTTCACAAACAATAATATACATTAAAATCAAACATGCCATGCAATTTATGGACCATCATTTTAACTTCTGCTGGGTATCACTGTTGGGCCACCTCCCTAACTAATTAAAACTATCCTTGCCTGCTAGTTACAATATGCTAATGATGCTAATATGAATCTGATTTAATTTCTCTGGTTTATATGCATACATAATTGATTTTTCTTGCATGAAAGGCAAACTATTGCTCTGTGCATTTACAAACACAGCTATGTGCCTTCAAAGGAAGTACAAACTACAAAAGGAGACAACAAAAAAGAATACAGAAAACTAAGCTACAAAATAATATTTTTTTTGTATGTAGAGTACTGTGGTACACTGTAAAATGCATCTGAAAATGCAATTATAGCTAAAGAGATCATCTCAGGATAGAATTTAAAGAAGCTGTTTCACAAAAAGCTATTATTACTTATGCACAGGGTGTTTATCGCTGAGGGCCCAACTGCTGGTCACTAGGGGGTCTTGAGCCCCCTTGTAGAGCATTTTAAATAGAACCGAGGCCATCCATGCACACTACCACTCCATGCAAAGTCTATTGGGCTCACTGACAGGGTATGGAGTATCTCTTGCTTTTGTTCACATTTTAATGTGTGGGGAAACCTTACACAAGGTGTTGTTCTTGAATTTGCTCCAATGTTAACAATAGTGGAAAATATACTTGAGTGGTAAGAATTGAATGCACCAGTTCCCCTTGTTGAACGTGGTTTGGAAATTGGTTGGGTCAAGAAGCACCTCAAAGTGAACTTATCTTCTATGATGTCATTAGCAGGCTAAGACAATTCTATGACATGTTTATGTTCTTCCATTTTTATATCCTTCCATTTTGAACTATTAGATGTCTGTTTTCAATGGACGTCGTTGAATAAACGTGTCATATTATATGTGTTATTTGGGGTGATTCCAATTAGCGTTCAGACTATCTTTGAGAAAGTAAACAGGATTGCAAAGGTCACAGTCATTTCCGGCTGCCCTCAGTCACTGAGGAGAAATGTTCTTGTGGTCATTACTATCTGTACTTTCATCCTATTTCCAGGATTAACCAGCTCATTCTTACAATACACTGACCACAATGGAATGTACTGAAACATCTGATTCACGCAGACTTAAAAATGATAATGCAATTCAATATCCTTTGACAAACATTATAATGGAATGATATAATGGGTAGAATAGTAGGAATATGAATGCAAGGAATTCTTTATGCATCAGAGATTGCCCATATGGAAATTACTGAGAGATTTACTAATATTGCTTCTAAGTTCAAAATGCTAATACAGTTGTCCACTGGCTTAATAATTTTTTTTTCAAGCATTTTAAGTTTAATTCAGTTAATGCAAGGGGGGAACTAACTCTCCTTAGGGAGAGAACACCTAAATCAGTGTGAGGAGACTTATATGCCATACATGCTGCTCTGGAATTCTGGGAGGTAAGGGGTGAAAATGATCTCTTAACAAGCTCTGCCTCTAATGCCAACAGATGTAAGGCAGCTATCCTGCAAGTCAGGCATCCTCAAACTGCGGCCCTCCAGCTGTTGCAAAACTACAACTCCCAACATGCCCGAACAGCCTACAGGTATCAGCCTACAGCAGGGCATTGTGGGAGTTGTAGTTTTACAACAGCTGGAGGGCTGCAGTTTGAGGATGCCTGCTATGTCAATGTTCAGCTCTTAAAATAAGCCTTGAGACATGACTTGGATAATAAATAAGCCAACACCTCTTCTGCAGACAGTTGTTTCAGGGTGATTGCCCCTTATCAGTGCAGAGTAGAGAGTACTGGCTTAACTGGGTGAGAGGCCTGTGTCCGAGCAAGGAGGGAACTAACATTGACTTATAGGATAGCTGCCTTACATCTGGTGGCATTAGAGGCAGAGCTTGTTAAGAGCTCATTTGCACCCCTTCCCATTCAGTTAATGGACACACATGATATACCTGCCTATGTTTTTATGCCAAAATAAAAATTGACTAGTAGATATATCCTAAGAGTTAAGTGACATTCAGAATTCATGTTAATTGTATAATATATGGGATTGATTACTTGTACTATTGAAGATGCAATACACAGCACTGTAACCTGGAGCTCCTGGAGTTCAATGTAGTATTCCTTGAGCAAGAACAATAACATCACTTGACGCAACATTTAATTAGTCAATCTCTATAAGTCAAGGCAAATAAACCATTTAAGAGATGAGATACCTCTGTTAAGATTTTGCTTAATTACACCATTTTGTAAATGATTAGTCAATTTGCCTTGGTCCCACCACATCATGTATTGGGACCCCAAGGCATCAAGGCCTGGTTGTAGATAGCAGCTACTCAACCCTTATTGGATATTTTAAAAAAAAAAACACAAAAAGGTTTCTTCCAGCACGTGAATAAAAAACAAGATTTTATTGTTACACTTTAAAAACAATCAGAGGGTTCGGAACATATTTCCTTCCGTGTACTACCATGTTCATTTGTCAAGTGGTCAGCTAACTAATTGGTTGTTTCTTATACTAAGCCCTCATTGCCATAGTCATGGGAATTAACCTATAACATCTTTTCAATCACTATGTAAGTAGATATTTTACTTAGTTTTAGCTTTAAAGAGCATCTGTCTCCATGTACCTGAGTTATAAACCTAATAAACTGATGGCCTAAACCGATGCCGTTACCACAGTCTCCTGATTCAAACATTGTTGTCCTCCTGCAGATCTTTGCCCGTGTTGCTGACAAATTAAAGGGGTTGTGCAGGGTATTTATTTGGGTGACCTATCCTCAGGACTGCACATCGTTGCAACAGCAGTGTATTTTAGTTACAAATACTCTCTACATTCAAGGGAATGGAACAAGTACTTGTAATTGTGCTGCGCTTCCAAGACAACGAACAGTGTAATGAAAAGGAAGTAGCACTCACAGGAGCACTGCCAACTCTTCAAACTGCTGTTCGGTGGGAATGACGGGTGTTGGACCCCCGCTGATCAGATGCTGATGACCTATCCTGAGGATAGATCATAAATATAAAACTCCTGAACAACCCCATTTAAGCCTTTTGTATTATGCAAATTAGTTGTTTGGTGCAATGAGGGCATCACTGTAGTGCTGTACTTGGTCATCTTCAGAATTTCCAAAGAAATGAATAGATGAACACATGCCTTACACATGAGTTAATGAACATATGCCTTACTTGTAGCTCCATTTCTTTCAGGGGGATGCAGGGTATGGGGCTCCCATTCTGAAATGCCCCATTAAGTAGATTTTCCTAAATTATTTTATTAGATGTCAAGTCATGCATCCATTCTATGGCCATCTAGAACTAGTACTGTCTAGAGATAAGCGAATAAATACTAGACAAATCAAATTTGTTACAATTTTCCCAAAATCTGACAGTGTAGATTGTTTTTAAGCAAACTGTTTGTTACCATCTACCATCTATTTATCCATAACCATGTATTTCGCTGTCACTATGACATTACTAATAATGCCCTGGAGCTAAAGAGCTTGAAAGCGGTTGGATACAGTGCTAGGAAACCTCATACATGACTTTTCAAAGCAACTGACTCACTTTAGTAGTGGTGAGCGTGGATATTCGAATCACAAATATTAATTGTGAATATCGGCACTTCGAGAATTTGCGAATATTTAGAATATATTGATGCATATTCATAATTTCGAATATTCTATATATTTTTTTCATCAGTAACCTCCCTTCTTGCTTGTGGGCCAATGAGAAGGCTACAATGTCTTTGAGCTTAGCAACATCCCTAGCAACTAATAAGAACCTCCCCAGCAGCTATTTTTTGCAGTTTTTTAAAGTTCTGAGAGAAAGAGCAGTGTCATTGCTGTGCTCAGTGCTTCCCACACAACATTAGATAGTTAGATAGCATTTATATATATATATATATATATATATATATATATACTTATATTACAGATAGTTAGTAGCAGTGCAGTGTGTTAGGTAGTGCGATAGGTTCTGCTGCCCATATATACATGCAGACCTGCTAGAATGGGAAGTTTCACGTATTGCGCTAAAATATTAGCATCATTAGTGCCGATTAGTGCAATCGGGAATATATTGGAGCACTTTAACTGCATATAAAGTCATTTTTTTATGTTCTGCCATGCCAACCATTTTCTCCAGTCTCAGGAAACTTCTAGCAGATTGGAAAATGTAGCAAAGTGACCCATGCATGTATTTTACGCACATTACGCGAGTATTACCTTGCCGATTTTTCGCAAACAAGAAAATAATCTTGAATTTTTAAATATATGATGAATATTCGCCAAGATATTCTGGAAATATCATATATATATATATATATATATATATATATATATATACAGTACAGACCAAAAGTTTGGACACACCTTCTCATTCAAAGAGTTTTCTTTATTTTCATGACTATGAAAATTGTAGATTCACACTAAAGGCATCAAAACTATGAATTAACACATGTGGAATTATATACATAACAAAAAAGTGTGAAACAACTGAAAATATGTCATATTCTAGGTTCTTCAAAGTAGACACCTTTTGCTTTGATTACTGCTTTGCACACTCTTGGCATTCTCTTGATGAGCAGTCTCCTCTTAACAGTTGTTCTAGAGATGTGTCTGCTGCTAGAACTCTGTGTGGCATTGACCTGCTCTCTAATCTGAGCTGCTGTTAACCTGCGATTTCTGAGGCTGGTGACTCGGATTAACTTATCCTCCACAGCAGAGGTGACTGTTGGTCTTCCTTTCCTGGGGCGGTCCGCATGTGAGCCAGTTTCTTTGTAGCGCTTGATGGTTTTTGTGACTGCACTTGGGGACACTTTCAAAGTTTTCCCAATTTTTCGGACTGACTGACCTTCATTTCTTAAAGTAATGATGGCCACTCGTTTTTCTTTACTTAGCTGCTTTTTTCTTGCCATAATACAAATTCTAACAGTCTATTCAGTAGGACTATCAGCTGTGTATCCACCTGACTTCTCCACAACGCAACTGATGGTCCCAACCCCATTTATAAGGCAAGAAATCCCACTTATTAAACCTGACAGGGCACACCTGTGAAGTGAAAACCATTTCAGGTGACTACCTCTTGAAGCACATCAAGAGAATGCCAAGAGTGTGCAAAGCAGTAATCAAAGCAAAAGGTGGCTACTTTGAAGAACCTAGAATATGACATATTTTTAGTTGTTTCACACTTTTTTGTTATGTATCTAATTCATTAAGTGTTAATTCATAGTTTTGATGCCTTCAGTGTGAATCTACAATTTTCATAGTCATGAAAATAAAGAAAACTCTTTGAATGAGAAGGTGTGTCCAAACTTTTGGTCTGTACTATATATATATATATATATATATATATATATATATATATATATATAGCCCCTGTCGCTCATCACTACACTTTAGACCAAATCTACTCTAAGAGTGGATTTGATTGAATCAGACCAGAAACAAATTGTGGGAAATTCAATTATCTCTACCACTGTCCGGTTTTGTGGATCAGTGGGAGTGACAATTGCATTATCATAACAGATCTACCATTACAAACCTTTGATAAGAGTGTTATTAGTGGTGAAATGACAGGGTATCTGCCAACGGATACAATCATTTCCAAGTAATTGACTCGAAAGTCTGCTCATCAGCTGTGATGTATTGTTACACTTTATTTTAAGACTAGTTAAACCTAGCAGTATAGAAACAGTGTGTGACAGTTATGGTAAAAAAAAATCTAAATACCGTATCTGCTTTTATTTAGCCCTCAGGGCAAATGCATTCTATTTCTTCCACAAACCATGTTGTGAGAAGTTGACTTTATGGTTGTAATTTAGAAATCCTATTCAGAGTGGAGTTTTATTAACATCAAATGGTTGAGTATTATTTCCCCACGTAAGAAGGCAAACTATATAACTTAGGGAGAATTCCCCCCCCCCCCCCAAAATCATATTTCACTCAACACTGTCTGAAATATATCTATATCTATGTATAAATATTTATTGAAATTAGTTTAATTTCCAATTTGCTAAATTTTTCATCAAATTCAACTCAGGTACTAATCAATTCTACCCAAACTGAAAGTACTTTTAAAGGCTAAGAAAGTGTGAATAGGCATGCTAGCATATCACGCTTCTTCTGGGAAGGAGATGAGCAATTCAGCTTTCCTTCCAAAAGCTATCATATACGGTTATCCTGTCAATGTTAAACCCTTTAAGAAAGCCTTCAAACATGACTTGAATAATAGTTAACCTAGCGTCTCATCTGCTGTTTAGAGATGATTGCACTTCATAAGTGCAAAGCAGAGAGATATGGCCAAGTGAGCTGACAGGCCTTGGTCAGGATCTGGGGAGCACTATTTCTCCTTGTAAAGAGCACCTAGTATGCATGTACTGCAGAGTATTTTAGGTTAGGCAATATTTATTTGGGGTTCTGGGAAAAAGATATGCAAATACTCATATCTTATATCTGCCCCCCCCCCTGTATTTTCCTGAAGCTATATATACAGTCAGGTCCATAAATATTGGGACATCAACACAATTCTAAAATGTTTTGCTCTATACACCACCACAATAGATTTGAAATGAAACAAAGATGTGCTTTAACTGCAGACTGTCAGCTTTAATTTGAGGTTATTTATATCCAAATCAGGTACACAGTGTAGGAATTACAACACTTTGCATATGTGCCTCCCACTTGTTAAAGGACCAAAAGTAATGGGACAATTGGCTTCTCAGCTGGCCATGGCCAGGGGTGTGTTATTCCCTCATTATTCCAATTACAATGGGCAGATAAAAGGTCCAGAATTCATTTCAAGTGTGCTATTTGCATTTGGAATCTGTTGCTGTCAACTCTCAAGATGAGATCCAAAGAGCTGTCACTATCAGTGAACAAACACATCAGAGAGATAGCAAAAATATTAGGCATGGCCAAAACAACTGTTTGGAACATTCTTAAAAAAGAAGGAACGCATTGGTGAGCTCAGCCTCACCAAAAGACCCGGAAGACCACGGAAAACAACTGTGGTGGATGACCAAAAAATTATTTCCCTGGTGAAGAAAACACCCTTCACAACAGTTGGGCAGATCAAGAACACTCTCCAGGAGGTAGGTGTATGTGTGTCAAAGTCAACAATCAAGAGAAGACTTCACCAGAGTGAATACAGAGGGTTCACCACAAGATGCAAATCATTGGTCAGCCTCAAAAACAGGAAGGCCAGATTAGAGTTTGCCAAATGACATCTAAAAAAGCCTTCAGAGTTCTGGAACAACATCCTATGGACAGATGAGACCAAGATCAACTTGTACCAGAGTGACGGGAAGAGAAGAGTATGGAGAAGGAAAGGAACTGCTCATGATCCTAAGCATACTACCTCATCAGTGAAGCATGGTGGTGGTAGTGTCCCAAAGCATACTGCAAAAGCAACCAAAGAGTTTTTTAAGGGAAAGAAGTGTAATGTTATGCAATGGCCAAGTCAATCACCTGACCTGAATCCGATTGAGCATGCATTTCACTTGTTGAAGACAAAACTGAAGGGAAAATGCCCCAAGAACAAGCAGGAACTCAAGACAGTTGCAGTAGAGGCCTGGCAGAGCATCACCAGGGATGAAACCCAGTGTCTGGTGATGTCGTTCCAGACTTCAGGCTTTAATTGACTCCAAAGGATTTGCAACCAAGTATTAAAAAGTGAAAGTTTTATTTATGATTATTATTCTGTCCCATTACTTTTGGTCCCTTAACAAGTGGGAGGCACATATGCAAACTGTTGTAATTCCTACACCGTTCACCTGATTTGGACGTAAATACCCTCAAAATATAGCTGGCAGTCTGCAGTTAAAGCACATCTTGTTTGTTTCATTTCAAATCCTTTGAAGTGGTGTATAGAGCCAAAAATGTTAGAATTGTGTCGATGGCCCAATATTTATTGACCTGACTGTATATATATATATACATACAGCTACAATGAATTCACAAGTAAATAAATCAGAATGCAGACATACAGAGTGAATAGGAACTTAATTAGGTTTGGATCAGATCTTGGCAAACTCTCACTGTGTAAAGGTAGTGTGTTTGGTAGACATCATAATTGACATTCACTCTCTTTCATGTGCATCAGCCTTTATACCCTTAGGGGTAGATTTATCAAAACTGAAATAAAGGACAACTGGCTTAATTGCCATAGCAACCAGATTTCACCTTTCATTTTTCAGATCTTTGGTAAATTAAAGGTGGAATCTGATTGGTTGCTATCGGCTTAGGCTTAATTTTCCTTTGTAACACTCTGATAAATCTCCCCCTTAGTGCCCACATTATCCGTTTGATAACAATATAGCATAATTGCACATTTAAGCTAAAGTTTTATCAAACTGAAAAGACCTAAGCTTTCATGAATGTTTATGAGTTGTTAGGAAAGTAAAGAAGGGCTACAGAGCTGTCAGAATAGTTCTGTGACGGATTCACTGACAACACTATGCCGATGCAGAAACTGAAGGCTGTAGAAAAAAGAAAAACTGTAAAGAAAAGTGATCTTTAGCTCAAAATATAGAATGCAATAATAAAAAAAATGGCCCCAATTTTGTCCAAAGCCTTTAAAGGGAACCTGTTTCATTGAATATGGTGTCTAAGCTGAAGAAATCATGTTATAGAGCAGGAGGAGCTGAGCAAATTAATATGTAGTTTTATAAGGAAAGATTTAGTATGACTTGCATTTCATTCATGTAAATTCCTGTTCATTCTAAGGTTTGAAATCACGGAGGAGGTCCAATCTGTGGTTGCCTGCATATACAGAGATAGCTGTTAATCATTGTTAGGACCACCTCCTTCACTTCAAAGACCAGAATGAGCAGGAATTTAAATGAATAAAATGCAAGGTGAAATCTCTCTTCATAAAACTATATATCATCCTACTCTACAACATGCAGCCTGCAGATTAGTTTACATGTTCATGGTGATAGTTTCCTGTTAATGCATGTATTCTAAAGCATCAAAACTGGCAGCCATTGAAATAATTTGCTAATTGATATTTCAATTCCATTTTTTTTTTTTTGGCTATAGTAAAATTATGTATAAAGTGCACTATAGCATTCTATAATGTCAAGATCGCTATCTAGTAGTCATAAATCATAATTATTTCTTAGGACAAGATTTTTATACCTAAATTTGAAAAAAATATCTTAAACATCAGTCTTGTCATGTAAGAGATAGCTTCCAAAGCATATCTACCATTACAAACGTTTGACAAGAGTGTTATTAGTGGTGAAATGACAGGGTATCTGCCAGCGGATACAGTCATTTCCAAGTAATTGACTGGAAAGCCTGCTCATCAGCTGAGATATATCTTTACACTTTATTTTAAGAATAGTTAAACCTAGCAGTATAGAAACAGTGTTTGACAGTTAAGACACAAAGAAATCTAAATATCTGTTTTAATTTAGCCCTCAGGGCAAATACATTTTATTTCTTCCATAAACCATGTTGTGAGAAGAGGACTTCATGGTTGTAATTTAGAAATCCTATTCGGAGTGGTGTTTTATTAACATCAAATGATAGAGTAATATTCCCCCACATAAGAATCCGAACTATATAACTCAGTGGGAATTGTTTTCTTTCCCAAATCATATTTCACTGAACACTGTCTACAAGGGAATTTCAGTAAAAGAGATTATTTTGCAATGATTTAGCCAATACTTGTGAAAGATGCAAGAGTAATCTGAAATCAATATTTACAGCCCCAGGCAAGACTGTTGTACCTTTGTCATTCAGAGAACCACCTCGGCCAGTGAGTTAAACAGAGTGACAGTAGAACATATTCTTATTTAGTCTTAGAATAAAAGTCACCACTGAAATGTTTACTTTTGAGGGTGACTGGAAATTTACAAAGAGTTTGGTAGCAGCCCATACATTGTAAGAGAATTAGTGCAAAGTGTGCGTCTGACAGTTTGAAGGCTGTAGAAGAATCCTCACAAATAAACTTTTTATAGCAACCATTTAAACTACCCTACTTTAAATATTAGAAGGAGAAAGTGGGAATCTCCTGGAATGGTTCTACCTTGAAGCAAAGTATAGTCTGGATATAAGACTGGATAATCCTTTATTCAATGTTGTGTGAGCAACACGTGTCAGGGCTGTACTGGCTTCTTCGTCAGGTAATGACAAGTTGTTATAGCCAGAAAAATGAGCCAGTATGGCCCTGAAGTGCATTGCTCAGACAACTGTGAATAAAATATTATTCGGTCTTACAAGACTGTGCTTCCAAGTTGCTCTGCTCAAGGACTTCTTCACTTTCTCCTTTTAAAGTGATTTTGGCCTGGGGTGGATATTGGTGGAAACCGTGTGCTGCCCCTTGCTAATCTCCCTTCACTGCTCTACAGGCTGTTGTCTATTGCACAACAGTTTTAGGTAAGAGGCTCACTAACTTGGAATTCGTCCTGTGTATTGTGTTCCTTCCAATGATGCGTTCTCCTCTTTCTCTCCTACTTTAAATATTGCAATAAGCTGCTCACAATTGTTGAGAAAATCCCAGAAAAGGTCTTCAGATATTCCTTTCAATGAATAATAGAAAAACAAAATATGGCGATGCAACTGGATGGAATCAATTGGCGAGAAAACTTACTGAATGTTGCCCACAACAGAAATGCCCTATGATATACAGTTGGTAGATTTATATAAAATAAGTTTTTACATACAGGGGGTAATTTACTAAGACCAGCAATTCATAACCCGGTCTTAATTACCATGTGCTGGCGTTAGACGCACCAAAGTTATGTAGAGGTGCATAACTTTGGGGCTTGGTTCCGCCGGCTGTGTGACGTGGTTTAAACGTCTCCAGCTCCCTTGATGGCGTAGTTTAGTTTATTTTCCATTACATAAACTGGCCCACCCTCTTCTCTGCCCATGCCATGCCCTCTTTTCCCATCACATCAGAAAAGTGGCATGAGCAGGGAAAAGTCGCAGATTTTGCTATAAAACTCCTTTGCGACAAAATCAGCACCTTAAAAATGCCAAAAATTGGCATATTTCTACAAAGTAGTTCTATATATTTCTTAATAAATGACCCCCAAAGTGTTTAATTATAGTGTTCCCAATAGCCTGGATGGTCTATAGCATTTTGGGTGTAATAAACAACATCTTGAGAAGGAAGTATTTGTTGAAAGGTAAAGAGTTAATGCCCACCTAATAATTTTGCTGGTTTAGGGTGGTTTAGAGTGCAGTTTTTAAGAGGTTATTATTTCCTTTATAAATAATGGAAAAGAGGAGTGAGCACTCCCAACACTTGGACCATAAGAATATAGGGAATATATTTATTGTTTGTACAATAAAACGTTCTATATACGATCAATGGCTTACATAAAATCCTACATAATTCATATATCACACAATAGTAAAAAAGTACAATAAAATACAATTGGTACCAATAAGTAAAATACTAATATCAGGGTGGTGTCCCTATTCCCACAATATTTGATAACGTAGGTGGCAGGGATTGTTTGGCGTCCCAAAAGTCTCTTTAAACAACTTGTTGTGATCAATAATCCCTAATATTACTTTAAGTGCCACAAACCGCAAGCCAATAGGAACGTCCTGTGGATTCCTATAGAAGGTCACTTATGACAGTGACTTATCTTTAGTGCATGCAGTCAGATGGTAATCGAATATCCCTAATATTACTTTAAATGCCGCAAACCGCAAGCCAATAGGAACGTCCTCTGGATTCCTATAGTAGGTCACTTATGACAGTGACTTATCTTTGGTGCATGCATCAAATATTGTGGGAATAGGGACACCACCCCGATATTAGTATTTTAGTTATTGGTACAAATTGTATTTTATTGTACTTTTTTAATATTGTGTGATATTATATATTTGTAATTATGTAGGATTTTATGTAAGCCATTGATCGTATATAGAAGGTTTTATTGTACAAACAATAAATATATTCCCTATATTCTTATGGTCCAAGTGTTGAGAGTGCTCACTCCTCTTTTCCATTATTTATATTACTTCTATTTTGGGGTCGGGCACCCAATTGTGAGTTGGTAGCACCCGTCATAGCCACTAGGTGAGAGCCAACCACCTACTTATCAAATGTATTATTTACTTTAGTCTAGAGATGTAAATGGGGTAATAGGTCACTTTTTGACTCTTTGAAGGGTTTAAATCTGTCTCTGTGGTGGTCTAGGGGTTCATAGGAACATCCCTGGTAGTCCAGGATAATCGGGTGCAAACTTCTGTTGCGACTTAATAATATTTATTTAGTGGTCTGAGGTCTATTTCTCTGGTAAAGATCTCAAAGTATCCTACAGGAGTTACAGTAGTTATCCCATCAGTATAACCCCCTCTCCTATGATGTTTTAGCATTACATTTAGAACCTGTCCTTTTAGCCACTGCAAAGAGAACCTACTTTGTAAAGCTCAACATGACCATTTGGATAAGGTGAGTATTATTTATTTATTTAACTGATTAATCTCTGATAGCCCAAATTTTTTATGTCAGATACCGCGATCAGTGATGAACGTGGCATCTGAGTAGGTTCTATGACGGTGGGGGGTGCAGCGCTGTTCCCTGTCATTGCCATGGCAGTAGAGGTAACACTCCTGTTTTCTGAGAATTCAGAGTTGTGTTATCAGCTTTTCAATGGCTTTTGAGTTAAGAGCTGGAGTGCTAACCCTGCTACATCGGTACTTACAAAAAATTGCACTTTGTGACGAAGTTATTCATCACCAATGGAATTTCTTTGTGAAATTCAGCGATCGAATTTTTGTGAGCTTTGCTCATCATTAATTGGATGTTTCTACCACCAAATGTGCCTGATCAGCCTTCATTTAGTGAAGGCTTCTAAAGTGATTGTCTAAATTGAATGTATTAACATAAAGAGTATTTTGACCAAAACTGTAGTGTTAAGACTGTAGTTTGTAACCAAGAAAATCGCTCATACTTCCCTACATTTATTGGAAATATGAAACTGACCATTCTGAAAACAAAACAGGTTACATTATTCAGTGCGGCTCACAGAGGCACTTCGACATGGATGAATGACCCAGACCTGAAGATTGAACAGTAAATATATGATACTTGCAGCATATTTTGTTTGACAAATATAATGATTCTCCGGCTGCTCAGTTTGCTTTATGATACACAATGGAAGATCAGGATGGAATATAGATGGCAATAAGTATTCATTCAACTGCAAGTAAACCTGCATGCACATAATTAACCAGTCAGTGGGGACAGATGTAGATGATAGTAATTCACATTCAGTGAAATGTGCCTATATGTTTGGCATTTTAACTTCCTTCTATTCCCTATCCAGTAAGAATAGATTATTCATTCTGTCAGCGCCCAAAGATATGAAAATAACTTAGGAACTGCTGCCAGATCAGGAACTATACCTCTTACTATGTGGATCTGGAACAATATCACACACTCTATTCCTACACCTCACATTTTATTATATCAAAACATATGTATAATGCAGAGGCTCTCCACAAAACAAAGGTCAAAGCTAGAAATTATGTTGTTTTTTATACTTTGTAAAATGCCTTGGGTTATTTTAGGTAAGCCTTTCAAATTACAAAATAGTGTTTTGAGATTAGAAACCTACATATCTTATATCTCCCATGACTGGTCACAGGATTTAGAAAACTCTCAACGCGGCATTTAAACGTGTATATGTATTTGTTTGCTTTCAAAAACCACCGTGCTTGAATATTATACTTTAGTAGCTATTTTCTGTTAGACCTTAGGTGCATGTGAGAAAAGTCAATTGGTGCTAAACATTAGTAACAAATATGCATTTTGTATTCGGTCATAATGGACTACTTGAATTGGCTGCAATAGTATTTAAAAAAATATAAGCGCAACACTTTCGGATTTGCTCCCATTTTGCATGAGCTGAACTCAAAGATCTGAAACATTTTCTACATACACAAAAGACCCATTACTCTCAAATATTGAACTACTGAGGAAGGGGTAACACAAGACCCAGAAACGTGTCTGGTTCCAACCCCCCCCCCCCCCCCAAAAGGATCCAACTATAACGAATGGACTAATGATGAAGAATATTGCCTGGTAAAGTCAGTGCCTGTATCCACAAAACATTCGGAAGCTTGAGAAAGATCGCACATAGTGAGTATAATACAGGTGCGAACAAGCGGCCGGTGGAAATAACAGACTCAATTATTCATAGCAACTCGAAAGACCACGGTCGAATGTATATCAAGACCAACGTCCAGAGTATCACACAGGCATTCAGCTACATCGAATGGTAAGACTGTTCAAATTTACTATCTATCGTGTGTTGGCATACATAGATTTGTCTCAGTGGGACGCCACTGAGAAGTTAATGTAGCGGGACGCCGCTGTACGAATATTCATCAAACTGATTAGTGGAAAAGACATTATTATTGATTCGAATTTTGTTGCAATTTAATTCGGACTTTGTCGATCTAATTGCTCCAGCAAACATTGTTTCTATATAGGAAATTCGGATCGTATATTCGAATCAATGGACTTGAACCTCTGAATGCTGCTAGTGATTGGAAATATTATTGTGAATAAGCCACTAGCTATATTTATTGTTTTAATAGATATTTTATGGTGTTTGGTTTTTTAGGATTGAAATTGTTTTTGCAATTGTTTGGATTTTTAATTGTCTAGCACATACTTTTTTTTTTTTTTATAAACAATTTTATTGTTTTGTCATAAAGGGCAGATTGTACATATCATTGTATCACAAAACGCCTAACATAAGCGTATAGACAGTAATCATACAAGCATTTTAAATAATAGTCTTGAATGGTGACAATCATAAACTGTAAATCAAAACACTGATGGGGTAAAACAGTGTAACTATACTAACAGTTAGATGTGAGTTAGCATATTGACAATGTTCTATGTTAAATCGCATATGTGGCAAGACATATTTCTTTGCATGAAGGCAGGAGGAGATCGGGATATCTGTACTGATCATGAAAAATTCCTGTAAGTCTTCCAGGGCGACCATATTTTAAGGAAGGTAGGTCTCGACCTTGTTTCCCAGTGAGAGATCTCTTCGTATCTATATATTTGATCAACTTTGTTGATCCAATGGTCTCTCCTAGGTATCTCGGTGGAGAGCCAGTGAGTAGGTATAAGCATTCTGGCGGCAGCCAACAGGAAAGAGAAGAGAGAAGTCTTATGGATCTTTAGATCCAGCTACTCCCAGGGAGAGAAGAACTAATTCTGGGGTACATGGGTGTGTGGTATTACAAATTTGGTTGCTAAGCTTAACTATTTCAAGCCACCATAATTTGATAGGATCGCAGGACCACCAAATGTGGAGATACGTCCCTTTATCTTTAAGGCACCTCCAACAAGTGTCTGGAGACCCCGGCTTAAAGCGACAGGTTTTGTCAGGAGTATTGTACCAGCGGAGGAGAATTTTATAGCTATTTTCCTGTATGCGAATGCATCTGGAAATTTTGTGTGGCGCTAGCAATATCTTTGCAACTTCAGGTGGTGAAAAGGACTTCTCCAAGTCTCGTTCCCAAAGGCCTAGAGCTGCTAATTTGGGGCAGGGGGGAGAGGTCTTTAGAGATTTATATATGGTAGAGATTGTTTTAAGGGGGGGCAATAGCTGGCTAAACAACTTCTCCAGCCAGCTAATCTGTCTTGCGGGGGGTATTTCTTTGACAAGGGGAGGTATTTTTGTCATCAGATATCGGGTAAGCATATAGTTTTGGGAAGAGAGTCCTAGTTTACCCATAAGATCAACTTCCGTAGGAAAGCAACCTTCTGAATCCAGTAAGCTAGGTAAAGTGAGTTTTGAGCACCTTATAGCAGGGGGGCAGCTTTGTCTTAATTCCTTAGGAGCGAGGGCTACAATATCTTCAACAAGCAGCAGAGTGGAGGGAAGCATCAAGATCTCCCTATTCGCCGAGACCGACTTCCAGACCTTTAGAGTGTTGCGGATCATGGAGTTAGGAATGGAGCTAGGAGCTGGAAGAGGGCTGTCAGCCAACAAGAGGGCTCGAGCTGGGGCGCTAAGGAAGGAGTGCTCTAACTTAATCCATGTTTTGTGAGGGGGGCTTCTAAGCCAGTCTACTGCCCTAGACAATTGGATGGCCTTCATATAAACTTCAGGGTCAGGTAAACCCATTCCTCCGTGGGTCCGGGGTTTGGTGAGCGTGCTAAAGGAGATGCGTGGGCTTTTCCCTTGCCAGATATAGGTGCGAATTTTTTTATTCAGAGATTGAAAAAATGACTGGGGAATCTCAATAGGGAGAACTTGCATTAAGTAGGTCAATCTGGGGATAACTAAGGACATAAGGACATTTTTCCTCCCGAGGAGTATATTTATAGTATGGTGGCTCACTCCACATACAGTTGGTTATTGCACTCGGACATCAGCTGATGAAAAAACTCACGAGACCCCAACATCCCGACAATTGAACTTTGACTCTGCCGGAAGTATACCCTTTTTTGCTAGTGTGGAAGAAACACCTTGTTACTCATCAACCAGGTCCAGGCTTGCAGCATCGGTGAATATCATCAGAAGACTTCTCACGCCGAGAGCTATACGCTCATTTCAACCACCTCAAGCAAGCGACCAGACTCAGGTACCGCCGATTCTAATACAGTGAGCCTCGTGGGACGCCACGGTTATACTCACATTAGACGGCGTATAACAGGTGTATTATACCCATTTAAATATATGTCCACCTAGCCACATTGAATCAAAGCACTTTATACGAAGTGAACTAACACAGGGATACTAATTTGCTTTTGACTATTGACAACTATTGGATACCATATCTGGCGCATCTATTGTACTAACCAGTGACTTATCGCACATTCATTACAATATTCCGATCTGGACACTTTATTTGGCGTACTCCCCGAACTTATCAGCAGTCTACCAAATATTTATTCTAATCATCTGTATATGTACTGTGAATAATTGCTCCCTTTTTTTTTTTTTTTAGGCCTATTATATTTTTAATATTGTCTAAGTTATATATATATATGACTGCATTTTATTATAGGTGTATTTATTTTTGAACATCAATTTTTTATATACCATATTATTATTGATTCTGCTGCATTTTAGATATAGGGCTATATATAAATAATAAATATTTTGCTATATATCCGTTTGTTCTCTAATTGGTCCAGCTGGTGAGTGCTCAGTCTTCCTACACATTTTTATACATTTTTCCTCCCGAACCAGGTCAGGTAAGGGAGATCCAAGGAGTCGAGCTGAGCAACCATGGAAGCGAGAAGGGGTTTGTAGTTTAGGTTAAACAAGTCAGAGAGATGGGGGGTAAGCTTGATACCCAAGTACGTTAGTTGTTGCGTATGCCAATTAAATGGAGAGTTTTTCTGGAGCGAGGAGAGGGTTAAAGGTGAAAGCCCGGTGTGAAGGACCTGCGACTTGGTGGGATTTACTTTAAAATTGGACAAAGAGCCAAAGTGATCAAGGATTGACAGGATAGTGTTCATGGCTTTAGAGGGATTCGTAGTGATTATTAGCAGGTCATCTGCAAAAGCAGCAAGTTTGAACTCATAACCGTCTACTAGGAGACCCCTAATCTTCTCCTCCTGCCTGAGGGTTTGCAAGAGAGTCTCCATTACCAGGACAAAGATTAGCGGGGAAAGTGGGCATCCCTGTCTGGTTCCGTTCCTGATTGGGAAGGGGATGATAAAATTCCATTCACTGACACGGACGCCGAAGAGCAGGTATACATAGAAAAAATTGCATTCACAAAGGGTTCCGGGACCCCAAAGTTAGTTAGGGTCAGTCTAATGTATAACCAGTCTACTCTATCAAATGCTTTTTCGGCGTCCGTGCCAATCAGGACCAGTGGGATGGATTTGTGGGAGGCCAAATAAAGGGCGTTTAGGACCTTCATAGTGTTATCCTTTCCTTCTCGGCCTTTGACAAAGCCCACCTGATCAGGATGAATCAGTGTGGGTAATAAACCCTGGAGTCTAGTGGCGAGCATTTTGGCTAACAATTTGAGGTCCACATTGAGTAGCGAGATGGGGCGATAATTGGGGCACAGGGAGGGGTCCTTGCCCTCTTTTGGGATGATGGTGATCATGGCCCTAGTCATATCTATGGAAATGGGGTGGTTCTCTAAGGAAAGATTACATACGGAAAGCAAGAAAGGGAGAAGGGGTTTCTTGAATGCTGAATAATATGTTATGGGAAGACCGTCAGGGCCTGGGCACTTGCCTTTGGGGGTGGAATTGATGGCTAGCGACAGTTCGTTTATTGTAAATGGTTTAGTTAATATGTCCTGTTGAGACTTAGAGAGGGTTGGGAGAAGCAGTCGTCTCAGAAACTCATTAATATTGTCCTCTCTCCCCTTACTGGGGTCAGGTGGCGTAGGGGTGGGTAAATTATACAGAGCTTTATAGTAAATTTTGAATTGTTCAGCAATTTCTTCCGCCTTATACAAGAGGTTCCCTTGGGGAGATCTGATGCTCTGGACGAGGCGGGAGCCTCTCCTCTGTTTGATTCTCTGCATCATAAATTTTGATGCTTTGTTACCATGAGCATAAAATTTTTGTTGTGCAGAAAGAAAGTATTTGGCTGAGCGCTCATTCAGGAGATTTTTAAGTTCAGTCCTAAGGGAAGAAAGTTCTGCCAACTGTTGAGCTAGTAATGACTGCTTGTGAGCCTTTTCCAGAGCATGGATCTTTGCCAGTAGAGTTGTGTATTTATTGTCAGATTCCTTCTTAAGGAAAGTGCAAAGGCTAATCAGTCTACCTCTTATATAAGCCTTATGGGTGTCCCATAGGACCTGGGGGGATACATCAGGGGTACAGTTTGTAGAGAAAAATTCCTCTAGAAAAGAAGTAATTTGGGATCTGTGATTCGGGTTGCTCAGCAGAGACTCATTGAACCTCCAGTTAGGTTTCCTACCCGACCCGGGCGTAATACAAAGGTGGCAATATACCGGGGAGTGGTCCGAGAGGGTCATGTCACCTATTTCTGCGGAGGAGCAGTGCTGTAAGTGTTCTCTTGAAATAAAGATGTAGTCTATCCTGCTATACGAGTCGTTGGCTGAGGAATAGTAAGAGTAATCACGTACATCAGGGTTAAGGCAGCGCCAGATATCTAACATACCCATATCAAACAATCTGGTTTGTATTAATTTGAGAGCCTTTATGGGGATGGAGGATCTCTTTGAAGAGGTGTCTACTAAAGGGTGGAGTGCTATGTTAAAATCGCCCGCCATAATCAATATTCCCTCCCTGTGGGTCTCTATGAGAGAAAGGAGAGAGGAGAGCCAGATGGTTTGGTCCTTGTTAGGGGCATATACATTAACTAGGGTGAATAGAGACTGCCCTATTAGTCCTATCAGAATCAAGAATCTTCCCTCTGGGTCCTGGATATGCCTTTTGTGTTGGAATGACAGATCTTTATGGAATCCAATACTAACTCCCCTTGAAGCTGCGCCCCCGGCCCCACAGTGATGCCAAATGGGAAATTTGGAGTAGGAGAGGTTCGGATAGTTACCATGCTTAAAATGAGTCTCCTGTAAGAAGACTATCGAGCATTTCTCTCTATTAAGTTGCGATAGGATTTGACATCTCTTTGGTGGAGACCTCAACCCCTTAACATTATAAGATACTAATTTAAGTGTACTCATGTTTTAAGGAGAGAAATGAGAGAACAAGCTCAGAAGTCTGTCGAATAAAGCAGGTAATTACCACTATAAAAAGGGGGAGGAGGGCGCCGCCACAAGGAGAGGTAGACTCCAATGCCTCCACACAATAGTATAGCCACATCTTGCTTCTAGATTTCTCACATCTAAAGAACAGGGCAAAAACATATGGAACATTAACATGTACCAGAACAGGTAGAGTAACAAAATTTTCGCACCAAAAGGAGCAACACAGCTCCAGGTAGGAAAAGGGCATTGTGTATAACAATACCGTAATGTAAATCGAGAGCCAAAGAGGTGGACAGCAAGAGAGAAGAGATAAAGTGGGGGAAAGGTATTAGGAAAAGTAAGCAGGAGTAAGGGAGAATGAGGATAATAGAGAATCAGAGAATAAGAAAGTCTGGGGGGATGCGAGACACTATCATGTGTATCACCCTAGACACGAGGTAGGAGACCAGGGTGGGATCGGCAAGTGAGCATCAGAGAGGCAGATGATGAAGGGAAGCAGATAGGAGATATTAACGTAATATACAATGTAGAGAGGAGAATATAAATTTAAGCATAGAATGTCCTTAATCAAGGGGCTTCAAAGGAGAGGGGACATCTTCAGTCTCCCAATGTAAGCCTTCTAGGTGTTGCCTTAGGGGTTCCTCTCCTACCTCTCTGAGGTTTAGGGGTTTGCTGCTTTTCCCAAAGCTCAAGCGAAGGGAGGGTAGGCAATTTGTCTAATTCCTGGACTGGGTCCCAATTCTGAATGTCCAAAGGAGCAATCCCCAGGTGTTCATAAGCGTGTTCCAGATCTTGGAATGAGGATACATTGGTTCTGCGCCCATCATACATGAAAGAAAGGCCGAAAGGGAAGGACCATCTATATAAGATTTGCTTTGATCTAAGCCAGTCCGTCAGAGGCTTTAAGGCTCTTCTCTTCCGCAGGGTTGACTGGGCCAGATCCTGGAAAATGAGGACTTCATGCCCATCCCAGTTTGCAGCTTTGGCTTCTCTAGCTTTTTGGAGGACAGCCTCCTTCACAGGAAAATGAAGAAATTTGCAGATTATGTCTCTAGGAGGAGCTGAAGAAGCTGGTTTAGGTTTAAGGGCCCTGTGGGCTCTTTCCAGGAGCACTTCATGCGCTGAGTCTGGGCCTAAGAGGGAGAGGCAAATTTGCACAATGGTGTTGGGTACATCTGCAGGGGCTACTGACTCAGGGACACCCCTAAAGCGTAGATTATTGCGCCTCCCTCTATTCTCCTGATCCTCTAGTGCACTGTAAAGAGAGTTCATATTAGACTGTATGACCTGTAGGTTGTGCTGAACAGCGGTCTGATGCTGAATAACTGAGGTTTGCGACTCCTCTAGTGTTTCTACTCTGCGTCCTATGTGACGGACGTCTTGTTTGATAGCAAGCAGGTCTGAACTCAGAGGTTCCAGAGCAGATGCTAGGGAAGAGGAAAGAACTTCTTTGAGGTAGGTGCGGGATATGGGCAGCGTATCAGGGTCAGTCTCGCCACCATGCGCAGTATCAGTTGCCTCTGGCAGTTTGTGGCTTGTAGGGCGCGGTGAGGTTGGCGCCATTTTGGTATCTCTGGCCACATAGGCAGAGGCCGCTTTCTTAATAAATTTGTCCATCTCTCCCTCGTTGTTTACCGGTTTATGTTGGCTCAGCGTGTCCCCAGCTGCAGATTTGCCGATCTTGACCATCCTGGACTTGACAGGCTATAAGGCCAGGCTATGTGGGTGATATTATTGACGAAGCTACAACTGCATGCGGCCGGTCAGATCCAGCGTCAATTACACCCCCTCCAGAACAGGCTCTTAGATCATGTTATAGGTGGGAGATTTTTCTGCAATGTTGTTAGTACTCGGTTAAGATGGGTTACTGTCTCTTTAAATTTTGAAAAGTTAGCAGAGCGGTGTTCTATTAGTTTAGAATTAGGCAGTAGAAATCATGAGGTTGTAGGGACATTTGCCACTACAGTCCAGCAAACATGAGGGGCACCAGGGCCCAGTTCAGTGCGGTTGCACTTGAGAACTTCAGAGGAGTAGTGAGATATTATGCTACCAACAGTCCAGAACTATAAGGTGCAGAAGGGCCAGGACCAGCACCACGGTCTTAAAAGCCTGCACAGACTGCTACAGATTCCGGGCTGTGATGTTTTAGGCTAGTGTGACTGTGGATGGCCTATGATTATGCCACACTCCCAAGGATTCACCTGTTTGACCCTCAATCTTCAGGGGAGCCTGCTAGGAGTTAAATGCCAGGACTGTCAGTTTTGTGCCGACTACTTTTGCAGTGGCGCTGCGGTGATTCTCACTCCCCCGGTACTTCAATGACGCTCCGGGGCTGTATCTCTAGCAGCTTCCTCCAAGCTAAGCCCCGTTCCAACTACAAGACAGTCCAAACTATGCGCTACTCTCAGGGCCGGTGGATTAATCTGAGGTCAGTGTTTAATGTTAAACTTTATATCAAAGGGCAGCTGATCTGTCTGGAAGTCAGCCGTGCTGGCACTGAATCTTGCAGCTTAAGATGGCGCCCGCTGTCGGCTTGTGTTGCAGGGATGAGGTGAGCGCTGAATGAAGACACTGATAGTAAGTGTTACAAAGGGGCTGGGGCCGAGCGAATGGATGTTACACTGCGCTCCGAAGCCAGTCCAGTCAGGGGCTTTTCTTACTGAATAGGGGTACGGAGCGGTCCTCACTGGATCTTAAAATGGCTCCGGAGGGTAATCAGCTGTCCCAAGTATTGCTCTTAAGGTCTCCGCTGGATGCGGGTGAGAGCTGGGTACAGTACCTTGCGCTGGGCTTGCGAGACCTAAAGTCTCCGCCGTCTGTATCTTCGCAGCAGCTCCGGTATCTTCCCCACACCGCTCCAGAAATTTAGGCCGGGGGTTCCGGCCTCGGCTAGGCCTTACTTGTAACTCCGGAACGGAGGAGCCTAGGAGTCCCAGAGAGGTCTCAAATCAGAGCTTGTGTCTTAGTTAACACAGGGTAGCCGAGATGAGATTGGCAAGCTTTGATTATTGGGCTGATGGTGTCTGATTAAGCTTGCTGCATCAGAGCACTAGAGATAGACGTCCTCCTCAGACGTTAGCTAGCCATGCCCCCCCTAGCACATACTTTTTAACTAATTAATTCAATATTGGTCTCATATCCGAGAGTGCCCGGTATCTTTGATTTCTATATTCTCAAATATTCTTTACAAATCTGTCTAAATCTGTGTTAGTGAGCACTTCTCCTTTGCCGAGATAATCCATCCCACCTCACAGGTGTGACATATCAAGGTGCTGATTAGATAGCATGAATATTGCACAGGTGTCCCTTAGACTGTCCACAAACTTATTGGGTGGAGGGTTTCAGAAAACAAGTCAGTCCACCATTTGACTCACGCAGTGCAACACATCTCCATCACATAGAGTTGATCAGGCTGTTGATTGTGGCCTGTGGAATGTTGCTCCACTCCTCTTCAATAGCTGTGCGAAGTTGCAGAATATTGGCAGGAATTGGAACACGCTGTTGTATAGCCGATCCAGGGCATCCCAAACATGCCTAATGGGTGACATGTCCGGTGAGTATGCTGGCCATGCAAGAACTGGGATGTTTTCAGCTTCCAGGAATTGTGTACAGATCCTTGCAATATGGGGCCGTGCATTATAATGCTGCAACATGAGGTGATGGTTGTGAATGAATGGCACAACAATGGGACTCAGGATCTCGTCACGGTATCTCTGTGCATTCAAAATGCCATCAATAAAATGCACCTGTGTTCGTTGTCCATAACATACGCCCGCCCATACCATAACCCCACCGCCACCATGGGCCACTCGATTCACAGCGTTGACATCAGCAAAAACCATTCACGCACATGATACCACACACACTGTCTGCCATCTGCCCTGAACAGTGAAAACCGGGACTAATCCGCGAACAGAATGCCTCTCCAATATGCCAGATGCCATTGAATGTGAGCATTTGCCCACTCAAGTCGGTTTCGACAACGAATTGCAGTCAGGTCCAGACCCCAATGAGGACGATGAGCATGCAGATGAGCTTCCCTGTGACAGTTTATGACAGTTTGTGCTTGGTTATGCAAACTGATTGTTGCTGCAGCTGTTTGAGTGGCTGGTCTCAGATGATTATGGAGGTGAACATGCTGGATGTGGAGGTCCTGGGCTGGTGTGGTTACACGTGGTCTGTGGTTGTGAGGCCGGTTGGATATACTGTGAAATTCTCTGAAATGCCCTTGGAGACGGCTTATGGTAGATAAATGAACATTCATTGCACGGGCAACAGCTCTGGTAGACATTCCTGCAGTCAGCATGCCAATTGCACGCTCCCTCAAACGTTGTGACATCTGTGGCATTGTGCTGTGTGATCAAACTGCACATTTCAGAGTGGCTTTTTATTGTGGGAAGTCTAAGGTGCAACTGTGCAATATTCATGCTGTCTAATCAGCACCTTGAGGTGAGGTGGGATGGATTATCTCGGCAAATGATAAGTGCTCACTAACACAGATTTAGACAGATTTGTGAACAATATTTGAGAGTAATGGGTCTTTTGTGTATGTAGAAATGTTTCAGATCTTTGAGTTCAGCTCATGGAAAATGGGAGCAAAACCGAAAGTGTTGCGTTTATATTTTTGCTCAGTGTAGTTTTTAAGGCTGAAAAAATACAGGTGAAACTCAAAAAATGTCGTGCAAAGTTAATTTATTTCAGCAATGCAACTTAAAAGGTGAAACTAGCATATGAGATAGGCTCATTATATGCAAAGCGAGATATTTCAAGTCTTTATTTGTTATAATTTGGATGATTATGGCTTATAGCTTATGAAACCCCAAAGTCACAATTTTGTGGTTCCCTTTACTTAGGGGTTATGGATTAATTAGCTGACTAGAGTGTGACACTTTGAGCCTAGAATATTGAACCTTTTCACAAAATTCTAATTTTAAGCTGCATTAATGCAATTCCTTTTAATTTGCATTACTGAAATAAATTGACTTTTGCACGATATTGCTATTTTTCTAGTTTCACCTGTACATCCATCCATCCAAGAGATAGAAGCTAATTTTCCTCAATTTAGGGGAAAATCCCTTCCCGACTCCAATCAGGCAGTCTAAATAACTCCCTGGATCAACGATCCTTCTCCAGAAATCTAATAACTTTAGCCTGTAATATTATTACACTCCAGAAATACATCCAGGCCCCTCTTGAACTCTTTTAGTGAATTCACCATCACCACCTCCTCAGGCACAGTTCCATAGTCTCACTGCTCTTACAGTAAAGAATCATCTTCTATGCTTGCATAGAAACCTTCTTTCCTCCATCGTCTCCTCATCACATTCATAGTCCTGGGTATAAATAGATGATCTCTGTACTGAAACCTGATATATTTATCCAGATGCTATAGTAGAGTAGACTTTGTGCACTATAGATTGTCTGCTTTAGAAAATCCACTTCAAATAGCATTCTGAGTTGAGAAGGGGTCCAGGAGTGGTATCATTTAGAGAGCATCCTAAAAAGATTGACATTCTGAAGGAAGATTCATGTACTGCATATAAAGTCATGTGATTTCAATAGTCACTATGGGGGACATTTATCAATACCGGTGTTATCATCGCCGGACTTGATTCACCTTGCACAGCCGGAGAATGCACCAAAGTTATGCTTTCATACATTTGATAGATTTGGCGCACCCTTCCGCTGGCTGTACTCAAACTAAACTCTACGGCAGCCTTCTAGCAGCTATAGTTTTCTATCTTCATTCACGCCAAGAAATCTGGCATGAATGAAGATAAATATGATGACCCTGTTGATCATGCCCCTCTCCGCCTTCGCCATGCTCCTTTTCTTGCCATAAAAGTGGGGAGAAGGAGGAAAAATCACAAGTTATGCAACAAAAATGGCACGGGGCATAAATTCTGGCTTTTTAATGAGACAATAATGACATAAATGGCATCATGAATGTCCCCGAATGTGCTTATTTTATCCAGTTGAGGTGATGATGGAAAAATGAACACTCACTGCTGGGTTACGTTTGTTACAATTGATTACTGGATTTCCCATCAGCTAGAATCGCATCATTTACAGGGGATTAGTCTAACAGACATTGTAAAAAGCTTACAGGCCCTTTGACTACACTTCAAACATTTGAATCTCACATTTCTGAAAAATGTAAGACATGTCCTATTTTGACTAGGAATTGCCTTCTCTTCATTAAAATTGGCCTACACCAATAATCTGGTGATTTACATACATACCAATTACCTTGTAGTTCACAAGACATACCAATAGGAAATTGCCCTACAAAAATTCTTGGAGGATACTGAAGTTGTTATTTCAAGTCCCATTCTAACAGTAAGAGACAACGCAGCACATGTAGATTGCGGCATTATGACTTTCTAACTTTTACAGACTTCAAGAAAAGTCATTATAGACCGATTTGCATGCCAGTGCCACTAGCAGTGCATATTTACTTTAAATAATGCTACCTCAGTACAGGTATAGGGGTAGGTTGACTAAGGCAGGCAGACAAAATTTGTCACATTTACCACAATAGCTCATATTCAATGATAAATTTTGTATATGGTTAGAAACTTTCTCTATTTTTATACCACCTACTGGTTGGTTTACTTGGCACCAAAATCTTTAACCACATCTGTTCCTGCAAAGCCATATCTCACTTTCTCTCTTTTTGAGCAAGGTATGGTGGGTTATACTTTTTAGCGCATTTGTTTTATAAATAGACCTTAACTTGATGTGGTATTATGCTGTAGAAAAGTGGCAAATACCATTTGGTGCACTTGAGAGAATCAACATGTAGAGTATTAATTTAGATGTTCTACAGCACTAGGCTCTGTAGTTTAAAGCTTGGTATAGTAGATGTAAAGCTTGCAAAACCTTTCATCATGGGCACAGGAACTTATATACAACATTTTGCTATAACATTTTTGAAATTGCAGATTAGAGAACAGTTGTGTGGTTTTCTTTGTATGCACACTGCAAGTTCTATGATTGTTAACAGGGTTGCCAATTTATAAAAACTGTGGGGGTCATTTATTAAGACCAACGTTTTAGACGCCGGTCTTCTTAACCCTTGGCTCTTGATGCGCCAAAGTTATGTAGGGGTGCCAGCTTCTAAGTTCTACATGGAAAATGATAAATGAGACGGGTCGGCCGGCCAGCCCCCTTCCCCACCCATTCACCCCTTTTTCTGCTACCTTGAAAAAGTGACGTGAATGGGGAAAATTCAGATTCGTCTGCAAATCCCCTTTCCAACCAAATCTGCGACAAAAGTACGTCAAAAAGTGGCATACTTCTCATCATAAATGACCCAATGTATGCCTATACAATTGCTTACTTCTGCCATTGACCTCCACTGAGAAAAAATATATATATCCTAATATTGTTATGCAAAGGTAATCAAATAGCTTTCTGATCAAAAAGGTCAAGACAACCCTCATCTTCTATGGCACCTAGTTAGGGCTTCAGTAGACGAAAGCAGCAGGAAGAGGAGTTGTAGATTCCCAGGAGGGAATAGTTGCTTTAATATAAAATAGGCTAAAAAAATCCTCAATTTAAAATAAGAATAATAAGTACAGTAGAGCCTCCTAATAGCTCTGCAAACAATTCAGATTTAACACTTGTGTCCGAAACCTAGCCTACAGCAAAAGCACAAGAAAAAGTACAAAATTCTTACATGCACGAAACCATAGAGCTTTCTATGCAAACCACTCTGGTCACATGCCAAGAAATAGCATGCTAAACCCTTGAAATATAGCATGCTGAACAGTTTTACATTTCTATAATCAGCATAGCTTAATCCAGAACAGATTGTTGTTCATTCAAGTAGTAGGACCCCAGTGTTTTCAAAGAAATCTTTTTACATACCTTTGCATTGATTTGTGTTTTTGTCCAAGATTGCCTTGGTTGATACGATTTTCCCATACCTGTAACAATAAACATAAATTCATTCATTGCTGCAAAATGTTCTATGCATTTGTATGTTGGTCTTGTCTTAATAGTGTAATTACAATGTCATACATTTATCCACATTATTTTTATGTTAAAATGCTTTTCACTGCACAATATTTCAAGAGTTCATTTTATCATTACAGAGCATGTAGCCTGGTGTATCGCTGTAAGTATGCTAAAAACAGGATCCTGTATCTAATAATAGTATAGTAATATCACATACATTGAAGAAAACCAGATGTCACAATACAAACTACATACATTATTAAAGGGAACCTGTCACCAGAAAATGCAGTGTAATCTGCGGGCAGTATGTTATAGAACAGGAGGAGGTGAGGAGATTGATATATAGTTTTATGGGAAAAGATTCAGTAAAACTTGTCTAAATTCCTGCTCATTCTGGGCTTTGAAGTGAAGGATTGACAGTTATCTCTGTATACACAGTCATAGGAGGAAAACTGTCAGTCACTGATAGGACTGCCTCCTTGACTTCAAAGCCCAGAATGAGCAGATTATACTGAATCTTTTCCCACAAAACTATATATCAATCCTCTCCACTCTTCCTGTTCTATATAATGCTGCCTTTAGCTTCAGCGTGACTCTCTGTAAAAAGATCTGTTAAACTTGCTTTAGCAGCTGTACTTACTTTGAAAATACATGCCTGAATGACCGTATAATATAAAAAAAAATAATATTGCCTGATATTACATTTAAGGAGTCCAGCTAGAGAATGAGAACTCCTTTTAACAGGTCAAGTCTGCCATTTTAACCCAATCAGCCTGACATAATGATCTCCAGCCTTGTGCTCGTCAACATTCTCACCTGAGTTAACAAGATGATTACTGAAATGATCTCAGCAGGTCCTTTAATGACAGCAATGAAATGCAGTGGAAAGTTTTTTTTGATATTAAGTTAATTTTCATGGCAAAGAAGGACTATGCAATTCATCTGATCACTCTTCATAACATTCTGGAGTATATGCAAATTGCCATTATAAAAACTTAAGCAGCAACTTTTCCAATTTCCAATATTTATGTAATTCTCAAAACTTTTGGCCATGACTGTACACAGCAGAACAGAGTGTGGAGAGGGGGATAATTATCCAAAGGAGACAACTGACACAAGTTATAGATTGAGAAGAAAGCACACATAAGGATGTTTACAGGGGACAAGCAAATATTCTATGTAGAAGTGTAGAGAGAAAGCAGAGCATCCGCAGAAAACTTTGCAAAGAGGGAAAGAAGGGAATTGCACACCCCTCAGCATCAGCGACTTTCAGTAAGAGGAGATCCTATATGAGCTGTAGAAGGGGAAATCTATCCAGGAATGAAACTGTGCTGACACATGAGAGCTAGTAAGAGCAACAGCATCCTGGACACAAGCACCACACACCCTGAATCTATTACTGAAAGCAACAAGTCCACATTAGAAAAGTTTGAAACTAGGAGTAGGTTGAAAACTGACATCATTTTATTTTATTTTTTTAATGAATGAAGAAATTAAGATTTCAGACTGAAACATTTTACTCAAGGTAACCAATATTTCTAGAAACCAAATTTTCCATGAAAAATGGTGTTCATAGCTTTCGACCCCATTAGAACCAGGATAATTTTAATTTTTACACTTTTGTTTTTCACTTTTAGCATTCCAAGATATAAAGCCACCAGCCACCAGTGCTTCTGGGTGCATGGGTGCGGTGGAGATTTTGGTGGAGGATCAGTCTCCAGGGATTAAATGATTAAATATCATACACTTACAGAGTATAGTAACATTTTAAAAACCATTTATGCATTGATATTATGTACATACAAATTTAGGTTAGGTTGTAAATACATTGCATTGCCTGTTGTTTACTGATCCCAAGTTACAGTATTATAGTCCACAGATGTATTTTCAGTTCTGCTGCTTGCCACTGGAAACAGTCAACACATTAACTTTTCCCTTATCAGATTACTTTACAGTGTCTGGTGTAAATGCCTGAAAACAAATCTGCAAACACTGCTGTGCACAAAGACTGAACCGGATAGGAATACCTGGAAATTGTTAGCTGAGAAGAATTGCAATTTGTGCAATGTAATTTGCTTCAATTTTTATATAAATTAACAAGCAGGTCAATGAACACATCCCTAGCAGCTTAGCAGTACACAATAGGATAGTAATAGTTACCTTTTTCCTACAGATTACACAGCCTGATATAAGGACTAAAAATTAAATCTCAGACTGTGACCCACACAGATACTGAACCAGCAGGGAATGATTTGGAAATGATGCAATAGAATGGCTGCCTTTCTCCTGTGACAGATTACTCAGAAATCAAATCACTAGACACAGCTTCACACAAATACTGGACCAGTAGGAAATGTTAAATTCAGAAGTAGCTTTGGATTTATCCTGAATCAGTGCAAAATAAGTAATGCAAAGTATTTGCAATGTGGATAAATTGTTTGTGAAATTTAAAATGTTGGTCTAAAGTAAATATATAATTTAAATGCGCGAGAAAGAGACAATTTTAGACATGTCTCATTAGCAGGGATGAGCGGCAGGGGCAATATTCAAATTTGCGATATTTTACGAAAATTGGGACAAATATTTGTCATATATTCGCGAGTTCAAGAATTAGTGATCTCCGTCATTATCTTCTTGATTGCAAAATTCGGCAATCGAATAATTTGCGATACAAAAGTGCCAATATTCGCGATAAAAATTCACGATTAGAATATTCGCGATCAACACTACTGATTGCTATAGAGAATTATATATATATATATATATATATATATATATACAGTACAGACCAAAAGTTTGGACACACCTTCTCATTCAAAGAGTTTTCTTTATTTTCATGACTATGAAAATTGTAGATTCACACTGAAGGCATCAAAACTATGAATTAACACATGTGGAATTATATACATAACAAAAAGTGTGAAACAACTGAAAATATGTCATATTCTAGGTTCTTCAAAGTAGCCACCTTTTGCTTTGATTACTGCTTTGCACACTCTTGGCATTCTCTTGATGAGCTTCAAGAGGCAGTCACCTGAAATGGTCTTCCAACAGTCTTGAAGGAGTTCCCAGAGATGCGGTACAGCTCACCCCAAACCATCTCGATTGGGTTCAGGTCCGGTGACTGTGGAGGCTAGGTCATCTGGCGCAGCACCCCATCACTCTCCTTCATGGTCAAATAGCCCTTACACAGCCTGGAGGTGTGTTTGGGGTCATTGTCCTGTTGAAAAATAAATGATGGTCCAACTAAACGCAAACCGGATGGAATAGCATGCCGCTGCAAGATGCTGTGGTAGCCATGCTGGTTCAGTATGCCTTCAATTTTGAATAAATCCCCAACAGTGTCACCAGCAAAGCACCCCCACACCATTACACCTCCTCCTCCATGCTTCACGGTGGGAACCAGGCATGTAGAGTCCATCCGTTCACCTTTTCTGCATCGCACAAAGACACAGTGGTTAAAACCAAAGATCTCAAATTTGGACTCATCAGACCAAAGCACAGATTTCCACTGGTCTAATGTCCATTCCTTGTGTTCTTTAGCCCAAACAAGTCTCTTCTGCTTGTTGCCTGTCGTTAGCAGTGGTTTCCTAGCATATATTCTACCATGAAGGCCTGATTCACACAGTCTCCTCTTAACAGTTGTTCTAGAGATGTGTCTGCTGCTAGAACTCTGTGTGGCATTGACCTGGTCTCTAATCTGAGCTGCTGTTAACCTGCGATTTCTGAGGCTGGCAACTCGGATGAACTTATCCTCTGCAGCAGAGGTGACTCTTGGTCTTCCTTTCCTGGGGCGGTCCGCATGTGAGCCAGTTTCTTTGTAGCGCTTGATGGTTTTTGTGACTGCACTTGGAGACACTTTCAAAGTTTTCCCAATTTTTCGGACTGACTAACCTTCATTTCTTAAAGTAATGATGGCCACTAGTTTTTCTTTACTTAGCTGCTTTTTTCTTGCCATAATACAAATTCTAACAGTCTATTCAGTAGGACTATCAGCTGTGTATCCACCAGACTTCTCCACAACGGAACTGATGGTCCCAACCTCATTTATAAGGCAAGAAATCCCACTTATTAAACCTGACAGGGCACACCTGTGAAGTGCAAACCATTTCAGGTGACTACATCTTGAAGCTCATCAAGAGAATGCCAAGAGTGTGAAAGCAGTAATAAAAGCAAAAGGTGACTACTTTGAAGAACCTAGAATATGACATATTTTCAGTTGTTTCACACTTTTTTGTTATGTATATAATTCCACATGTGTTATTTCATAGTTTTGATGCCTTCAGTGTGAATCTACAATTTTCATAGTCATGAAAATAAAGAAAACTCTTTGAATGAGAAGGTGTGTCCAAACTTTTGGTCTGTACTGTATATATATATATATATATATATATTTTTTTTACGATAATTTGCGCTGAGAAGTGATGTTGCTTATGCTGAGAAGCAGTTATTAGATAAAAGCATAGTATTGAGGATGTGCAATCCAGTTTCACTCATATTTTAGGGTGGGTTCACACTAGCGTTAGGGATTCCGTTATGGCTTTCTGTTATAACATGGTTATAACGGAAAATAATGGAATACCCAGACAGAATTCAAAATGGAAGCCTTTAAAAGGCATTCCTTTTGCTTTCCGTCCTAATAGAAGTCTATGGGAAAGCATAACGGATCCGTCCGGGTCTCTTTATGCAAGACGGAAAACATAGTCCTGTCAACAGGACTTTGTTTTCCGTCTTGCATAACGGGACCCAGACAGATCTGTTTTGATTACCATAGGCTTTTTAAAGGCTTCCGTTTTGCATTCCGTCATAATACAAGTATATGGGCAGAAGAACGGATCCGTCCTTCCGTCCTATGGATTCCGTTATTTTTTGTTATAATCATGTTATAACGGAAAGCCATAACGGAATCCCTAACGCTAGTGTGAACCCACCCTTATTTATAGTTACTCTGTTCTGTTAGCGATACAGTCAGGGTGCGTTCACATCACCGTTTAGTTTTCCGTTCTTCTGATCCATCAGAAGAAGACAGAGAGCGAAAAAAAAACAGGATCCTGTAAAAAAAACTACGGATCCTGTTGCATCAGTTTTCATCCGTTTGAGCCATTTCTGTCTGAGATCCGTTTTTTTTAGATGGGACCAAAAGTACTGCATGCAGGACTTTTTTCCCGGTCTAAAAAAACAAATCTCAGACGGAAAAGGCTCAAACTGATGACAACTGATGCAACAGAATCAGTTTTTTTTTTGCTGGATCCAGTTTTCTTCTCTCTCTCTCTTCCTCTGACAGATCAGAAGAACGGAAAGCTAAACAGTGACGTGAATGCACCCTTACTGTGTCTCAATATTAAAAGCAGGTGTAATATATCACTATGTGCATTACTGTCAAATGCACAAACAGGTATACTAATTAATTCAGAATAAATCAAATTTCTTGGCGAACTTTGATGAAGCTGTCAAATCTAGTTTTTCACAACTAACTATATATGTATGTATATATATATATATATATATATATATATATACATTGCAGATGTTCTAATTAGTGATGAGCAGGAGGTGCCATATTCGATTTTGCTATATTTCGCAAATATTCGATTAAATATTCGTCTTATATTCGTTGAAATCAAATATTCGTCATTATTCTATTTATCGCGAATAATATGCGATTTCATTATTCGCGTATTGCGATTCTTTTTTTAACTGTATAAGGCAACTGTCCTATTGGTTGGCTTTGGCTATTCGCTAATATGTGTATTTTACGAATGCACATATAGACTGCAATTTAGCTAATATAGTGCTATTATCTTTTTTTTTATAGTCAATTTTTTTTTGTCTCTTCTGGACTTCAGATTTGGAAAAAATGTACACTCTTAAATAAAAATACTATAGCACTATATTAGCTAAGTTGCAGTCTAGATGTGTATTTTATGAAGATTTGCTATATTGCTATATATTCTTGTTTTAGAATATGACAAATATTCTAAAAAACTAAGTTATAGCAATATAGCAAATATATTGGTTATTTAGAATATTCATCTTTTTTTCAATCTGTACTGTTATTCCACTTTGGCATACTCCTCCCCGACAAGCGTCCCTGTGACTATGGGAACGCCTGTGGGTTAGAATATACCATCGGATTTGAGTTTTCGCGATCTTAGGGAAAACTCAGATTCGATGGTATTTTCTAACCCACAGGCGTTCCCATGGTGACGGAGACGCTTGTCGGTGAGGAGTATGCGAACAACTGTACAAATTGGGGGGAAAAAGGTGAATATTCTAAATAACGAATATATTCCCTATATTGCTATATATTCGTTTTTTAGAGTACATCATTTTTATTGGCATTTTGGTAAAGCATAAAGATCCAGCCATACATCTGAAAATTCTTGATCAAAATAGCATTCGTAGACACTTATACAATAGGCTCTCTCCCAGAGCGTAATACATAGATGTAATGCATAGTAAGAACAGAGTACATTAAGGTCTACAACAAAAGACCATAACAATCAAGGGGAACAAGGGGAAGGGAAAAAGGGGGGGAGGGAAGGAAGGGCCTTTCAGTAATATTTGATATTGTCCAACAGCATTAAGTAGTACCTAGTCATCCAAAATTCAGGGTGAGTAATTAGGGTTAAGGAGCCAAGGACCCCAGGTAAGTTGCCTGGATTTAGGAGAGATAGTCGTGCAAGGTATTGAATGTTCATACCTACAAGACGTGTTAACCTGTTAACCAGCCAAGGTCGGTGAGGTTGGTTGCTTCCAGTGACGTGTAATAATTAGCTTAGCACTAAGTAAAACATGTCCTGCGATATTCCTATATACTGGGGGGATAGTGTGTATACCCAGAAACAAGAGAGCCAGCTCCGGGATAGGTTTAATATTCTGGGCTGCCAACCCTGATATCAAGTCGAAAACACTGTGCCAATAAGGGGTAAGTATTGGGCAGTCCCACAGAACGTGAAGTAGGGAGCCTTTAGTGCCGCATCCTCGCCAACAATGTGGGGAGGATGAGGGGTAGATTATGTTTAGACTCTGTGGAGTAAGGTACCATTGTAATAGGGTCTTAAGCCCTGCCTCGTAATGGGTGACACATTTAAAATTAGAAGCCAGGAACCTTATAGCTAGAATCCAATCTTCATCTAAGAAAGTCTTCCCCAGTTCTCGTTCCCATTTTTTTATGGGTAAGGTCTTGGTGAACGTGGCTTTGTCTCCTAATATGTCATATACGTATCGTGTGGTGTGTCTTCTGAAGAGGGATGGGAATTGAAACAGTCTTAGTATGCAAGAGTTTATTGAAGGTGGAGATTGTTTAATATTTGCAATGAAATGTCGTTTAGTTATAGAATTCTGTGTGCGGCAATGCGAATAAGCTGTGAAGTGAGTCAAAGGGGAGGAGGCGGCCATCTGGCATTATTTGGGATATGGAGACGATTCCCTTTCCACGCCAATTTGTCAGATTGATGTCAGTGATGCTGAGTTCCAGTGCGCTTATGTCTGCTTGAGATAACAGGGTGGATTTGGAGTCCGCCTGCGCTCTGTGGGTTGTGGACCATAGGCTGCCAGCATGCTGTACTGTCAGTAATTCATTGTGCGATTGGGAAGGGTTCCGTAGCGAATTGATCAGGTAATCTTTCAGAGTAGCATGTTTGATTGTATGGGACTCAATCTGAATCCAGGCTTTTGTATTGTCAGGGATCCACCATTCCCGAGCAAATGAGAGTGTTATGGCTCGGAAGTAGTCTTTAATGTCAGGAAGGCCTAATCCTCCAGCATGTTTTTTCTTAGTCAATATTGCTCGAGCTACTCTGGGTTTGGTCGGACCCCAGAGATACTTGCCCAAAATCGACTGTGCTTTTTTGAAGAATGATGCACGGGACCGGGATTGGTAGGGCACGGAATATATATATATATGAGCTTGGGGAGGGTCATCATCTGGAAAGAAGCTACTCTACCCACCCAGGACAATGCCTTCATGGCGAAGCTAGTCAAGTCACGCGAGTGGCTAGAAGGGGGTGATAGTTCCTATCATAAAGAAGGGAGCAAGGTGAAGTAATCTTTACTCCTAGATATGGGATTTCTAGTCTAGTTCATGAAAAGATTGTAGATTGTCTCTCTCCTTCGGGGGTATGTTAATGGACAACGCTTGAGATTTAGTGCTGTTAATCTTATAGTAGGAGAGAATATTTGTCTTTTTTTTTTTCCATATGAAAACATGATTCCTTCCTGCTTAACTTACTTGTGGGCAAATGATTTATTGACCCACAAGAAAGAAGCAGGGAGGAATCATGTTATCAGATGTTAAAAAATGATGAATATTCGATATAGCGAATATATAGCATTATATTCAAAATATTTGCAAATTAGCGAAGTTGTGATATTTGCGATTAATATTCGCTATTCGAATATTCACGCTCATCACTAGTTCTAAAATTTCAGTCTATTATTCTTGATATTACTTGTAAAGTTTTGACATGGTAATATAACTTATTTAACCTGCTGACAGAAAGTTCATGCCAATAAGATAAATTCAGTCTCACATTAGGGCAAACATCCAAGTAATTCATGTAGTTGTAGTAATTAGCTTTCACTGTTCAGCTCAAGTCAATGAAGGTATAAAAGGTAGCTGTGATCTCAAATGACACTGATGGAGAAGATATTTTCAGTTTAAGCTAATTTTCAATCTTGTTCCAATTAATAAAATTCTATATTTGCATTTCTTTATACATAACCCTATATTTACTCCACAAAAAATACCATTTTCTACAGAATGAAAAAAACCAGCCTGTTGAAAATCTTGGCTCATTTTCAACAGGCTGGTTTTTTTCATTCTGTAGAAAATGGTATTTTTATTTTAAAAGTTCAGTATGCTACTCATTTTAGGGTCATTTATTAAGACCAACGTTTTAGATGCCAGTCTTAACCCATATAGCTGGCGGTGGATCCACCGAAGTTATGCAATAGTTCAGGCCTCTGCATAACTCGGCGTATCCAGTGTCAGTCTAAACGTACGCCAGCTTCCCTGCTGGCTTACATTTAGACAATATTCTATGCCTAACACAGGCGTGGAAAATGATGAATGAGCACAAATTGTGGTGCAAATAACCTTTTCACCGCAATCTTCACCAGAAATATGCTTATTTCTGGATAGTAAATGACCCCCATTATCGTTATATCAGATACACTGCTATGTATGTTTAAAAATAGTGGCTAATGAGTGCTCATTGACTGAGTGAAACACTAACTATTCTCTGGTCACTGATATAAGCTCAGCCAATGAGAGAAAAGGAATCTATGTTACCACACATCCACTGGTAGAGAGTCTTAGAGTGGTTGATGTTGTTCAAACTATCATTACATAATTTCCTTCAGTTGGGGGAAAATGTTTAGTTTGGTGCCTTAGTGATGTATCAAAATATTATGGTCAATGCAAAGTTTGTTTGTACTCTTCTGGCATCCAGCACTTATAGCATTTGCCTGGTAGACTCCCTAGCATTGCCTTCAGACTAAGGGCTCATGCACACAAACATATGCCCTCCAAGACATACGGTCCGTGAGCAGCCATATCTCCCGGAGCGGCATACATTGTGTGCATGGAAGCACACAGCATGATAGGTTGCTATGATGTTGTGCGCATCAGGCCGCCCATGGGACTATTCTTCCACACTCATATGATATTATGAGTGCGGGACAATAGCGGGTGTTCCAATGTTTACAGCATCATAGTAACGTATGATGCTGTGAGCTCCCGTGCGCATGATGTATGCCGCTCCGGGACATATGGCCCGCTCACGAACCGTATGTCTCGGCGAGCATAGGTTGTGTGCATATGCCCTAAGGACATTGTCAAGGAATAATTCTGTGGTCCTTTCCAGATGCTCTTTCATGCCACCAATCCAAGAACAAAGAAGTTTAGTTCTTCTTTGTCTACATCATTCCAAACCATTGGCTTGGAGAATGAAAGACAATATGTGTCTCCAGAGGGTTCCATTGACTCTGTTTTGCCTATTATGTGGTGTTTGTGCAGACTAACTGGATTTTTCATATATATTTTCTCTTATGTATATTGATGAGCGGCAGGGGTCATATTCGAATTCGCAATATTTCGCGAATATTTTGTAGAATATTTGCAGAATATTTGCAAATTCAAATATTTGTTATATTCTACGATTTTTTTTACTTGAAAAATCCGCAAGGTAATGATCGTGTAATATGCAAATTTTCGTAATACGAATTTTCGTAATTCAAATTTTTTATTGCAAATTTTTCCTATATTCGTTTTTTTTAATATTCGCTATATTGCTATAACTTTGTTTTTTTGAATATTCGTAATATTCTAAATCAAGAATATATAGCAATATAGCGAATTTTCGGAAAAAAAAAAAACGAATATAGAGCAATTTAGCTAATATAGTGCTATAATCTTCTTTGTCTAATAGTTGTAAATTTTTTCTCATCTGAAGTCCAGATTGGAAAAAAATTACAACTATAAAAAAAAAGATTATAGCAGTGTGTTAGCTAAATTGCTCTATATTTGTTTTGTTTTCCGAATATTCGTTATATTGCTCTAACTTTATTTTTTCTAATATTCGTAATATTCTAAAACAAGAATATATAGCAATATAGCGAATATTCGAAACAAACCAACTATAGAGTAATTTAGCTAATATAGTGCTATAATCTTCTTTGTCTAATAGTTGTATGTTGAAAAATTTGCAATAAAAAAGTTGCATTACGAAAATTCGCAAACAACACTACTCCTAAAGTCAAATATACTGCAGCCTTCCCATTGGCCCACAAGCTAGATGCAGGGAGGGATCATGTGTACTGATGAAAAAAAAATAAGAATATTCGAAATTACGAATATATATCACTATATTCGAAATATTAGCGAATTTTCGAAGTACCTATATTCGTGATAAAAATTGTAAATTCAATTATTCGTGATCAACACTACTTATGTACTGTATTTTAGGTAATGAAAGAACATGCTCAGCTAAATGAATACTCACAGTCTGACTTTTTGAAGGTAACTAATCAAAATAAAGGTAAAGGCGGCATGGTATATGGGAATAGAAAAAAACTTTGTAATTCTTGCTAAAGCTATGGCAATTTTCTGATGAGCATTCATTCACAGATACATCATTCAGTAATTAGAGGTATTTTTTTCAGTACCTTTGATTGATTGTAGTCTTCAAATTAAGATAAAAGAGATCTCTAGGGGGAAAAAGGCTCTTGTAGGGTTGTCTATTTACTGATGGTACTGTGCCTGTCGAGTTGGGGAATCCAGTGAAGCTTTCTACTACCATGGAGAATGGGGATAAAGCCAAACTTAGCCTTAAGTGTGTATCTGGTACTATGGTTTCTTCTGTCTGGTTGAATTCACAGTCCATGTTGATGGATCTATGTAACAATTCAAAACATTTCATTTCATTTCATTATATCCCTACTACATTTTCAAGAATTTAAATCACTTTGAAACTTATATAAATAGACTGATTCATTAGTTTGTTGAAGTAAGGAATTTACACTCAGATTGGGTTATTGTTAGGGATGAGCGAACTCGAACTGTATAGTTCGGGTTCGTACCGAATTTTGGGGTGTCCGTGACACGGACCCGAACCCGGACATTTTCGTAAAAGTCCGGGTTCGGGTTCGGTGTTCGTCGCTTTCTTGGCGCTTTTGTGACGCTTTCTTGGCGCTTTTTGAAAGGCTGCAAAGCAGCCAATCAACAAGCGTCATACTACTTGCCCCAAGAGGCCATCACAGCCATGCCTACTATTGGCATGGCTGTGATTGGCCAGAGCACCATGTGACCCAGCCTCTATTTAAGCTGGAGTCACATAGCGCCGCCCGTCACTCTGCTCTGATTAGCGTAGGGAGAGGTTGCGGCTGCGACAGTAGGGCGAGATTAGGCAGATTAACTCCTCCAAAGGACTTGATTAACTGATCGATCTGCAGCTGTGGATCATTGAGCTGCTGATCCTCAATTGCTCACTGTTTTTAGGCTGCACAGACCGTTTGTCAGTCTCATTTTTCTGGGGTGATCGGCGGCCATTTTGTGTCTTGTGGTGCGCCAGCACAAGCTGCGACCAAGTGCATTTAACCCTCAATGGTGTGGTTGTTTTTTGGCTAAAGCCTACATCAGGGTGAAGCTGTCACACCAAGTGCATTTAACCAGCAATAGTCTGTTCATTTTTTGGCCATATACAAAATCAGGGGCAAGCTGCGCCTGTCACCAAGTGCATTTAACCCTCAATGGTGTGGTTGTTTTTTGGCTAAAGCCTACATCAGGGTGAAGCTGTCACACCAAGTGCATTTAACCAGCAATAGTCTGTTCATTTTTTGGCCATATACAAAATCAGGGGCAAGCTGCGCCTGTCACCAAGTGCATTTAACCCTCAATGGTGTGGTTGTTATTTGGCTAAAGCCTACATCAGGGTGAAGCTGTCACACCAAGTGCATTTAACCAGCAATAGTCTGTTCATTTTTTGGCCATATCCCAGTCTAATTCTGTCACTAAATCCATACCGGTCACCCAGCGCCTAAATACTAGGCCTCAAATTTATATCCAGCTAAATCTGTCCCTAGTGCTGTAGCTGGGCGAGTTATTTAGTGTCCGTTCAAGCACATTTCTTGTTCTGGGTTGAAATACAATTCTCAATTTAGCAATTTCATAATTTAGTGGTTCCTGCTATATCAGAGCTCTTTGAAATCTATCCCAAAAAGGGTATATAATATTGAAGGTGCACATAGGGTCATTCAGAGTAACTTCACACACACCCGCTACTGTGTATTTCCAAGTCTAATTCTGTCACTAAATCCATACCGGTGACCCAGCGCCTAAATACTAGGCCTCAAATTTAATTCCCTCTAAATCTCTCGTTACCCACCGCTGTACTGTTGTTGCTGGGCAAGATATTTAGTGTCCGTCAAAGCACATTTTTTGTTCTGGGTTGAAGTACAATTCCCAATTTAGCAATTTCATAATTTAGTGGTTTCTGCTATATCAGAGCTATTTGAAATCTATCCCAAAAAGGGTATATAATATTGAAGGTGCACATAGGGTCATTCAGAATAACTTCACACACACCCGCTACTGTGTATTTCCAAGTCTAATTCTGTCACTAAACCCATACCTGTCACCCAGCGCCTAAATACTAGGCCTCAAATTTAAATCCCTCTAAATCTCTCGTTACCGTTGTCCTGTTGTAGCTGGGAAAGTTATTTAGTGCCCGTCAAAGCACATTTTTTGTTCTGGGTTGAAGTACAATTCCCAATTTAGCAATTTCATAATTTAGTGGTTCCTGCTATATCAGAGCTATTTGAAATCTATCCCAAAAAGGGTATATAATATTGAAGGTGCACATAGGGTCATTCAGAATAACTTCACACACACCCGCTACTGTGTATTTCCAAGTCTAATTCTGTCACTAAATCCATACCGGTGACCCAGCGCCTAAATACTAGGCCTCAAATTTAATTCCCTCTAAATCTCTCGTTACCCACCGCTGTACTGTTGTTGCTGGGCAAGATATTTAGTGTCCGTCAAAGCACATTTTTTGTTCTGGGTTGAAGTACAATTCCCAATTTAGCAATTTCATAATTTAGTGGTTTCTGCTATATCAGAGCTATTTGAAATCTATCCCTAAAAGGGTATATAATATTGAAGGTGCACATAGGGTCATTCAGAATAACTTCACACACACCCGCTACTGTGTATTTCCAAGTCTAATTCTGTCACTAAATCCATACCGGTGACCCAGCGCCTAAATACTAGGCCTCAAATTTAATTCCCTCTAAATCTCTCGTTACCCACCGGTGTACTGTTGTTGCTGGGCAAGATATTTAGTGTCCGTCAAAGCACATTTTTTGTTCTGGGTTGAAGTACAATTCCCAATTTAGCAATTTCATAATTTAGTGGTTTCTGCTATATCAGAGCTATTTGAAATCTATCCCTAAAAGGGTATATAATATTGAAGGTGCACATAGGGTCATTCAGAATAACTTCACACACACGCTTCTGTGCATTTCCAAGTCTAATTCTGTCACTAAATCCATACCGGTGACCCAGCGCCTAAATACTAGGCCTCAAATTTAAATCCCTCTAAATCTCTCGTTACCCACCGCTGTACTGTTGTTGCTGGGCAAGATATTTAGTGTCCGTCAAAGCACATTTTTTGTTCTGGGTTGAAGTACAATTCCCAATTTAGCAATTTCATAATTTAGTGGTTTCTGCTATATCAGAGCTATTTGAAATCTATCCCTAAAAGGGTATATAATATTGAAGGTGCACATAGGGTCATTCAGAATAACTTCACACACACGCTTCTGTGCATTTCCAAGTCTAATTCTGTCACTAAATCCATACCGGTGACCCAGCGCCTAAATACTAGGCCTCAAATTTAAATCCCTCTAAATCTCTCGTTACCCACCGCTGTACTGTTGTTGCTGGGCAAGATATTTAGTGTCCGTCAAAGCACATTTTTTGTTCTGGGTTGAAGTACAATTCCCAATTTAGCAATTTCATAATTTAGTGGTTTCTGCTATATCAGAGCTATTTGAAATCTATCCCTAAAAGGGTATATAATATTGAAGGTGCACATAGGGTCATTCAGAATAACTTCACACACACGCTTCTGTGCATTTCCAAGTCTAATTCTGTCACTAAATCCATACCGGTGACCCAGCGCCTAAATACTAGGCCTCAAATTTAAATCCCTCTAAATCTCTCGTTACCCACCGCTGTACTGTTGTTGCTGGGCAAGATATTTAGTGTCCGTCAAAGCACATTTTTTGTTCTGGGTTGAAGTACAATTCCCAATTTAGCAATTTCATAATTTAGTGGTTTCTGCTATATCAGAGCTATTTGAAATCTATCCCTAAAAGGGTATATAATATTGAAGGTGCACATAGGGTCATTCAGAATAACTTCACACACACGCTTCTGTGCATTTCCAAGTCTAATTCTGTCACTAAATCCATACCGGTCACCCAGCGCCTAAATACTAGGCCTCAAATTTATATCCCGCTGATTTGAATACAATACATTGGGCCAAATAATATATTTGTTGTTGTGGTGAACCATAACAATGAGAAAAACATCTAGTAAGGGACGCGGACGTGGACATGGTCGTGGTGGTGTTAGTGGACCCTCTGGTGCTGGGAGAGGACGTGGCCGTTCTGCCACATCCACACGTCCTAGTGTACCAACTACCTCAGGTCCCAGTAGCCGCCAGAATTTACAGCGATATATGGTGGGGCCCAATGCCGTTCTAAGGATGGTAAGGCCTGAGCAGGTACAGGCATTAGTCAATTGGGTGGCCGACAGTGGATCCAGCACGTTCACATTATCTCCCACCCAGTCTTCTGCAGAAAGCGCACAGATGGCGCCTGAAAACCAACCCCATCAGTCTGTCACATCACCCCCATGCATACCAGGGAAACTGTCTCAGCCTCAAGTTATGCAGCAGTCTCTTATGCTGTTTGAAGACTCCGCTGGCAGGGTTTCCCAAGGGCATCCACCTAGCCCTTCCCCAGCGGTGAAAGACATAGAATGCACTGACGCACAACCACTTATGTTTCCTGATGATGAGGACATGGGAATACCACCTCAGCATGTCTCTGATGATGACGAAACACAGGTGCCAACTGCTGCGTCTTTCTGCAGTGTGCAGACTGAACAGGAGGTCAGGGATCAAGACTGGGTGGAAGACGATGCAGGGGACGATGAGGTCCTAGACCCCACATGGAATGAAGGTCGTGCCACTGACTTTCACAGTTCGGAGGAAGAGGCAGTGGTGAGACCGAGCCAACAGCGTAGCAAAAGAGGGAGCAGTGGGCAAAAGCAGAACACCCGCCGCCAAGAGACTCCGCCTGCTACTGACCGCCGCCATCTGGGACCGAGCACCCCAAAGGCAGCTTCAAGGAGTTCCCTGGCATGGCACTTCTTCAAACAATGTGCTGACGACAAGACCCGAGTGGTTTGCACGCTGTGCCATCAGAGCCTGAAGCGAGGCATTAACGTTCTGAACCTGAGCACAACCTGCATGACCAGGCACCTGCATGCAAAGCATGAACTGCAGTGGAGTAAACACCTTAAAACCAAGGAAGTCACTCAGGCTCCCCCTGCTACCTCTTCTGCTGCTGCCGCCTCGGCCTATTCTGCTGCTGCCGCCTCGGCCTCTTCCTCCGCCTCTGGAGGAACGTTGGCACCTGCCGCCCAGCAAACAGGGGATGTACCACCAACACCACCACCACCACCTCCGTCACCAAGCGTCTCAACCATGTCACACGCCAGCGTTCAGCTCTCCATCTCACAAACATTTGATAGAAAGCGTAAATTCCCACCTAGCCACCCTCGATCCCTGGCCCTGAATGCCAGCATTTCTAAACTACTGGCCTATGAAATGCTGTCATTTAGGCTGGTGGACACAGACAGCTTCAAACAGCTCATGTCGCTTGCTGTCCCACAGTATGTTGTTCCCAGCCGGCACTACTTCTCCAAGAGAGCCGTGCCTTCCCTGCACAACCAAGTATCCGATAAAATCAAGTGTGCACTGCGCAACGCCATCTGTAGCAAGGTCCACCTAACCACAGATACGTGGACCAGTAAGCACGGCCAGGGACGCTATATCTCCCTAACTGCACACTGGGTAAATGTAGTGGCAGCTGGGCCCCAGGCGGAGAGCTGTTTGGCGCACGTCCTGCCGCCGCCAAGGATCGCAGGGCAACATTCTTTGCCTCCTGTTGCCACCTCCTCCTTCTCGGCTTCCTCCTCCTCTTCTTCCACCTGCTCATCCAGTCAGCCACACACCTTCACCACCAACTTCAGCACAGCCCGGGGTAAACGTCAGCAGGCCATTCTGAAACTCATATGTTTGGGGGACAGGCCCCACACCGCACAGGAGTTGTGGCGGGGTATTGAACAACAGACCGACGAGTGGTTGCTGCCGGTGAGCCTCAAGCCCGGCCTGGTGGTGTGTGATAATGGGCGAAATCTCGTTGCAGCTCTGGGACTAGCCAATTTGACGCACATCCCTTGCTTGGCGCATGTGCTGAATTTGGTGGTGCAGAAGTTCATTCACAACTACCCCGACATGTCAGAGCTGCTGCATAAAGTGCGGGCCGTCTGTTCGCGCTTCCGGCGTTCACATCCTGCCGCTGCTCGCCTGTCTGCGCTACAGCGTAACTTCGGCCTTCCCGCTCACCGCCTCATATGCGACGTGCCCACCAGGTGGAACTCCACCTTGCACATGCTGGACAGACTGTGCGAGCAGCAGCAGGCCATAGTGGAGTTTCAGCTGCAGCACGCACGGGTCAGTCGCACTACAGAACAGCACCACTTCACCACCAATGACTGGGCCTCCATGCGAGACCTGTGTGCCCTGTTGCGCTGTTTCGAGTACTCCACCAACATGGCCAGTGGCGATGACACCGTTATCAGCGTTACAATACCACTTCTATGTCTCCTTGAGAAAACACTTAGGGCGATGATGGAACAGGAGGTGGCCCAGGAGGAGGAGGAGGAGGATGAGGAAGAGGGGTCATTTTTAGCACTTTCAGGCCAGTCTCTTCGAAGTGACTCAGAGGGAGGTTTTTTGCAACAGCAGAGGCCAGGTACAAATGTGGCCAGCCAGGGCCCACTACTGGAGGACGAGGAGGACGAGGATGAGGAGGAGGTGGAGGAGGATGAGGATGAAGCATGGTCACAGCGGGGTGGCACCCAACGCAGCTCGGGTCCATCACTGGTGCGTGGCTGGGGGGAAAGGCAGGACGATGACGATACGCCTCCCACAGAGGACAGCTTGTCCTTACCCCTGGGCAGCCTGGCACACATGAGCGACTACATGCTGCAGTGCCTGCGCAACGACAGCAGAGTTGCCCACATTTTAACCTGTGCGGACTACTGGGTTGCCACCCTGCTGGATCCACGCTACAAAGACAATGTGCCCACCTTACTTCCTGCACTGGAGCGTGATAGGAAGATGCGCGAGTACAAGCGCACGTTGGTAGACGCGCTACTGAGAGCATTCCCAAATGTCACAGGGGAACAAGTGGAAGCCCAAGGCCAAGGCAGAGGAGGAGCAAGAGGTCGCCAAGGCAGCTGTGTCACGGCCAGCTCCTCTGAGGGCAGGGTTAGCATGGCAGAGATGTGGAAAACTTTTGTCAACACGCCACAGCTAACTGCACCACCACCTGATACGCAACGTGTTAGCAGGAGGCAACATTTCACTAACATGGTGGAACAGTACGTGTGCACACCCCTCCACGTACTGACTGATGGTTCGGCCCCATTCAACTTCTGGGTCTCTAAATTGTCCACGTGGCCAGAGCTAGCCTTTTATGCCTTGGAGGTGCTGGCCTGCCCGGCAGCCAGCGTTTTGTCTGAACGTGTATTCAGCACGGCAGGGGGCGTCATTACAGACAAACGCAGCCGCCTGTCTACAGCCAATGTGGACAAGCTGACGTTCATAAAAATGAACCAGGCATGGATCCCACAGGACCTGTCCGTCCCTTGTCCAGATTAGACATTAACTACCTCCCCATAACCATATATTATTGGACTCCAGGGCACTTCCTCATTCAATCCTATTTTTATTTTCATTTTACCATTATATTGCGATGCTACCCAAAGTTGAATGAACCTCTCCTCTGCCTGTGTGCTAGGCCTAAATATATGCCAATGGACTGTTGCAGTGGTGGCTGACATGAAGCCTGATTCTCTGCTATGACATGCAGACTAATTCTCTGCTGACATGAAGCCAGATTGTCTGTTACGGGACCTCTCTCCTCTGCCTGGGTGCTGGGCCTAAATTTATGACCATGGACTGTTGCAGTGGTGGCTGACGTGAAGCCTGATTCTCTGCTATGACATGCAGACTGATTCTCTGCTGACATGAAGCCAGATCGTCTGTTACGGGACCTCTCTGCTCTGCCTGTGTGCTAGGCCTAAATATATGCCAATGGACTGTTGCAGTGGTGGGTGACGTGAAGCCTCATTCTCTGCTATGACATGCAGACTGATTCTCTGCTGACATGAAGCCAGATTGTCTGTTACGGGACCTCTCTGCTCTGCCTGTGTGCTAGGCCTAAATATATGCCAATGGACTGTTGCAGTGGTGGGTGACGTGAAGCCTCATTCTCTGCTATGACATGCAGACTGATTCTCTGCTGTCATGAAGCCAGATTGTCTGTTACGGGACCTCTCTGCTCTGCCTGTGTGCTAGGCCTAAATATATGCCAATGGACTGTTGCAGTGGTGGGTGACGTGAAGCCTCATTCTCTGCTATGACATGCAGACTGATTCTCTGCTGACATGAAGCCAGATTGTCTGTTACGGGACCTCTCTGCTCTGCCTGTGTGCTAGGCCTAAATATATGCCAATGGACTGTTGCAGTGGTGGGTGACGTGAAGCCTCATTCTCTGCTATGACATGCAGACTGATTCTCTGCTGACATGAAGCCAGATCCTCTGTTACGGGAGCTCTCTCCTCTGCCTGGGTGCTGGGCCTAAATTTATGACAATTGACTGTTGCAGTGGTGGGTGACGTGAAGCCTGATTCTCTGCTATGATATGAAGACTGATTCTCTGCTGACATGAAGCCAGATTGTCTGTTACGGGACCTTTCTCCTCTGCCTGGGTTCTGGGCCTAAATTTATGAAAATTGACTCTTACAGTGGTGGGTGACGTGAAGCCTGATTCTAGGCTATGATATGAAGACTGATTCTCTGCTGACATGAAGCCAGATTGTCTGTTACGGGACCTTTCTCCTCTGCCTGGGTTCTGGGCCTAAATTTATGAAAATTGACTCTTACAGTGGTGGGTGACGTGAAGCCTGATTCTCTGCTATGATATGAAGACTGATTCTCTGCTGACATGAAGCCAGATTCTCTGTTACGGGACCTCTCTCCTCTGCCTGGGTGCTGGGCCTAAATTTATGACAATGGACTGTTGCAGTGGTGGCTGACGTGAAGCCTGATTCTCTGCTATGACATGCAGACTGATTCTCTGCTGTCATGAAGCCAGATTGTCTGTTACGGGACCTCTCTGCTCTGCCTGTGTGCTAGGCCTAAATATATGCCAATGGACTGTTGCAGTGGTGGCTGACGTGAAGCCTCATTCTCTGCTATGACATGCAGACTAATTCTCTGCTGACATGAAGCCAGATTGTCTGTTACGGGACCTCTCTCCTCTGCCTGGGTGCTGGGCCTAAATTTATGACAATGGACTGTTGCAGTGGTGGCTGACGTGAAGCCTGATTCTCTGCTATGACATGCAGACTAATTCTCTGCTGACATGAAGCCAGATTGTCTGTTACGGGACCTCTCTCCTCTGCCTGGGTGCTGGGCCTAAATATATGCCAATGGACTGTTGCAGTGGTGGCTGACGTGAAGCCTCATTCTCTGCTATGACATGCAGACTAATTCTCTGCTGTCATGAAGCCAGATTGTCTGTTACGGGACCTCTCTGCTCTGCCTGTGTGCTAGGCCTAAATATATGCCAATGGACTGTTGCAGTGGTGGGTGACGTGAAGCCTGATTCTCTGCTATGACATGCAGACTGATTCTCTGCTGACATGAAGCCAGATTGTCTGTTACGGGACCTCTCTGCTCTGCCTGTGTGCTAGGCCTAAATATATGCCAATGGACTGTTGCAGTGGTGGGTGACGTGAAGCCTCATTCTCTGCTATGACATGCAGACTGATTCTCTGCTGACATGAAGCCAGATTCTCTGTTACGGGACCTCTCTCCTCTGCCTGTGTGTGTGCTGGGCCTAAATATATGCCAATGGACTGTTGCAGTGGTGGCTGACGTGAAGCCTCATTCTCTGCTATGACATGCAGACTAATTCTCTGCTGACATGAAGACAGATTCTCTGTTACGGGACCTCCCTCCTCTGCCTGGGTGCTGGGCCTAAATATATGCCAATGGACTGTTGCAGTGGTGGCTGACGTGAAGCCTCATTCTCTGCTATGACATGCAGACTGATTCTCTGCTGACATGAAGCCAGATTCTCTGTTACGGGACCTCTCTCCTCTGCCTGTGTGTGTGCTGGGCCTAAATATATGCCAATGGACTGTTGCAGTGGTGGCTGACGTGAAGCCTCATTCTCTGCTATGACATGCAGACTGATTCTCTGCTGACATGAAGCCAGATTCTCTGTTACGGGACCTCTCTCCTCTGCCTGTGTGTGTGCTGGGCCTAAATATATGCCAATGGACTGTTGCAGTGGTGGCTGACGTGAAGCCTCATTCTCTGCTATGACATGCAGACTAATTCTCTGCTGACATGAAGACAGATTCTCTGTTACGGGACCTCCCTCCTCTGCCTGGGTGCTGGGCCTAAATATATGCCAATGGACTGTTGCAGTGGTGGCTGACGTGAAGCCTCATTCTCTGCTATGACATGCAGACTAATTCTCTGCTGACATGAAGACAGATTCTCTGTTACGGGACCTCTCTCCTCTGCCTGGGTGCCGGGGCCTAAATATCTGAGAATGGACTGTTCCAGTGGTGGGTGACGGGAAGCCAGATTCTCTGCTATGGAACCTCTCTCCAATTGATTTTGGTTAATTTTTATTTATTTAATTTTTATTTTAATTCATTTCCCTATCCACATTTGTTTGCAGGGGATTTACCTACATGTTGCTGCCTTTTGCAGCCCTCTAGCTCTTTCCTGGGCTGTTTTACAGCCTTTTTAGTGCCGAAAAGTTCGGGTCCCCATTGACTTCAATGGGGTTCGGGTTCGGGACGAAGTTCGGATCGGGTTCGGATCCCGAACCCGAACATTTCCGGGATGTTCGGCCGAACTTCTCGAACCCGAACATCCAGGTGTTCGCTCAACTCTAGTTATTGTCCCAAACTGGATACCACAGGGGTCAGTATTGAGTCCAATTCTCTTCAATATTTTTTATTTATTATTTTTTAGAAGGCTTGCACAGTAAAACTATGTAAAGTTATTAACGCAAAGAGGACAGTATGCTGCTACAGATGGATCTGGATAGATTAGAGGCTTGGGCAGAGAAGTGGCAGATGAGGTTTAAAGGGAACCTTTCATTAGGATTTGGGGTATAGAGCTGAGGACATGGGTTGCTAGATGGCCACTAGCACACCTGCAATACCCAGTCCCCATAGCTCTCTGTGCTTTCAGTGTGTAAAAAAAACGATTTGATACATATGCAAATTAACATAAAATAGTCATATCTTACTTTTGTGACCAGAGAAGAGTCATATTTTCAAGCTCTGACTCATCTCAGGTTAATTTGCATATGTATCAAATCGGTGTTTATACACAATAAAAGCACACAGAGCTATGGGGACTGGGTATTGCGGATGTGCTAGTGGCCATCTAGCAACCCATGTCCTCAGCTCTATACCCAAAATCCAGGTGACAGATTTCCTTTAACACCAACAAATTTAATGTTATGCACATGAGAAGGAATAATGCAAGTCACCAGTACATACTAAATGGTAAAACACTGGGTAATACTGACAGGGAAAACAACTTCGAAATTTCAGTGGACAGCAAACATAACTGTAGAAACCAGTGTCAGGCAGCTTCCAAGGTCAATAAGATAATGGATTGCATCAAATGGGCCATAGATGCACTTGATGAGAACATGCACATGGAGTACTGTGTACAGTTCTGGGCTCCTGTGAACAAGACAGACATAGCAGAGCTGGGGAGGGTTCAGAGGAGGGCAACTAAAGTAATAATTGGAATGAGTGAACTACACTACCCAAGAAAAAAATATCAAAGGGCTTTTCAGTTTAGAAAACAGGTGACTGAGAGAGGGGAGATCTAATAACTATGTATAAATATATCAGGGGTCAGTACAGAGATCTCTCCCATCATCTATTTATCCCCGGATCTGTGACTGTGATGGAGTGGACATCCTCTGCGCCTGGACGAAAGAAGGTTTGTACACAAACATAAAATAGGATTCTTTACGGTAAGAGCAGTGAGACAATGGAACTCTCTGCCTGAGGAAGTGGTTATGGTAAATTCACTAAAAGAGTTTAAAAGGGGCCTGGATGCATTTTTGAAGTGTAATAATATTATAGGTTATAGGTTATAGTTATTAGATTTCTGTAGAAGGGTCATTGATCCAGGGAATTATTCTGATTGCCTGATTGGAGTCTGGAAGGAATTTTCCCCTTAAATAAGGAAAATTGGCTTCTACCTCATAGGGGATTTTATCTGCCTTCCTCCGGATCAACTTGCAGGATAACAGGCTTTTTTTGGCCTAACAAACTTTGTAACTATGTATATATTTAAGTAAGACATTAGACTAAGCATATAGGGAGACATTCATCAATCTGTGCACACCTTGGAATTAACCCTTTCTACCCCAGGCCAGTTTTCACCTTCCTACCATTTTAGAAGCAATTCTTAAAATGTTTCAAGAAAATTCCACTTTTTAAGGACCAGTTTAGGTCTGAAGTCACTTTGTGGGGCTTACATAGTGGAAATCCCCCATAAATGACCGCATTGTAGAAACTAAACACCTCAAGTTACTCAAAACTGATATTACAAACTTTGTTAACCCTTTAGGTGTTCCACAAGAATTAAAGTAAAATGGAGATGAAATTTCTAAATTTCACTTTTTGGGCAGATTTTCCATTTTAATCCAATTTTTCTTTAACACATGAAGGGTGAACAACCAAACAAAACTCCATATTTATTACCCTGATTCTTTGGTTTACAGAAACACCCCACATATGGTTATAAACTGATGTAAGGGCACATGGCAGGGTGCAGAAGGAAAGGAACGCCATATGGTTTAAGGAAGGCAGATTTTGCTGGACTGTTTTTTAGATGATATGTCCCATTTGAAGCCCCCCTGATGTACCGCTTCAGTAGAAACTCCCAAAAAGTTACACCATTTTGTAAACTACGGGATAAGGTGCCAGTTTTGTTGGTACTATTTTGTGGTACATACGATTTTTAATTGCTCTATATTAAGCTTTTTGTGAGGCAAGGTAACCAAAAAAATTGTGGTTTTGGCACTGTTTTTCTTTTTTACAACATTCATCTGACAGGTACTATCAAAAAACAAGAGTAGACTAAGTTCCTTTAATAATACATCCAATTTTATTAAGCTTGATTTAAATACATAATAAATAATAAATAATATACTGCTAATAGGGAATCAAAAAGCCACATCACATATCAATGCCAAGTAATGAAGAGTCCCTAATTCATGCCAAAATTGGAAAACTGACTGCCCCACGTAAGATAACACCATAAAATAAATAATGCATGTATATAATGTATAAAATAGAGTCTGTGGCAAAACCAACCTCGCCACTGGGTTTTGGAGAGGCCTGTTTACCAGTCTCTTGCCTCAGGATTACGGCCCTTTAAGATACTTTTACTAACTTTTAAGCCCCTTAACCTATTCAAGTGAATTTTGGAAAGGTTTGTCCCCAAGTTATACTGGTTAAATTGATATAAGTTATATGTATGTACAATGTAAACTCACAAAGTTGTAACAATTTATAAGAAGTGTAACTTTTCAGTGTAGGAGATAGTTGAGTAGATACAGAAATTGACTCAATTATCTCCTAGACAGAGGGGAGGAATATGCTGGGTGTGTTTCTATTGTCCCATTGTGCCATTGTCCCATTGTGTGTTTAAATGGTGATTTCTGTCCTGTTGTCTCCACACGTGTATTGGCGATTTCCCTTTGTCCTGAGAGATAATTGAATTGCTCCTTGGGTGTCTCCAGGGCAGAGAGGAGGAAACCATGATGCATTGTGGGGATGTGTTGTGTCTGTGTATCCTGAATTGCTGCATATCTGTCCTGTGTCACAGTCTCCCTTCTGGTCCCCTAGGGGCGTGTCCACCAGATGGGGACCTGCATAAATACGGGCGAGTAGCCCTCAATAGAGAGTGCCTGTTTTATCCTTCATCATGTTGAGGCTGGTGTTTGGATAACTGATCAACACTGCAGGATTGCTATACGCTGAAGATTTGCTATACTCCCCTGGCATAACTACTAGCTCTTGTAAGAGCTGTTCCTGCTCTCGGGATTTAGGAGAGGTTCACCCACTGGAGCCTGGAGCCTTGTCGTAGGTCCAGGGTGGGTAAGAGACAATGACACCTCAACCAAGCTTCGGCGGTTCGTGGGGTCTGCAGTGCGTACGGTGTCAAGTGGAGTGCTTGGAGTCCTCGGAAAGCACTAGGAGCCTCTATCGACGGAGGTACCCGGTCGGGGTGCCAGGAGATCCATTACAGAATCCTAGGTGGACAGTCCAAACACTAAATAGCAATCAATCAAAGACCCTAAAAGGGTGAGAGAATAATGGGATGATCACAAATAAAGTGCTTATCTACATCCCATATAAAAGTGCATAGTGCGTCTATAGTGATCTATGGAGTGTTTGGACACTCCATAAAGTGCTAGAACATATTTATTAAAAAGGAGCTATTTAGATGAATGGCAATCAGGTATTAATTTGGGTTACATACCAAAGTGCTGTTGTGCATGTGGCGAACTTCCTGAACGTGCATAGAATGTCTTGTTGCACGCTACTATTTGCGTAAAAGTTTGCGACATTTTGCCTCCTCCACCAAAGTTTGCCACTTTCAAAAGTGGAGTCATTTTTAGGGCAACTTTACAGAGTAGCTTAATTTTATGGCTTATGTATAGATTGTGACGTTTATAAATGTTGCAAAAAAGTTGGCGTACTTTCAATGACAAAGTCAAGAACACTTCCTACTTGCGGCAAAATTATTTTTACTGTGTGCCTTTTCATAAATTTGGTGCAGGCTCACAAACCAAAGACACACTTAAAACTGCAAAACATAGTAAATTATATATGTCCCCTATAGAGTTTGTTCTCCTAAAATTTATTGGGATTTCCATGGATAAGCTGAGACACATTACAACTGTATGAGATTTTTGCATGAGGTATAAAAGCAATGTGCCTGGCAGGTTTCTTGCATGACCGAGGAGGAGAAATTTTAGTGATAGCCAATGTTAAAGGGCTTCTGTCACCCCACTAAACTAATTTATTATTTATTTTGTTGGGTACTTGTAATCCCTATACTGCGATATATCTATACATTATGTTATTGATCATTTTCATTCTGTAGATAAGGCAAAAAACGTACTTTTATAATATGCTAATTACCGGTCTACCAGCAAGTAGGGCGTCTACTTGCTGGTAGCAGCCGCAAAAAAATGCCTGTTGATTGACAGGGCCAGCCGCGATCTCCTCCTCCGGCTGGCCCTGTCTGCATTTCAAAAATCGTGCGCCTGTCTTGATTCGGCGCAGGTGCTCTGAGAGAAGGAGGCTCGCCTCCTCAACACTCCCTCAGTGCGCCTGCGCCGATGACGTCACTGAAAGAGATGTCACTCCCTCGGGGCACTCCCTCATGTTAGGGCTCCTTTCTGATGGTAGTTTGGGTTGCCCTTGGTATCAACATTTGTATGGGTGCCAGGCAGGTTGTGTAGGGTGTGCAATGGCTGGTGAGTGGATTAGGAGTCAGTAACCAGGTCAGATTTACTTTAGTGTAAAATTAGGTTTTAGTACTTCCAACAGTCTCAGAACATAATTCCAATAACGTACAGTGCAAATTTTCCCCAGATGGTTTTGTATGGATATAGGCCAGGTTTCTATTCAATGTACTCCTCCAATCTGAGGCACACTATAATTCCTTTGGTAAGATAGCTGTAGTACATTACTAGCAGTATTCCACTCACGGCAGTAATGTTTATAGTTTTTGATATCAGAGTACCTTACTAACTCTGTTTGCTCAGCCATTGCAGATTTCTCTCTTTCTCTCTGTCTCTCTCTCTCTATCTCTCCATGTGTATTCCAATGTAAAGATAGTTTTCTCTCAGGAGATCATCCAGACATGGTTAGTCTCTGTATCTTTATGTCTAGTACTGAGGGGTAGAGCACATGGACTTTGTAACGTTTCTCCTTCCCTTCTAACATTAGAATATCTTACTAGAAAAGACTGAGCTAGGGGTGTAGCTAACAATCCACACCTCAGCTTCCCTAGGTGCCGTGCCAGAGTTGGTTAACTCCATCACTCTGATACTTTACAAAACTGAGGATACAAAGTAGAAATAAGCGAAACAGTCGAGATTTGTTTCGGGTTTGGTTAGTCAAATTTTTTAAAAAGATTGGTTCGGACCTGAAACGATTCTGGACAAACTTAAGTTGCTCCAATTGTCCTGAAAGTTGGTATATACCGCCTCTAGCCTCCTAGGACTAATTTGTTGTTGTTTTCTTATATTTTGTTATAATTTTTTTTTCCTCCACCCTCCCCAAACTCTAGCACGCAATGACAACAATAGTAAATTATGTTTGAGTGACATTGACATAAAAAGTTAGTAATCATGTACATTTATGTTGCGCCTTAAAAAAAAATCCCCCCCCCCCAAAAAAAAAGTATAGATTTCAACTATGTGGAAAGTGAGTACATGGAACTGACTCTCAGACATTAGTGGTGATGGCTAGTGATGTCCCGAAACTATTCGCCAGCGAACAGTTCACGGCGAAAATGGCTTGTTCGCTTTCGCCACGGCGGGCGAACATATGCGATGTTCGGTCCTCCCACTATACATCATCATTGAGCAAACTTTGACCATGTACCTCACAGTCAGCAGACACATTCCAGCCAATCAGCAGCAGACCCTCCCCCCCAGACACTCCCACCTCCTGGACAGCATCCATTTTAGATTTATTCGGAAGCTGCATTCTTAGTGAGAGGAGGGACAGTGTAACTGTTTAATAGGGAAATCGATAGCTAGGGCATTGTTCTGTGTCCACAGACTCATCTGCTGTAAGGACAGCGTCCTGACAGCACCCCAAAAAGCCCTTTTTAGGGCTGGTACATCAGTCTGCTTATTTTTTTTATTATATATATATATATATATATATATATATTGCAGTTGCCTGCCCGTGTGTGACAGGCTGCAGGCCCACAGACTGTACTGTGTGCACACCATTCATACAGGGTGTCACAATACCTTGCAGATAAAAAAAGTCAATTTATTTTTTCTCTGTGATATAATCGCAGTTGCAAGCTAGTGAGTGTCTGGCCCACAGACTGTACTGTGGCCAGTGGCCAGGCCAACACTCATACCGTTACAGGGTGTCACAATACCTTGCAGATAAAAAGTCAATTTATTTTTTCTCTGTGATATAATCGCAGTTTCAAACCAGTATGTGTCAGGCCCACAGACTGTACTGTGGCCAGTGGCCAGGCCAACACTCATACCGTTACAGGGTGTCACAATACCTTGCAGATAAAAAGTCAATTTATTTTTTCTCTGTGATATAATCGCAGTTGCAAGCCAGTATGTGTCAGGCCCACAGACTGTACTGTGGCCACTGGCCAGGCCACCACTCATACCGTTACAGGGTGTCACAATACCTTGCAGATGAAAAAAAGTCAATTTATTTTTTCTCTGTAATAAATATAATCACAGTTGCAAGCCAGTGTGTGTCAGGCCCACAGACTGTACTGTGGTCAGTGGCTAGGCCACTACTCATACCGTTACAGGGTGTCACAATACCTTACAGATAAAAAAAAAAGTCAATTTATTTTTTCTCTGTGATATAATCGTAGTTGCAAGCCAGTGAGTGTCTGGCCCACAGACTGTACTGTGGCCACTGGCCAGGCCACCACTCATACCGTTACAGGGTGTCACAATACCTTGCAGATGAAAAAAAGTCCATTTATTTTTTCTCGGTGATATAATCGCAGTTTCAAGCCAGTGTGTGTCAGGCCCACAGACTGTACTGTGGCCACTGGCCAGGCCACCATTCATACCATTACAGGGTGTCACAATACCTTGCAGATAAGAAAAGTCAATTTATTTTTTCTCTGTAATAAATATAATCGCAGTTGCAAGCCAGTGTGTGTCAGGCCCACAGACTGTACTGTGGCCACTGGCCAGGCCACCACTCATACCGTTACAGGGTGTCACAATACCTTGCAGATAAAAAAAGTTGAAGTATTTTTTCTATGCAATAAATATGATCGCAGTTGTAAGCCAGTATGTGTCAGGCCCACAGACTGTACTGTGGCCACTGGCCAGGTCACCACTTATACCGTTACAGGGTGTCACAATACCTTGCAGATAAAAAAAGTCAATTTATTTTTTCTCTGTAATAAATATAATCGCAGTTGCAAGCCAGTATGTGTCAGGCCCACAGACTGTACTGTGGCCACTGGCCAGGCCACCACTCATACCGTTACAGGGTGTCACAATACCTTGCAGATGAAAAAAAGTCTATTTATTTTTTCTCTGTAATAAATATAATCGCAGTTGCAAGCCAGTGTGTGTCAGGCCCACAGACTGTACTGTGGCCACTGACCAGGCCACTACTCATACCGTTACAGGGTGTCACAATATCTTGCAGATAAAAAATGTCAATTTATTTTTTCTCTGTAATAAATATAATCACAGTTGCAAGCCAGTGTGTGTCAGGCCCACACAGACTGTACTGTGCCCACTGCCCACCATTTATATAGGGTGGCACAGTACCTTGCACGCATAGTACCACTTATCTAAAAAAAAATGACAGGCAGAGGCAGGCCACCCCGCAGGGGCCGTCGTGGTCGTGGTGCTGTGATTTCCACTGGCCCTGGAATAATGCCCAGTGTTCAGAGGCCACGTACCCTGAACCCAAAAAATTCTGAGGACATAGTTGACTGGCTTACACAGGACACCCAATCTTTAACAGCTTCCGCTAAGAACCTTGATGCACCATCCTCCTCCAGCTCAGCTTCGGTCACCTGCTCTCAAGTTACCACTCTCCCACCCGCCGCCACCACCACCACTACCACCACTGCCACCACAGACGCTTCACTTGATCCGTCAGAGGAGTTATTTACACATCAGTTGGATGAAATTAGTGATGCACAACCATTATTGCCAGAGGATGTAAATAACAGGGATATGTCTCAGTCAGGCAGGATTACACACATGGACGTACAGTGTGATGATGATGATGATGATGTTGTACCCGCTGCTGCTTCCTTATCTGACTCCTTAGCAAAGGAAGCAGCAGCGGGTACAGAGTGATGATGATGATGATGTTGTACCCGCTGCTGCTTCCTTTGATGAGGTGTCAGATACAAGTGAAGTGGTTGATGATGACAATGTGTCTGTGGATGCCACGTGGGTGCCTGCTCGAAGAGAAGAAGAAGAGGGGGAATGTTCAGAAGGGGAGACAGAGAGAAGGAGGAGATGAGTTGGAAACAGGGGGAGGTCATCACAAGGACCTAGTAGCACAGTAAGACAGCATGTATCGGCACCCGGGGTCAGCCAGACAGCACGCCAATCAACGCATGCTGTTGCCACCACCAGAATGCCGTCATTGCAAAGCTCAGCAGTGTGGCATTTTTTTGTGTGTCTGCCTCTGATAACAGCAATGCCATTTGCAACCTGTGCCAAAAGAAACTGAGTCATGGGAAGTCCAACACCCACCTCGGTACAACTGCTTTGCAAAGGCACATAATTTCTCATCAGAAACGCCAATGGGATCAACACATGAGTACAAGCAGCACACAAACTCAAAGCCACCATCCTCCTCCTGGTCCAGCATCTTCAGCCACGTCAACCACTGCTATCCTTCTTGCGCCCTCTCAACCACCCGCCACTCCGCCTCTCACCTTTATCAGTTCCATCTCATCTGCCCACAGTCAGGTGTCTGTCAAGGAAATGTTTGAGCGTAAGAAGCCAATGTCACAGTCACCCTCTTGCCCGGTGTCTGACAGCTGTCGCTATTGGGACACCACAGTGGAAGGTACCCGGACAATTTTTCTTTTCAAAAAAGGCAATCCCAAAACTCTACTCTGTTATTAAAAAGGAAGTCGTGGCATCTCTGGCATACAGTGTTGGGGCAAGGGTCCATCTGACCACTGATACCTGGTCTGCAAAGCACGGTCAGGGCAGGTATATCACGTACACTGTGCATTGGGTCAACCTGCTGACGGCTGACAAGCATCAAATGCGTGGCTCTGCAGAAGAGTTGGTGACACTGCCATGACTTGCAGGCAGGCCTACTGCCACCTCCTCTACTCCTCCTACTCCATCCGCTTCGATAACCTCCTCGGCTGAGTCCTCTTCTGCAGCGGCGTCTGGCTGCACATCAACTGAATCCCCCCAGCTCCCCAGGAGCTATTCCACATCCCGGAGACGACAGTGTCACGCTGTCTTGGGGTTGACTTGCCTGAAAGCAGAGAGCCACACCGGACCAGCACTCCTGTCCGCCCTGAACGCACGGGTGGATCAGTGGCTGACCCCGCACCAACTGGAGATCGGCAAAGTGGTGTGTGACAATGGAAGCAATTTGTTGGCGGCATTGAATTTGGGCAAGTTGACGGCACATGTGTTGAATCTCATCGTACAATGCTTTGTGTCTAAGTACCCAGGCTTACAGGATGTCCTAAAGCAGGCCAGGAAGGTGTGTGGCCATTTCAGGCATTCCTACGCGGCCATGGCGCACTTTTCCGATATTCAGCGGCGAAACAACATGCCAGTGAGGCGCTTGATTTGCGACAGCCCGACACATTGGAATTCAACACTCCTAATGTTCGACCGCCTGCTACAACAAGAAAAAGCCGTCAACGAGTATTTGTATGACCGGGGTGCTAGGACAGCCTCTGCAGAGCTGGGAATTTTTTTGCCACGTTACTGGATGCTCATGCGCAATGCCTGTAGACTCATGCGTCCTTTTGAGTAGGTGACAAACCTAGTCAGTCGCACCGAAGGCACCATCAGCGACCTCATCCCATTTGTTTTCTTCCTGGAGCGTGCCCTGCGAAGAGTGCTGGATCAGGCTGTAGATGAGTGTGAAGAGGAAGAGTTGTGGTCACCATCACCACCAGAAACAGCCTTGTCATCATCGCTTGCCGGACCTGCGGAAATGCTGGAAGAGGAGTATGAAGAAGAGGAGTCATGTGGCTTTGAGGAGGAGGAAGACCAACCACAGCAGGCATCCCAGGGTGCTCGTTGTTGTCACCTATCTGGGACCCGTGGTGTTGTACGTGGCTGGGGGGCAAACAGACCGTCAATGACTTCAGTGAGGAGGAAGAACGGGAAATGAGTAGCTCGGCATCCAACCTTGTGCAAATGGGGTCTTTCATGCTGTCATGTCTGTTGAGGGACCCTCGTTTAAAAAGGATGAAGTAGAATGACATGTACTGGGTGGCCACGCTACTAGACCCCCCGGTATAAGCAGAAAGTGACGGAAATGTTACCAAATTACCGAAAGTCGGAAAGGATGCAGCAGTTCAAAACCAAACAAAAAAAATATGCTTTACACAGCTTATAAGGGGGATGTCACAGCACAACAGGAATCTAACTGGGGAAGAGGTGAAATTAATCCTCCTCCTACCACAACCACGGCGGCAAGGACAGGACGCTTTACAGATGTGTTGTTGATGGAGGACATGCAGATCTTTTTTAGTCCTACACATCGTCACAGCCCTTCGGGATCCAGCCTTAGAGAACGACTCGACCGACAGGTAGCAGACTACCTCGCCTTAACTGCAGATATCAACACTCTGAGAAGCGATGAACCCCTTGACTACTGGGTGTGAAGGCTTGACCTGTGGTCAGAGCTATCCCAGTTTGCGATAGAACTTCTGGCCTGCTCCGCTTCAAGTGTCCTGTCATAAAGGACCTTCAGTGCAGCAGGAGGCATTGTCACTGACAAGAGAAGTCGCCTCGGTCAAAAAAGTGTTGATTACCTCACCTTCATTAAGATGAATGAGGCATGGATCCCGAAGGGACTGACAGTGGGGGATACGTTTGACTAACAAAAGGCCTGATGAAATGCCTTGGCCTCAAAATGGTCCCCACGCTGCTGTATTTAATGTCTGCATGCAGGATGACTTTCGTGAATTCTCCGCCACCAACTAGGGTTCAAGCCGCAATGTTTTAGTCACCTTTCTGCCTGGAAAGCATCAATTTTTCCGGCCGCTGCTACAACAGCGGCTGCAACAATACCATTATTTTTCAGGCATGTGTACATGCCTAATTTTTCTGGCCTCTGGTGCTGCACTGTGGCTGCAAAAACAAAACAAAAAAAAAGGCACATACAAGTATCAATTCCCCTTCGTGATCGTTGCCTTGTTGTGGTGAAGGGGCTTGCTTATCACAATGAAGCGATCATCACTTCTATGAGTGTGTTGGCAATGTTGCCACACCCCAGATTATAATAAGGCCGATGCTTCATTATGATCAGACCAAAAGCGATTGGCTGGATAATTTTTCATAGAAAAAACATAAATTAATTTTCTTTTTTTAAGTTGTATGGGTTTTTAATACATAAAATAAAAAAATCATAATAAAGTCTCTTAATAGTTTATTAGAAATAATGCAGACAATTAAAAAAATCCCCATCAATTCCAATACAAAGCAAGTACAGAGCTCAGAACAAAATTATTTCAGGATGTTGTAATGGTTCGTTAATTCGACAATGGTTAATCAATTCGACACACGTCCCCGGACAGGGGACGTAACAGGGATTAAACTGATAGGAATAGTACTAGTTAAGACACCACTCATATAGGGTGTCACAGCACATTGCTCCGTGCACGCGCAGTGCCCCAACTTGGGAGTAAGAGGACCGACCAAGCTGCTTTTTCCATCTCCCGGTTCCTAAAATCAATTCAGTTTGGTGTATTAGAGTTTGGTCTGTCACTGTGAAGGCAGTCGAAGGTACCGGCTCAAATTTTTTTTTCACAAAAGGCAATCCCTTATATGGGACGTAACAGGGATTAAACTGATGAGAAGAGAACTACAGAAAATAACACTCATATTGGGTGTGACAGTAAATTGCACGGCGCATACGCATTGACCGTGGATTCAAACAAAGGGGAGGGAGCCAGCGTTTTTTTTAACCATCTCCCCTTTCGAAAAATCAATTCAATAAATCGACCACAGATTGGGGACGTAACAGGGATTAAACTGATGAGAAGAGAACTACAGAAAATACCACTCATATCGGGTGTGACAGTAAATTGCACGGCGCAGACGCAGTGACCGAGGATTAAGACAAAGGGGAGGGAGCCAGCGTTTTTTTAACCATTTCCCCGTTCGAAAAATCAGTTCAATAAATGGATTTCAGATTGGGGACGTAACAGGGATTAAACTGATGAGAAGAGAATTACAGAAAATACCACTCATATCAGGTGTGACAGTAAATTGCATGGCGCAGACGCAGTGACCATGGATTAAAACAAAGGGGAGGGAGCCAGCATTTTTTTAACTATCTCTCCGTTCGAAAAATCAATTCAATAAATGGACCCCATATTGGGGACACAACAGGGATTAAACTGATGAGAAGAGAGCTACAGAAAATACCACTCATATCTTGTGTGACAGTAAATTGCACGGCGCAGACGCAGTGACCATGGATTAAAACAAAGGGGAGGGAGCCAGCGTTTTTTTAACCATCTCCCCGTTTGAAAAATCTATTTAATAAATGGACCCCAGATTGGGGACGTAACAGGGATTAAACTGATGAGAAGAGAACTACAGAAAATACGACTCATATCGGGTGTGACAGTAAATTGCACGGCACAGACGCAGTGACCATGGATTAAAACAAAGGGGAGGGAGCCAGCGTTTTTTTAACCATCTCCTCGTTCGAAAAATCAGTTCAATAAATGGACCCCAGATTGGGGACGTAACAGGGATTAAACTGATTAACAGGGATTAAACTGATGAGATAAGAACTACAGAAAATACCACTCATATCGGGTGTGGGAGTAAATTGCACGGCGCAGACGCAGTGACCGTGGATTCAAACAAAAGGGATGGAGCCAGCGTTTTTTTTAACCATCTCCCCGTTCGAAAAATCTATTCAATTCACCTTTCCGGGACCCTTGGTGTTGTATGTGGCTGGGTGGAGGAAGAAACCTTCAATGACATCAACAGAACATGGCTAGCTTGGTATCCAACCTTGTGCAAATGGGGAGTTTGTGGTTGGGCAAATGGACTGTTTGCGGTTGTTTGCGGTGCATTAAAAGGGGAGTTTTGTCTGTCAATGTCTGTGAAGCGGGCGTAACCCTTACACTACCTGATCGATACAACATCATACCTGATCGTATACACACCCTGGATGTTTTAACCCACGTTGTTCAAAAAAATTTAGGATTGTTAGGTGATTTATGCCCTTTATGGATTAAAACCCAAATCTGCGTCAACTATGTAATTTTCTATGGAAGTTTTGCCATGGATCCCCCTCCGGCATGCCACAGTCCAGGTGTTAGTCCCCTTGAAACAACTTTTCCATCACTACTGTGGCTAGAAATAGTCCCTGTGGGTTTTAAAATTCGCCTGCCTATTGAAGTCTATGGCGGTTCGCCCGGTTCGCCCGTTCGCAAACATTTGAGGAAATTCGCGTTCGCTAACTGAAAATTTTATGTTCGCGACATCTCTAGTGATGGTATGATGCAGGCCCCAGCATTGTCTCGACTTTGAGAAAATGTCAGTATTCACACAGTAACCACATATATTTATGCTGCACCTTAAAGAAATTTGAACCACGACCCCAAAACAAACAAAAATTATAAATTCCAACCGTGTGGAAAGTGAGTACCCAGAAACTGACACTCAGGCATTAGTGGCATGATGCAGGCCCCCGCATTGCCTTGGCTATGATAAAATGTCGGTATTTATTCAGTAATCATGTACGTATGCTGCTTAATGGAAGAGAATTCACCCCAAAAAAAAAAAAAATCACCTATGTGAAAAGTGAGCACATGGAAACTGAAACTCAGACATTAGTGGTATGATGCAGACCCCAGCATTTCCTGGACTGTGAGAAAAATTCTGTATTGAGTCAGTAAACACATACATTTATTCAGCGACTTAAAAAAAAATGTAACCTCTCCCCACCCCCAAAATGTATTTATTTATTGTTTGATCTGTAAGCAATGACATACATGGCAGCAGGTGTCTGCTCGCCCTAAACTGTGGCAATCTGCGTACACAGTTTTTCCTGGTACTGACGTAATTTGTCCTCCCTTTTTGCCAGAGGCAAACACTTCTTCATTTTGCCTTGATAGTGAGGGATCACCAGACTGCTTGATCTCACCGAACTGTCTGAGTGCCCGAGAAGCCAGTTCTTTCCACCTCCACACACCACAGAGACTATTGGGTGTCGTGGCCAGTGCCTTTTTCCTCCAACTCTGACTCCTCTTCCTCCTCCTTCTTAAGTGGCTGCACCTCCACCCAATGGGAGTTTCTCATTGTGGGTCCCCAACAGCTGTTGCATGAGCATCAGCGGCTCTTAAAAAATACATATAAGGGGGATGAGGGACAGTTACAGCCTGAGCTGACAGTCCCCTACCTGGAAACAACTCATCCTCCTTGCTGAGGCGGTCTGGTGCATGACCAAATCATTCATGGCTTTCTGCTGCTTGTACAGACACTTGAGCATGTGTAATACTTTACCCCACATCTATACACCTCTACCTGCTTTTTTGAGGGATCAAAACTACTAATAGACTTCCTTTAAGAGTTATTATAATATAAATTGCGCTTGACATTCTTTACCATAAATTATTTCAAAGTTGTATGATTACCCAATTGGAATTCTACCTGATAAACACTATTATAAGAAGCCAAAATAATGTTTCCATGGTCCAGCTTATAGATATGCCGGACACGTACTGTATTATGTGCCATGAAAACAAAGTAATCCTATTTCATTTCCTTCTAACTTCTTAGTGATTGCTTTTGTGAGTATCCTTGTACAAGGCCTGCAGAGGAAGTTCATTTATGTGGAAAGGGAACATGATATACAGCACACTGTCAGAAAACAGACCACAAAATATGGTTTACTAAACCTACAGCATAATACCAAACTGTTCCTTTTTTAGCAAACAGTTTCAATAAGGGTACTTTCACACAAGCGGCACGGACCTCCGGCAGGCTGTTCCGGTGGGTGAACAGCCTGTTGGATCCGTCCTGCCGCTTGTGCACACGTGCCCCCAGACTACCGCTCCAGCCCCATTGACAATAATGGGGGCAGGGTGGAGTTTTGGCAGCAGCATGGCAGCGCACGGCAAGTGGCTGCCGGAATAAAAGTATTACATGTAGTACTTTTATTACGATGGCCTCTCAGCGTGCGCTGCCGTGCTGCCGCTGGAACTCCGCCCCGACTCCATTATAGTCAATGGGGCCAGAGCGGTAGTCCGAGGGCACGCATGCACTAGTGGCAGGTCGGATCTAACATGCTGTTCACACGACGGAACAGCCTGACGGAGTCCCTTGCTGCTAGTAGGAAACTAGCCTTAAACAAAGAATTCCTTACCTAAGTAATAGCTTATGAGAAATGTTGTTGTGGTTTAAGCATGTCCATTTAATCCTTACAACCCCGGGCCAGTTTTCACCTTGCCCAGGCCATCTTTTGCAAATCCAACATATGTCACTTTATGTGGTACTAACTTTAAAATGCTTTTACTTATCCAGGCCATTCTGAGATTGTTTATTGATCACATATTGTACTTCATGACAGTGGTAGAATTGAAATAAAAAAGTTCATTTTCATTTATAGAAAAAATACCAAATTAGCAAATTTCAATTTCTCTACTTTTATAATAGATAGTAATAACTCCAAAAATAGTTACTACTTTACATTCCCCATATGTATCCTTTATGTTTAGATCATTTTGTGAATGCAGTTTTATTTTTTGGGGACGTTAGAAGGCTTAGAAGTTTAGAAGCAAATCTTGAAATTTTTCAGATAATTTCCAAAACCCACTTTTTAAGTACCAGTTCAGGTCTGAAGTCACTTTGTGAGGCTTACATAATAGAAACCGCCCAAAAATGACCCCATTTTAGAAACTACACCCCTCAAGGTATTCAAAACGCCATGGAAAATGGAGATGAAATTTCAGAATTTCACTTTTTTGACAGATTTTCCATTTTAATCCATTTTTTCCACTAACAAAGCAAGGGTTAAACACAATATTTATTGTCCTGACTCTGTAGTTTACAGAAACACCTCATATGTGGTCGTAAACTGCTATACGGGCACACGGCAGGGTGCAGAATGAAAGGAAGCCATATGTTTTTTGGAAGGCAGATTTCACTGGGATAATTTTTAGCTACCATGTCACATTTGAAGACCCCCTGATGCACCCCTAGAGTAGAAAATACCCCAAAATGACCCTATTTTGGAAACTATGAGATAAGGTGGCAGTTTCGTTGGTACTATTTTAGGGTACATATGATTTCTGGTTGCTCTATATTACACTTTTTGTAAGGCAAGGTAACAAAAAATAATTGTTTTGACACCGTTTTTATTTTAGTTATTTACAGTGTACATCTGAAAGGTTAGATCATGTAGTATTTTTATAGAGAAGGTTGTTACGGACGCGACAATACCAAATATGACAACTTTTTTCAGTTTTACATAATAAAGCATTTTTGAAAAAAAAGATTATTTTTTTTAGTGTCTCCAAATTCGGAAAGCCATAGTTTTTAGTTTTTTTGAGTGACTGTTTTATGTAGGGGATCATCATTTTGGTATGAGATGATGGTTAGATTGGTACTATTTTGTAAGGCATATGTCTTTTTGATCGCTTGGTGTTGCAGTTTTAGTAATGTAAGGTGACCAAAAAATGTTTTTATTTTATTCTTCAAATGATGTTCACCTGAGGGGTTAAGTCATGTGATATTTTTATAGACCTGGTTGATACGGACGCAGCGATACCTAATATGTCTACTTTGCTTTTTTCCCCTATTTTTATTTTATTTAATTTATTTGGGGAAACTATTTTTTTTTTACTTTTTTTCCATATTATTTTTTGTCCCACTTTGGGTCTTCAACTTTTGTTGGTCTGATCCCCTTTACAATGCATCACAATACTTTTATATTTTGATGCATTGGCTGTAAGTGTATTACAGACTGCAATACACTTCAGCCAGCTTGCCTGTGAGATGCAATACCAAGCACTGCCACTATACGATGTGTGATGCTGTTCTTGGAAATCTGTCAGGCCTGGCTGCACTCACAAGAGCTCCGGTGAGCGCAAAGGATCCCCAAAACAGCTGATAGGCAGGTATACCTGGACTTGGACACCCGCTGATGTGATAATGAGACCAATCTTGAGGATGAGACATCATTATCTTTTCCAGGATAACCCCTTTAAAGAATGTGGGTTCTTCCATGTTGTCCGCAAAAGCTTAATCCATTGCCTAGTTAAAAGTACCACAACCAATGGATAACAGTGCTGGATTTGTGGATTTGCATACCACCAGGCAAATGCAGGTCTCTAGTATCTTGGTGCCCATTTTAGGGTTTTTACAATGTGCTTATTGTATAGCTCCATTCCTCCTCTCTGTTCTTCACATCTTTTTATTTTTTGGCCGAATAACGACCTTATTCATGAAGCTGATACAGACAAAAGGGAATCCTACTAGCCAATCAAATCCAGCATTACTGTTTCATCACAAAAATGAAACAAGCAAATATATATTAAACTTTGATGTGCCCAAAGGAAAAAGGATGAAGTATGGTTTACTCTGTACTTACAGTACCTGAAAGTAGTAGTACATTCACAAAATAAAGACTTGGAATATTATCATTTGAAGGTGCCTAGTTGTACCATCTATTTAAGATAAATCAGTTACAGATTTTTCCTGAATATCAATGAATATCTTTTAGCGTTTTAGAGGTTTTAGTTTTATACTTATTTTCAGATTTTTCATATACCTTACACTGCTTAGGGTTCGTTCCCATATATGTGACCATTTGTTTTTTTGTTTTTTTCTATCCATTGAGTAGTAAAACACCAGAGGGAAACTGAGTGATTGAAATCCATCCTCTTTTTAGTCATCAGCATATTATGATAATAGGAGGACCTGTCACCAAGTGGTAATGTTCTTGTTAACGGTTTTATCTAAAAAACAATGAGGATTTTTTTTTTTTTAAACTTGACTATAAGAGCACAGATGAAAATTCAAATTGTGTTCTAAGTACACAGATATTACAAAAAGAATGACTATTCTTTAAAATATGTGGTTTTACTTTATTGTAACCTTCTTTTGATGGGAGCCACTGTAAGTACAGTTATCAGATTACTAATAACCGTACATTCCGGTCTGTAGTAGTAAAACATGAACTTGCCATTGACACTCAGCATGAGGCTGTTTAGCCTGGCTACAGTCAATTTAAATAAATATATAAATTGAGTCAAAAGAGGATTACAGACTGAAATTCATCTTCAAAGTAGAGTATGATATCACAAGCCGGGAAAAAATAAATAGTAATTCCGCTTATGCAGCTATTGCGGCTTACTTAGTATTTTTTGTGGTTTTCTCAGTAAATCATCATAATTCAATGTCTACTTATGACAGTCAAAAAAGTGAAAAATGTTATTATACACCATCTACTGCTGACACAAATTCAACCAACTTCATTTATTCTAATACTTAGCAAGCAATATAAAATACGGAAGGAGAATGCTTCCAGAATATGTATTACCTTTTAATGCTGTTTGCTGTGAAATTCACTGGATGTAATTAAAGTTTTCCCAAGAGGACTACTTATTTGTATATACAGCAGAAAGAACTAAAGAGATGGAAGGATAAACTTTGCATGCCATGTCCTCCGTATACGCTAAAGTGCAGACAACTGCCTGACAACATTAAAAAAAGTTTAACCCCTAGCTGACATGGCGATTTTCCATTCTTAGGTTTTCATTTTTTACTCCCTACCTTCCCAGAGCCCTAACAATTTTTATTTTTCTGTTTCCATTTCTATATGAGGGCTCGGTTTCTGTGGGACAAGTTTCACTTTGTAATGCCACCATTTAATATTTAAAATGCAATTCCGGCACAGTTTTATGGATTTTGTTTTTATGACATTCAATATGAGGTAAAACTGACCTTCACCTTCATTCTCTTATTAACATATTCCGACCTCAATAACTTTTTTAGATTTCGATCTACGGAGTTGTGTGAGGGCTAATTTTTTGCAGGACAATCTTTAGTTTTTTGCAATACCATTGTGGGGTGTGTGTGACTTTTTTTTAACTTTTTTATTAATTTTTTGGGGGAGGTGAAGTGATGAAAAAGGGTAAATTGTCCAAATTGATTTTTTTTTGTAACATCCTTCTCATTATGGAATATATATATTTTATATATATTTTAATAGTATTGGCATTTTCAGACATGAAAACAAATATAATTTATTTTTATAACCATAGCATCTGAGGTTTTAAATGTCCATGATCGCCATTACCACCAATCATGGACATTATCCCCAGGTGTAGGCACCAGGTAACTATGGCGTTGCTCCACTCTGGAGCGGACTCCCACTTTAAAGATTCGATATCCACAGCACATGTAAGGTGGATGTCAAAAAGAGGTTAAAGACTAGTGATGGACTAGTGATGTTCGCGAACCGTGCTTTTGCGGCGGGCCCCATTCACTTTAATGGCAGGCGAACCTGAAAAACCTTCAGGTCATATTTGCAGCCAGAAAACACTTACTAGAAGTACACAAATAGTCCCACAACATAGACAGTGATATACCAGAGGGGGATGATTGGCATTCCCACAAAAAATATGTATTTCAATCAGGGGCCATTTTTATGCATCTTAAAGGGAAACTCTCAAAACTGTGCCCTTCCAGAGCCTAGAAATGTTTTATTTCCTATCAGTTTGACGTACACAAATGTGCAGAACTCTACATGTTTGTATTCTGCAGAGTCCATTAAAAAGATTCATCTGTTAACGTAAATTTGTTTTCTACCATGGAATTGTATGGTGAACGGACTGTATGGCATCAGTCTGAGGCATCTGTTAAGGCATACAATAGGATGTGAACCCAGCCCTTGTGTCAGAATAAGCACCAGTACACAGCAGAGCAGCGTGGCAGAGAGTGGAGGTCACCATGTACTGACAGAGCGCTACCTGGTCCTGGTGGTCAGGGATGAGGACTGTGTCTCCCAAGGATAATTTTCTACTGGGAAATACAGGGCACAGTATAATACACTATAATCTATATAATATAAACCAACACAGGAAGAGTAGGTTCCACATCCATGCTGGGCCCCTTTTGTTTTTTATCTTTCTGGTGCCAAAATGGCCTCTATTGAATCCAGGGACTATAAGTACCAACATGCATGCAGAGCAAACTATATACTCATGCTAATTAAAATCAGCCTTTGAGGCGAAACAGTCTACAGGAGTGCACAACCAAAATAGGAGTCAGCCACGTTACCCATATAAACTACAAAGGAAAAAGGGTTAGTCAGCACATCCCAATGCATCCCTATATAATATAAAGATATTAGCCCTACCCTCGTACAATAATGCAATTAGGTGGTCATTTATTATATAGAAATACATCTATGTTAGGCGTATTTCTGACACAGCAATCTGCATATTTTTCCTGCTCATGCCAGGTCTAAAAAAGGATGGCGTGGGCAGGGAAAGGGATACAGTTATGGTCATCAAGTTATTGGATACCACCGCCATACATTGACCGGATAACACGTCTGTTCAGTGACTGGATAACACTGCCATACCGTAACCGGATAAAAGGGTAAAAGAGGCCACAGTACAGGGAATGACTAGGGGCACTGCACAGGGTGTGGTAAGAGGTCACAATGAAGGGTATAAGGGGGCACAGTTCAGGGTGAGGGGCACAGTACAGGGTGTGGGACACAGTCACATGACCCAGTGACATTAGAAGGTCCTTATGGTGAATGCGGTTGATACACCACCATAATGAGAGGCAGAGGAGTGAGACGGGGGTGTGATTATGTGGCTAGAGATAAAAATTTAACTGTCGGCCAGTATAGGCCCCAAAAATTAGCCAATAGGCATTCACCTGACAGCAAACAACTTTGAATTCTGTGGCTGGAGGTATATTAGGCGGTCAATGGATAAAAATGTAACTGTCGGCCAATACAGGCCCCAAAAATTAGCCAATAGGCATTCACCTGACAGCAAAGAACTTTGGATTCTGTGGCTGAAGGTACATTAGGCGGTCACAGGATAAATATGTAACTGTCGGCCAGTATAGGCCCCAAAAATTAGGCAATAGGCATTCACCTGAGAACAAAGAACTTTGGATTCTGTAGCTGGAGGTAAATTAGGCGTTCACAGGATAAATATGTAACTGTTGGCCAGTACAGGCCCCAAAAATTTGCTAATAGGCATTCATCTGACAGCAAAGAACTTTGGATTCTGTGGCTGAAAGTACATTAGGCGTTCACAGGATAAAAATGTAACTGTCGGCCAGTACAGGCTCCAAAAATGAGTCAATAGGCATTCACCTGACAGTACAGAGCTTTGGATTCTGTGGCTGGAGGTGCATTAGGCGGTCACAGGATAAATATGTAACTGTCGGCCAGTATAGGCCCCAAAAATTAGGCAATAGGAAATCACCTGATAGCATGGAACTTTGGATTCTGTGGCTGGAGGTAGATTAGGCGCTCACAGGATAAATATGTAACTGTCGGCCAGTATAGGCCCCAAAAATTAGCCAATACAACTGACAGCAAACAACTTTGGATTCTGTGGCTGGAGGTACATCAGGCGGTCAATGGATAAAAATGTAAATGTCGGCCAATCCAGTACAGGCCCCAAAAATTAGCCAATAGGCATTCTCTTAACAGCAAAGAATTTTGGATTCTGTAGCTCGAGGTGCATTAAGGGGGCCACAGGATAAAAAATTATCTGTAGGCCAGTATAGGCCGCAGAAATTAGGCAATAGGCATTCACCGGACAGCAAAGAACTTTGGATTCTGTGGCTGGAGGTACATTAGGCGGTTACAGGATAAATATGTAACTGTCGGCCAGTACAGGCCCCAAATATTAGGCAATAGGCATTCACCTGACAGCAAAGAAGTTTGGATTCTGTGGCTGGAGGTACATTAGATTGTGAAACAGAATAAATATGTAACTGTTGGCCAATACAGGCGCCAAAAATTCAGGCAAAAGGCATTCACCTGACAGCAAAGAACTTTGTATTCTGAGGCTGAAGGTACATTAGGCGGTCACAGGATAAAAATTTGACTGTCGGCCAGTACAGGTCCCAAAAATTAGCCAATAGGCATTCACCTGTCAGTACAGAACTTTGGATTCTGTGGCTGGAGGTGCATTAGACTGTCACAGGATAAATATGTAACTGTCGGCCAGTATAGGCCCCAAAAATTAGGCATTCACCTGACATAAAAGGCCTTTTATGCCGCTGTATATACATAAGACAAAGACAATTCGTTGTTCTGTGTGGTGGCGGATATGTGTGGGCTGGCATGAGGAAATTCATCTACACGTGGTCATCACAGTTGTTGAAATCTTCTGAGATCCATGCCTCATTAATTTAAAAAAATGTGAGGTATTCCACACTGTTGTAAGCTAGGCGAGTGTGCTTATCGGTCACGATCCTCCTTGCTGCGCTGAACGTCCTTTCGGACAGGACACTCGACGAGGGGCAAGCCAAGAGTTGCATGGCAAATTGTGCAACCTCTGGCCACAGGTTAAGCCTGCACACCCAGTAGTCAAGAGGTTTCTCGCTTCTCAGAGCGCTCACATCGGCCGTTAACCCAATGTAGTCGGACACCTGTTGGTCTAGGTGTTCTCTAAAGGCTGGATCCGGAAGGTGGCTGTCAATGGGTTTTCTGCAAGAATGATCTCATATCCGAAGTGACCAACACATCTTCAAACCTCTCTCTTTTTGCAGGTGCGGTAGGATTGGTACCCGCACCTGTTTCGCTGTGGGTTAAAATTCATCTACCAGTGTCAGTAACAGCAGAATGCAGCATCTCTTGCAGCAAGGACTGGAAATGCTGCATTCTGCCAGCCCTCTGTGATGCTGGTAACATACCATTTTGTGTTTGTACCGTTGCCACCCAGTACTGGTCCTTGCCCTTTATGCTTTTATACGGGGGTCCCTCTTCAAACACTGGAGCATGAAGGCCCCCATTTGCACTAAATTGGAAGCACTGGAGCAGCCTGGCTCCTGCTCATCGCCCAGGAGAATGTCATCCTCGGTCTCCTCTCCCCATCCACGGACAACACCAGGGATCCCAGAAAAGTTTAAAGCCTGCTCTTTTTGCTTCTCCTCCTCCTCCATCCCCAGGCACCATCCTCCTCTGACTCCTCTTCATACTGCTTTTTACTTGTCGCAGATGGATTATCCCCCCCCTTTGAATTCATTCAGCATTGCGATTTCCTCATCTTCCTGCTCCTGCTCATCAATGGCTTGATCAATGACATGATGCAAGGCAAGCTCCAGAAAGAACGCATAAGGGACGATGTCACTGATAGCGCCCCGGCTTCAACTGACCAGTTTGGTGATCTCATCAAATGGCCACAGAAGTCTGCATGTGTCGAGAATGAGCAGCCACTGGCGCAGTGAAAAAAAAAAAACAAGCTCCCCAGAACCTGTCCTGCTGCAGAGTTCCTACAGGTAGACGTTTCTTCTGGAGAAGCCTATTAAGCATATACAAGGTGGAGTTCCAGCACATCGGGAAGTCACAACTCAGACATCTGACGGGAAGTGGTGTCACCGTTGAACTTCACCAAGCGAGCCATGGCCGCGTAAGATCTTCTAAAATGGCCAAAGATTTTCCTGGCCTGCCGCAAGACTTCTTGGACCCCGGTGTATTTGGCAACAAATCTTTGCACGACTAAGTTCAGGACATGTGCCATGCACGGCACGTGTGTTATTTTTTCTTGTTTCAGCACACTCAGCAGATTGGCACCGTTGCCGCACACCACTTTGCCAACTGTCAAATTGAGCGGGGTTATCCACTGATCAGCCCGTGACTGCAGAGCTGAATGGAGTGCAGGACCGGTGTGGCTCTTGGCTTCCAGGAACAACAGCCGCAGTACAGCATGGCAACGTCTCACCTGGCACGTCGAATAGGTTCTGTGGATCTTGGGGGGTGCAGCGGAAAAGGCGATAGGAGTGGAAAAGGAGGAGTAAGCCGAGGAGGAGATGGAGGATGGAGTAGGGGGAGGAGAAGAAGAGGCAGGCTTGCATACAATCCGTGGAGGTAACACCAAATCCACATGGGTGCCACGGGTTACATGCTTGATGGCCATCAGAAGGTTCACCCAGTGGGCAATAAAAGTTATGTACCTTCCCTGCCCATGTTTGTTAGATCACATGTCTGTGGTCAGATGTATCTTGGCACCGACGCTGTGTGCCAGAGATATATTAACTTGCCGATGAACGTGGCCATATAGTTCAGGGATGCCCTTCTGTGAGAAATATTTCCTTCCGGGGACCTTCCATTGCGATGTGCCAATGGCCACTAATTTTCTAAATGCCTCCCAGTCCACCAATTTATATGGCAAAAGTTGGCAGGCTAGCAGTTCCATCAAGCCAGCGGTCAGACGTTGGGCAAGAGGATTATACAGCATCATATTTTTTTTTACACTCGAACATTTGGGCCACAGAAGCCTGCCTTGTACCAGATTAACGCGACGACGGCACGGTGGAAGGTGGAGGACAAATGGGAGGAGAGAGGAGAAGGAGAAGAGGCATGACTTAGAGCGCCAGGAGTGTGGCTTTGTGGGTTCTGACGGCGTTGCTCCCACTGGGCTCGGTGATGTGGGGCCAGGTGCCTTCTTACGGCGGTTGTTCCTAGATGAGTGTTGGGCTTACCGCAACTTATACGTTGACTGCACAGGCTGCAGATTGCAACACTATTATCAGCAGCTGACACGTTAAAAAAAGCCTACACTGCGGAGCCATGTGCTGGCGTCCTGGGAACGCAAGATGTGACCGTGCATGGTGGATGGCTCACTTCAGATATATTTGCAGTCTGCTTACTGCCTCCTGTGCACTGCAAATTCTGCCTGCATCTACTCCCTCTAAACTCCCCTCCTCTTCCTCTCTTGTGGGCACCCACGTGGCGTCTATTAATACGTCATCATCGTCACCTTTACCACTACTAACATTAGAGATCTCGGAGTACGCAGCAACGGCGGGGACGACCCTCCTTGGGCTGATCTGGGTACTGTCGTTAGACCGCTGGGTGGCGGCCGTTGCTACCTCCTCTTCCTCATCCGATGCCAAGAATGGCTGCTCATCGGTAAGGTCTGGGAATGGATGGGAAAATAATACCTCTTACTCGAGTGGAGGGGCCATGGTGGTGGTGGTGTCTTTGGGGGTGCACACAGCAGAGAGGGAGGAGTGTGCACATACAGAGGATGAGGAGGGTGCAGAAGCGGAAGGCTGAGTGAGACACTCAACCAACTCTGGTGCCTTCTTTTAAACATATGTATTTGACATCTATTTGTACTGGCCTGCAGTAAAATTTATATCCAGTGACCGCCTAATATACCTCCAGCCACATACCATATTTTTCGCCGTATAAGACGCACCGGTGTATAAGACGCACCTAGGTTTTTGGGGAGGAAAATAAAAAAATATATATTTTTAACCAAAAGGTGTGCTGTGTGTTTGGTGGGTTTGGAACTAATGGTTGTCTGTGGATGGCACTATTACTGGGGATCTGTGGATGACGGACACTGTTATGGGGGGATCTGTGGATGACGGACACTGTTATGGGGGGATCTGTGGATGACGGACACTGTTATGGGGGATCTGTGGATGACGGACACTGTTATGGGGGGATCTGTGGATGACGGACACTGTTATGGGGGGAACTGTGGATGACGGACACTGTTATGGGGGGAACAGTGGATGACGGACACTGTTATGGGGGGATCTGTGGCTTGCACTGTTACAGGGGGAACTGTGGCTGGCACTGTTACAGGGGGGGATCTGTGGATGGCACTGTTATACATGTGTTACCCACAGACCCTCCCAGCCCATAACTGCCATCCACAGATCCCCCGCCACTCCAGTATACTAATATAATATGTCTTATTCAATTAATAGTTATTAAATATGCCTCTTTATTCCTAATAGTACCTTAAATCCTAAGCGCTTCAGTACAATGCCGGCCGGCAGGCAGGCCGGGCGGCCGGCGCGGCACGTCACTCACTGACGTCACTTGCCTGCGCCGCCTGCTTCATTCATAAAGTAGGCGGCGCAGGCACGTGACATCAGGGAGTTACGCTGCCGCCCGCCCGGCCTGCATTGTACTGAAGCGCTTAGGATTTAAGGTACTATTAGGCATAAAGGGGCATATTTAATAACCATTAATTGAATATGACATATTATATTAGTATACCGGAGCGGCAGGGCGGGGCTATAGTACAGTGACTGCACCGCCCCGCCGCTATTGCCGGCCCCAGCTCCTCCTCCCAGTCCCTCCCCGAGTCCCCGCTCGCTTTACATCGCAGCTTGCGATGTAAAACTGACAGCATTCGCCGTATAAGACTCAGGGGCATTTTCCCCCCATTTTGGAGGGAGAAAAAGTGCATCTTATACGGCGAAAAATACGGTAATCACTTGATCATTTATGTACGGTGAATACATAATTTTTGGGGCCTGTAATCTAACTGGCCAACAGTAAAATTGCTATACAGTGACCACCTAATGTACCTCCAGCCACATTATCAATTGTTCTTTTCTGTACAGTGAATGAATAATTTTTGGGGCCTGTAGTCCACTGGCCTGCAGTAAAATTGATATCCAATGACTGTCTAATATACCTCCAGCCACAACATAATTACTTGTTCTTTTCTGTCTGGTGAATGCCTAATGTTTGGGGCCTGTACTCCAGTGGCCTACATAAAAATTTGTATCCATTGACCACATAATGTACCTCGAGCCACATAATCACAATTTATTTTATGTCAGGTAAATGCCAAATTTTTAAGGACTGTACTCCCGTGGCCTAAAATAATTTTTCTAGGCTCCAGCAGGGCACATTTCTGAGAATTTCCCTTTAAGACGCATAAAAATGGCCCCTGATTAAAATACATATTTTTGGGGGGAATTATTACCATTGATCCCCCTCTGGTATGTCACTGTCCATGTTGTGGGATGAATTGTGCACTTCTTGTAAGTATTTGGTGGCTGCAAATATGAGCTGAAGGTTTTTCAGGTTCGCCTGCCATTAAAGTGAATGGGCCCATTTGATTGCATTTGCGCCATCGTGTTCGCGAATCGTCCCGGCCGATGTTCGTCCATCAGTAGTCTTAAATACAGTAAGAGGGTTTTTAAAAACACTTTCCTTTCCTATGGAACCCATTATACTAAACTTATATTTATGTTCAGGTCAGTGGATGCTGGAAGCAAGGTAATTTTGCCACCAAATACTGTTTTATTTTTTTAAGAATCAAAGGGATAAGTAAAAGGATCTAGATCTGTGCTAACCCATTTAACCAGGGAATAAAAATCAAAAGTTATCACATTTTCCTTCCATTTCACAGACTAAGGGCTGATGCACATGAACAAGGTTTGGTCCCTCAAAAAATGCGGCTCGGATGCAGACCCATTCACTTCAATGGAGCTGCAAAAGATGCGGACAGCACTCCCTGTGCTATCCATATTCGCTGCTCCGTTCTGTGGGGCCGCAAAAAAATGCCTGTGGTGGCCTGTTCCATTCCGCAAATTGCAGAACGCACATTGGCGGCATCCGTGTTTTGCAGATCCACAATTTGCGAAATGCAAAACATGGCACAGTCATGTGCATGAGCCCTAACAAATAAAAAGGGAAAACTCACCACAAGTTGACAACTAGTGTTGAGCGAATCAAATTAACTAATTGGACTTTAATTCATCATGAAGCTGAATTTCCTCGCGCTTCATGGTAACGAATACATTTTTCTTGACATGGTGGTAAAAACAAAAAAATACATAATCACCTCATCCATTTGCCCACAGAGAGGCTGTCACGGCCATCTTGATTGAAGAAAACACGCTGATATGATGACACCTCACAAGGTCATCGTAATGACATGGTGATTTGATATAAGTCAGCACACGCAATATTTGGCGCATTTTCTTCAACCAAGATGGCTGTGACTGCCTCTCTGCAAGCAAATGGATGTGGTATGTATTTTTAAGTTTTTAACCTCTGATTAACCCCTTTAAAGGCCTGAATTTGACTGTCAGATGCTGTTCCCGTAATTACACCCCCTACATACAATGGAATGTAATTTGTAGCAAATCAAATTTCTTTGTGAACTTTTCTTTTTCATGTCACATTTTACCAATATTTTTGCTTATCATTGTCTGTGGGACATACAGGTCTTTCTTTAAAAAAAAGGAACCATTATTTTTATTTTTTATTTTTTTACTTCTCAGAGCTATATAGGGAAAATCGACGCAACATTAGAAAAAAATGAAACTTTCCTAGTTTATTTCCGTTTGCATTGTAATGTAGTTGGTATAACCAATTACATTTACCATATTTACCAAATCTTCTAGGTTTCTTTTTGACTGATGAACGTTGTTTGTTTCCATGTCCGTTCTGTTTTTTTTTTTCTTTTGTGGATAGGATGCGGACCTATTCATTTCAATGGTTCTGCAAAAAATGCGGACAGCACACTGTGTGCTGTCCGCATCAGTATGTCCGTTCTGTAGCCCCGCAAAAAAAAATTGAACATGTCCTATTCCGTTTTAGGCATTGTTACAATGGATCCACCAAAAAAAAAAAAAATGGATAGCATACAGATGTCATCCGTTTTTTTTGCGGATCCGCAATTTGGGGACCGCAAAACACATACGGTCATGTGTATGTAGCCTTACTGGCCAAATCAAAGACCTCCATCAATCTTTTGAGCATATCTCCCTTACCTGGCATCTCTGTGGCATCTATACATGTGAGTAAAGCAGGGTTAGGTTCAAGATCAGATATGATCAATCCAGCAATTTATTGTGGCTCTGGGGTGACTTTGTTTTGCATGATGTGGTCACATGGTGACATAGGACAATAGCATTCTGATAGGGTATTTATTATATCCGTAATACATGAAAAATGAGTGCCTAAAATGGAAGGTGTAGAGCCTAGGATATTTTTGTTGGCTTATTTTAGGCAGATTGTAGGCTTGAAGGAGTTACAGAGGTTCTAAAGGAAAATGTATTCACATCCTCTCTTTAAAGGGATTCTGTCACCAGGTTTCACCCCTGTCAGCTAAACATATGCTGATGTTCAGGGCCTCATCAGGATTCCTAATGTGGGCTTCTAAATGTGATCTGTAGCCTTATTTTGCTAAAAAACAGGTTTTACTAACCTGTCACTCAAAGAAATAAGGTGCCCAAGGGGATGTCAAGGGATGCAAGGTACCGGCCGCACCCACCGCCGTTCGTGCCCAGCGCCACCTTTCCAGACTTCTGCACCTGCCTCCTAATCCTCTGTGCAGCCTATCGCTCTCCCTCCCTTCCCCCTCCTCCTGCTGTTAGATCTCGCGCGTGCACACAGGGCTCTGAGAGGCTGGCGCCAGAGTGCAGGTCATACCTGGGTTGAGCGAAGTGCCGGTGCATGCGCACTTCGCTTTAAGAAGCCAAATCGAGAAGTCCGCACGGGCGAATCAGGCAGAGCCCTGTGCGCACGCGCGAGATCTTACAGCAGGAGGAGGGAGGGAGAGCGAGAGGCGGCACAGAGGATTAGGAGGCGGTGCAGAAGTCTGGAAAGGCGGCACTGGGCACGAACGGCAGTGGGTGCGGCCGGCACCTTGCATCCCTTGACATCCCCTTGGGCACCTTATTTCTTTGAGTGACAGGTTAGTAAAACCTGTTTTTTTTTAAGCAAAATAAGGCTACGGATCACATTTAGAAGCCCACATTAGGAATCCTGATGAGGCCCTGAACATCAGCATATATTTAGCTGACAGGGGTGAAACCTGGTGACAGAATCCCTTTAAGATATGCCATTAGTGGGTGATCCCTGGAAGTTCAACCCCAAAGTACAAGAAAAAAACACTATGCTTGTGACTTTTCTACCATAACTTTTTGTGCGAGCAGTGTTTCTGCACCCCCCCTCGTCACATTCTCGAAAAGGGTGCAAGGTGAAGGCTTGGGAGGTAAAGCAGCAGTCCTGGCAGTATTCTGGCATAAAAGATGACTGGAGTAAAACCCCAGCCAGGCATAAAATGCTGTGATAAATTTCCCCTAAGGTCTGCATGGTCAAAAAATTGTTACAAAAGTGTAAAACAAAGAGTAAGTGATCTTTGCATTATCTGTGCTTCATTGTTGATGCCAATTGACTTGGCAACATTAGTAAATCTTACACTTTATAATTAAATTGGTGAATCATAATTGTTAAAATGTAAAGCTATAAAACTTGTATCTCTTTACCTTCTGTAACTGTGATTGTACAGCATGACAGGAGCTATTAGAAGTTGTTAAACAGCTCATCAAGCATTTGTTTTGTTTCTTACTTTATTGTTGAGCTAATAACATAGAAAAACATACTACATAATCTACAGTATTATGTATTTCTAATGAGAAAAGCAAGAAACAAATGGTAAATAAATTGAACTTCAGACATGATTAAGATCAATGAAAACTGTAACAAGTATGAAATCCGGTAAGCAAATTCAATCCATTTCCAGTTCTAAAGACTAAGACAACCTTCACATCACTGGTTAACGTTTCCAGTAGGCTGTTCTGGCAGAGATCTAGCATTGCTTGATTCTACAGATCACTGACGAATCCCTATTGACTATAATGGGATCTGGCCTCATGCATAAATCCTGGGTTTCAGCCAGAAATAAACTGTTGCATGCAATGGTCCGGCCAACAGACACCATTTGTGCTGGATCAGGCAGCCAGATCAGCTTGCAGCAGATAAGAACACGGCCTAATACTATTTGAAGCAATGCATACTTCTGTATCTCATAGTACATGAATATAGCATTCAGGACCCTATCCATATCCTTCTCATAAGCAGTGCACTATACAGCAATGGTATTTTATTTTCATGTTAGGGTGTTATACACTCTGCACTCTACTATACTTTATATTGCTATGTTCTAAAGACTAAAATACAAATAAGTGTGGCAGCACACTACAGTATGATCATTAGAGGCAGAATGATCTAATCTGTTGCATCAGGCACCGGTGTCTGGAAATCCAGGTTGATAAACACCTGATTCATATTTATGAAGGATAGTCTATCAACATTTAGGAGGAAAGGCGAGTTCTCTTTGGCTAATTATGCCCCCCACCACACTGAACACCCGCTCTGATGCCACACTACTGGCTGGGCAGGAAAGCATGCCCTTGTCAAACTTGGCCAGTTGTGGCCACACTTCAAGTTTATATGCTCAGTAGTCCAGGGGATATTGGATCATGGGTGACAGGGTGCAGTCCAGGTATGCCACCACCTGCTGGTTGAGGTTCTGCTGGGTGTACCGCTGCTGGGTGGTTTCTTCAGAAAGGGGCTGAAGAAAACTGGCCATCAGAGACTTCAGTCTTAAGTTGATGCTTATGGAGCATGCCACCAGTCATGTCAGTGGAACATGAGTGCAGAGGGTCCCCCCAGTCAGAACTTTCTGAGGACAAGCAATGGTGCTTATAGGCAGTTACCAACGAACTACACAGTGTCTATAGTAGTCCATTTTTGCATCCCTTTTAGGAGGTCTAAAAAATGTCCTATTTTTGACAGGTAGCGAGGGTCTAACAATATGGATAGCCAGTAGTCATCCATCTGGCGAATCCTGACAATGTGGCTGTCGCTACACAAACAAGGAAGTGTGTATCTGGCCATTTTCACAATGGATGGGGAGGGCCTTCCTGGCTCCATCTCCAATGCATACTGCGATGGCCTGTTGGAGTCATCTGCATTGTCTTTGTCGTTGCCCTCCAGCTCCTACTGCTCCTCTCCTGTTGCTTGGGCAGATAAACCACTTAATTGTGTATGAAATTCCTGGGCGTTTATGTCCTCCTCCTCCTCTGTTAGTTCATCATCCTCAGGGCTTAGGTGACCATTAGATGTAGGCACCATGTCTTCTGTCCCTTCGCAAGTCAGATTTCTCAGCATCCCCTTCAGGATTTGAAGGAGTGGAATGAAATCATTCATCCCGTAGTTCTGCAACCTCAAAGGGCCTGATCAAATGACCACCTCAAAGAGCCTGATCAAACTGGCTAACATGCAAGTTACACTGGGGAGTATACCTCACCGTCTGCAGCATTAAGAAATTGTTGACTACCTTCCTCTGCTTGTACAGGTGGTCTAACATATGGATCATGGAGTGCCAACAGGTGGAAATGTCACATAGCAGGCAATGTTGGGGAAGAGCATTTCGCCTTTGCAGCTTAAGGAGGGCGTACTTTGCGTGGCTGAAGTGCATGCACATTTTACCGGGAATTTTTTGCAGTTGTTGTAGTTCAATGAAAGACTTGAGGAACCTGGTGACAACAAGATTGAAGACATGCTCCATGGTTCCGCCCTCCCTGACGCAGTGCAAACAAAATGTTCTTGCTTTTATCAGTAACTATGGTTCCTATGTCCAGTTGGTGAGAAGACAGTCAGTGTTTAATTTCTTTATTGATGACACCAAGCAGTTCCTTCCTTGTGTGGCTCTGTTTGCCAAGACTGACCAGGTGCAGAACGTTGTGACAATGCCTAACTTTGCCTAGGTGATATGCTGGAGGAAAACTGGAAACTGTGCCTAGAGGGGAGGATGAGGACAAGGTGGAAGATGAGGAGGCAGAGGAGGACATTTGAGCACAAATCCCAGCATTAAAATACGGAAGTGGCATTGCCATCACCTGGCAAAGTTGCTGGTGTGCCTGGGCCAGAGCCCCATTTATTCAGTGGGCTGTGAATTACATATGTTGTCCTTGACTATAGTTAAAACTCCATGCATAAACTCTGCCAGACACCCAGAGGCCCAAGGACTGGCCCACCTCTTGCTCAATGTACGTGTGCAGGGCTGGTACAGCATTTTTGGAAAAGTAATGTCGGTTTGGTACTCTCCACCTTTAGTGGACACAAGCCATCAGTTCTCTGAAATGGGCAGAGTCAACTACATGGAAAGGGAGAGACTATAGTACCATCAAATTGGCCAATGCACGTTCAGCTTCTGTGCTGCTGGATGAGTGCACACATATTGTTGTCTTTTTGCAATCGTCTCCGTGATTGATTTCTGTCCAAACAAGTGACGAGGTGTAGGAGGAGGAGGAATATCAGGAGCAATAGACAAAACTGAAGTCAATGGGAAGGAATGATAGCTTCCTTCTGCTGACAGTGATGAGCCCTGACTGCTTTTATCAGTAACTATGGTTCCTATGTCCAGGTTTGGGGTGGGTTTTGGCCGGTGGGAGACGCAACTGTTGCTGCATCAGGCGGTAAGACTAAATGAGTTCCACGGTTTTTTGACGCCTCTTTAGGGTGACATTCCATGTGTTGACACAGGACTGTCGTGCCAACATTACCATCCTCACCTTCTGCACACACATCCTGCATAGCACATGCTAACAGCCCCTGTGACTTTGTGAAAAATTCACGCACTCCTGAATGTTGCATTTTCCCTCCACCACTACGTGATGACTGACACTGCTTTATGAGGCCGTGCACTGCTATGTATTCCTCTCAGGTAGTCTCCCAAGTGGCAAACGGTGTACTCCTCCCACATTTGGCTTCAGATCTCCCACTGCTTCCACCCTTCTGGCTCAAAGGTACACTGCCATCCTATTGTCTCATGTATGCTGCCACCCTACTGCCACTTGTGTCACCCACACTTGCACACTTGCACATGTCTCCTGATGTCTTGCAACATGTGCTCCCACCGGACTGTCATCGATAGTTGCACGCCTAAAGGAGTCTGCAGTTGACCTCTCTTCCAAATCTGGGCTGGCCTGTAACTGATGACTGTCCTCATCGTCATTGAAAATTGGAGCAGAGCCAGTGGCTATCATTACTTGGCTATGAAAAAAACACAATGCAACAACACTCTGCAAACACAAATAACATATAATAATGCCATAGTTATAAAAAATATTATGGTGCTAATGCTATGCTCATTTTGTAAATTTGAGATCCTTGGCAAATACATTTTGTACCAAATTTTTTTGGCTTGTCGTCAAGTCGGTCTCTATGGCAATCTCCATACTGGCCACCATAAAATTCAGGGAATGCAGGTTCCACATGCATGCTGGGTCCACTCTAGTATTTTTTGTGCCATAATGGCCTTGATTAAATCCAGGGAATGTACTCTATACCTCTCTGCATTCATTGGAAGTCAGATGGCACCAGGAGAGGTATAGAGAGGTATAGAATGTAACACGTGCAGCTGCCATTTTAGGAAAAACTGATATTTTACCAAGGAAATTCCACTTCATTGTAAATTTAAGTTTTCCTAAACTTAGTACCAAATTCAACTTTGAGTGCTTTGCTTAACACTAATTATGAGCCAAAACCAGGAGTGAAGTCTACACACAGATAAGGTATAATGGAAAGATTTGTACAGGTTCTTTGAATTTGACCTGCACCTGCTTTTGGCCCACAATCACTGATCAAAATCACGATCAAACACTGACCAAACACTGAGTGTGTGAAAGTGGCTTTACTCCTACAAAAAACAAAGCATTGAATTGTCAAGTTGCTTGATTTGCTATCCAGGTGAATTCAGATAGACAGAAAACATTAGCAGAATAACCACATCAGGTAGTAATTTAAGCTGGGAGACCAAAGACCAGGTAACAGCTTTATAAGATACACATGAGAAGGCTGACATACTCTTCATGGTCCTAAATGGATATATACGGATGGAGTAGAGTTATCACTCCTGTTTTCAGAGATTTCTGAGTTGTGTTATCTAATCTAAGCAAACACCTTCAATTGCTTTTCAATGGTTTTTGTCTCAAGATAACACGATGAGTTAAGAAATTATGGTGCATAACAGGTAGTATTTAGTGTTAGGACCTGTCTTACAGAGATCGCCTTGACGTTCGGCAGACGGGCTCATATGGTTTTGTACAAAATGCATTTGCCAAGCATCTCACTTTATGAATAAGCGTAGCATTAGCACAATAATATTTTTTGTGACTATGGCATTATTGTACTTTATCTGGGATGCAGGGTGCTGTTGCATTGTCTTTTTTTCTCTATGTTTTTAGCCATGTCAGCGTGCACCTGCGCATTGGGATGTGCTGACTAACCCCCTTTTCTTTGCATATATATATATATATATATATACAAAAGAAAAAAGGCAGCACTCCAGATTAGTGAAGAAAAGTGGATGGTTTATTCACCCATCTAGCAGCAACGTTTCAGCTCTCTCATTGGAGCCTTTGTCTATATATATATATATATATATATATATATATGGTAAAATCTAGGCTCCACCCACTTTTCATTAGCCCCACCCATTTTTTCGGGTCGGGACAGCGAACTGAAAAAAATCTTTCAAATGCCTACTATATTCAGGGGCTCAGGCAGGGAACTTCAAGGAAGCACATCCTCTTTCTCCACACGCTGCTGATTTTTTTCACACTCGGAGGGCACCAGTGATGGGAGCAGACTGTACACGCTTTGCTCTTGCAGGTGAGGTAGAAGAGTGTGCAGGCGCAGATAGACTGCACAGATCATCTGGCATGGACAAGCTTGTTGTGAAGCTCCTCCATGTTGCGTGCAGCTATGGACGGATTCGGCTGCAGGGCAGAGTGGGCTCAGGGGGCATGGCTTTAAATAATAGAAAAAACAAGCAGATCTGCTTAATGACATATATTAGGAAATTAACTTTTTCCCTGCCTCCCACACAGTAGTAGCAAATACTTGGAGAATGGCCAACCCCTTTAACCTATACAAATATATAAATGGGCCATACAAAAAATACAGTGAAAAACTGTTCCAAGTAAAATGCGCTCAAAAGACATAGGGGCACTGCCTCCAATTGGAGAGGAAAAAGTTCAGTTTTTGGAAATGTCAAAGCTTCTTTACTGTAAGAACTGTGAAGCTGTGGAATAGACTTTATCAGGACATGGTCACAGCAGGAACAGTGGACAGTTTTAAAAAGGTTTAGATGAATTCTTAAAAGTAAACAACATTAATGCTTATGAAAACGTGTAAAAATCTAAATCTTAATTCCTTCTGGGATTCGCATACCCACCTAACCCTTGGTTGAACTTGATGGACCTATTGTCACAACCAGACAGCTGAGAAGCTCTGACAGAAGCCTTTCAGAACCTCCTCCTTGAGTTTTCTTTGTTGTGCTGTTCAGTTCCTCATCTAGTTAGCCTCTCTCAGCTGACATGTAGTTGGACTGATTGCTTCCCTTTAAATTCCTCCCCATGATGCATTACTGGGCGGCTTATATTTCTTCCTGGAGTCTGTGTGCATGCTGATCCATTTCCCAGTCTGCTACTAAAGTTAAGTGCTGTACTTTCATCTGTTATTTTCTGTTTGCTGGATCCCAGGTGACCCTGACTCCCTCCGTGTCTGGTGTAGGGAGCCGGTGGTCGTGTCCCCTCACTATTGTAGGGTGTTCAGGGGTTATATAGTTGAGGTACGTGGATATGCAACCATCCACCTCTGGGATCTTTGCATAGGCTGAGCAGCCAGGGAAAGTGCTAGGTCTTGTGCAGGGGTCTCCCCTTGGTTCCTTAGCTTTGGATCCAGTGAGTCATATATGCATGTTGCTTTGCCTTGTTTCCTGTACACCGTCCGTGACATTATAAGCCGCCAAAACCGTCTCAAGCATGGATCCGGTTTCACTTTTGGCTGAACGCCTTTAGGGTCTTTCATTGGAGGTAGCTGATCTCCGCTGGACTTTTTCTCAGCTTCAAGTGACCGGTTCAGTTGGCGTTCATGGAGTTTGTTCTGAGCCTAAGATCTCGCTCCCGGATACGTTTTCCGGGGGTAGTGAGAATTTTGTGCGTTTTAGAGAGGCTTGCAAACTCCATTTTCGCCTTCTTCCCCATTCCTCTGGTGATGAGGAACGGAGGGTGGGGATCATTATATCGCTGCTCAGGGGTAACGCTCAGTCCTGGGCCTTTTCGCTGCCGGAGGGGGCACGGCCCCTCCGTTCAGTGGATGAATTCTTTTTGGCCCTGGGTCAGATATATGATGATCCGGATCGTATTGCTCTGGCTGAGTCTAGACTACGTCTATTATGCCAGGGTAAACAATCCGCAGAGATATACTGCTCAGAATTTCGGAGATGGGCAGCTGATACTGGTTGGAATGATGCTGCACTCCGAAGTCAATTTTGCCATGGTCTTTCAGAGGGATTGAAAGATGCATTTGTTTTTCATGAAAGGCCTATTTCCTTGGACTCTGCTATGTCTCAGGCTGTTTGTATTGACAGGCGTCTTAGAGAGAGAGGAGAGATCTCTCCTTCCTGTCATACTCAGTCCCAGGACAGTGCAGTGGTCCCATTCTGTGCGCAGGGGTCTCAGTCGCTGTCAGCCCCTTCTGAGCAGGAACCCATGCAGCTGGGGTTGATTGCTTCTGACAATAGAAGATTCAGCTCGCATGGGAGGGTTTGTTTTTGTTGTGGAGGTATAAATCATTTGGCAAATGTTTGTCCCTCTAGGAGATTCAGGCAGTTTTCTGGGAGTAATAAAGAAACAAACAGGAAAAAATCTTTTAAAAATGTTCTGTCTGTTACTATTGGCAGGGTTGAGGTGGAAATTGAAGGTTTTCCGTTTGCTTGTAGTTCCCGTTTTGTCCTGCCTGCTAGGGTGGCGCTAGAGAGCAAGAGCATTTTTTGTGAGATTTTTGTGGATAGTGGAGCAGCGGTCAATCTCATTGATAGTCAATTTGCAATAACTCATGGTTTCCAGGTGTGCACTTTGGGAAAGGATATTCCCGTTTTTGCTATTGATTCCGCTCCACTTTCTCAGAAATCATTAAAGGGCATAGTTCACAATATCCGTTTAATTGTGAGTGATGCTCATGTTGAGGATGTGTCATGTTTCGTCCTTAGCGGTTTGCCTACTCCTCTAGTGCTGGGGCTACCCTGGCTCACTAAACATAATCCCACCATTGATTGGCAAGCGAGGCAAATAAATGGTTGGAGTGACTTTTGCAGAGAGAATTGCCTCACGACATCTGTTTCTGAGGTTGCTACTACGACTGTACCATCTTTTCTCTCTGAATTTTCGGATGTCTTCTCTGAGAGTGGAGTTCAGGATTTGCCCCCGCACAGGGAGTACAATTGCCCTATTAATCTCATCCCAGGCTCCAAGCTGCCTAAATCTCGTTTATACAATCTTTCCCAACCTGAGAGGATCGCTATGCGTGCTTATATCTCTGAGAGTCTGAGAAAAGGACACATACGACCCTCGAAGTCACCTGTTGCCGCTGGTTTTTTCTTTGTTAAGAAAAAAGATGGTTCTTTAAGACCTTGTCTGGATTTCAGGGAGCTGAACAGTATCACTATTCGTGACCCTTATCCGCTTCCTCTAATCCCGGACCTGTTTAACCAGGTTGTTGGGGCTAAAGTCTTTTCCAAATTAGATCTAAGAGGGGCATACAACCTGGTCAGGGTCAGAGAAGGGGACGAATGGAAGACGGCCTTCAATACCCCTGAAAATTTGAAAATTTGGTTATGCCTTTTGGTTTGATGAATGCCCCACCCGTTTTTCAGCATTTCGTGAACAGCATTTTTTATCATTTGATGGGAAAATTTGTATTAGTGTATTTGGATGACATTTAGATTTTTTCTCCTGATTTCAAAACTCATAAGGAACATTTACGTCAGGTCTTGCTCATTCTGCGGGAGAATAAATTATATGCGAAACTGGAAAAATGTGTGTTTGCGGTTCCAGAAATTCATTTTCTGGGGTTTCTCCTCTCCGCTTCTGGTTTTCGCATGGACCCCGAGAAGGTCCGCGCTGTGCTTGAGTGGGAGCTTCCTGAGAATCAGAAGGCGCTGATGCGTTTTTTGGGCTTTGCCAATTATTACAGGAAGTTTATTTTGAATTATTCCTCTATTGTTAAACCACTCACTGATATAACCAGAAAGGGGGTAGATTTTTCTTCTTGGTCGGTAGAGGCGCGTAAGGCTTTTTCTAATATCAAGGAGAGTTTTGCTTCCGCTCCCATCTTGGTACAACCTGATATTTCTCTACCCTTCATAGTTGAGGTTGATGCTTCTGAGGTGGGTGTGGGTGCGGTCTTGTCTCAGGGTTCCTCTCCTGCCAAATGGCGACCGTGTGCCTTTTTCTCGAAAAAACTCTCCTCCGCAGAGAGAAATTACGATGTGGGAGATAGGGAATTGTTGGCCATCAAATTAGCTTTTAAGGAATGGCGCCATTGGCTGGAGGGAGCCAAACACCCTATTACCGTGTTTACTGAACCCGAGACAGGCCAGATGGTCTTTGTTCTTTTCAAGATTTAATTTTGTTGTCACGTTCCGCCCTGGAGTTAAGAATGTGAAGGCAGATGCCCTGTCACGTTGTTTTCCGGGAGGCGGGAATTTTGAAGACCCGGGTCCCTTTTTGGCTGAAGGTGTGGTGGTCTCTGCTCTTTTTTCTGAATTGGAGGCAGAGGTGCAGGCAGCCCAGTCAGAGGCTCCTGATCTTTGTCCTCCTGGGAGGTTGTTTGTGCCTCTCGCTTTAAGACACAAGATTTTTAAGGAACACCACGATACGGTCCTTGCTGGGCACCCGGGGGCAAGAGCCACACTGGATCTCATCGCTCGGAGATTCTGGTGGCCTGCGCTTCGTAAGTCAGTTGAGGGTTTTGTGGCAGCCTGCTAGACTTGCGCTCGTGCCAAAGTCCCTCATTCACGGCCATCAGGTCCTCTCCTTCCCTTACCCATTCCTTCCCGTCCTTGGACACATCTGTCCGTGGACTTCATAACGGACCTGCCTCGTTCCTCGGGGAAGACGGTGATTCTGGTGGTGGTGGACCGTTCTAGCAAAATGGTGCATTTCATCCCTTTTCCTGGTTTGCCCAATGCTAAGACGCTGGCGCAGGCATTTATTCATCACATTGTCAAATTGCACGGTATTCCTTCAGACATAGTCTCTGATAGGGGCACGCAGTTTGTTTCCAGACTCTGGAAGGCTTTCTGTTCTCATTTGGGGGTTCGGTTGTCATTCTCTTCTGCTTTCCACCCGCAGTCGAATGGCCAGACAGAGCGCGTCAATCAGAATCTGGAGACATATCTGCGCTGTTTTGTGGCAGAGAATCAAGAGGATTGGTGTTCTTTTTTGTCCCTTGCTGAGTTTGCTTTAAATAACCGTCGTCAGGAGTCCTCTGATAAGTCACCATTTTTTGGTGCATATGGGTTTCATCCGCAGTTTGGGACTTTCTCGGGAGAGGGGTCTTCTGGTTTACCTGATGAGGACAGATTCTCCTCGTCTTTGTCATCTATTTGGCAAAAAATTCAGGATAATCTAAAGAGCATGAGTGAGAGATATAAGCGTGTGGCAGATAGGAGACGTGTGCTTGGTCCGGACCTGAATGTTGGTGATCTGGTGTGGTTGTCTACCAAGAATATCAAATTGAAGGTTCCCTCCTGGAAGTTGGGTCCAAGGTTTATTGGGCCTTACAAAATCCTGTCTGTCATCAATCCTGTTGCCTACCGTCTTGATCTTCCTCAGACTTGGAAGATCCATAATGTTTTTCATAAGTCCTTATTGAAACCTTATGTTCAACCCATTGTACCCTCGCCTTTGCCTCCTCCTCCGATTATGGTTGATCGGAATCTTGAATTTCAGGTCTCTAGGATTGTGGATTCTCGTCTTGTCTGCGGTTCTCTTCAGTACCTTGTTCATTGGGAGGGTTATGGTCCTGAGGAGAGGATGTGGGTCCCAGTGACGGACATTAAGGCCTCTCGTCTCATCAGGGCTTTCCATAGGTCCCATCCTGAGAAGGTGGGCTCTGAGTGTCCGGAGTCCACTCGTAGAGGGAGGGGTATTGTCACAACCAGACAGCTGAGAAGCTCTGACAGAAGCCTTTCAGAACCTCCTCCTTGAGTTTTCTTTGTTGTGCTGTTCAGTTCCTCATCTCGTTAGCCTCTCTCAGCTGTCATGTAGTTGGACTGATTGCATCCCTTTAAATTCCTCCCCATGATGCATTACTGGGCGGCTTATATTTCTTCCTGGAGTCTGTGTGCATGCTGATCCATTTCCCAGTCTGCTACTAAAGTTAAGTGCTGTACTTTCATCTGTTATTTTCTGTTTGCTGGATCCCAGGTGACCCTGACTCCCTCCGTGTCTGGTGTAGGGAGCCGGTGGTCGTGTCCCCTCACTATTGTAGGGTGTTCAGGGGTTATATAGTCGAGGTACGTGGATATGCAACCATCCACCTCTGGGATCTTTGCATAGGCTGAGCAGCCAGGGAAAGTGCTAGGTCTTGTGCAGGGGTCTCCCCTTGGTTCCTTAGCTTTGGATCCAGTGAGTCATATATGCATGTTGCTTTGTCTTGTTTCCTGTACACCGTCCGTGACACCTATGTCTTTTTTCAACCTTATTAACTATGTAACTATGTAACAAAAACAGGATTCTTTAAAAATGTTTTTGTTGTGTAAAACTAAAAAAAATTAAAAATAAAAAATTTTCACAACATATGTATGTCTATAAAAATATCACATGATCTAATATCAGATGAACATCATACAAAAACAAAAGAAAAATTGTTACCTCAGCTCTCAAAAAACATTATTGATATCAAGTGATCAAAAAGTTTTATGTACATCAAAATGGTAGCAACATAAATGTCAACTCATAGAAGACCATTGCCAGAATAATAAAAACAATATGGCTCTCAAAAAATGTGATAAAAACACATAATAAATGTTTGTATTGTGTAAAAGTAGCAAAAATGAAAAAACAAAACATACAATTGGTATCCCTGTGATTGTACTGACCATAAGAATAGAGTTAACATATAATTTTTCTGCATAGTGTACTCTACAATAACAAAACCCAAAGAGCAGGGGCATGAGACCTGTTGTCTGTGCAGCGCTATATCTCCTTGTCTCGGTGCTCGCTGCAGGAGATACACTGATAAAGCACTGAGTCCCGGAGATAGAACACGAGCATGGATGAGAGGTCTCAGCCCTTGCTCTCCTACTGCTCTTCTAGCATTGAGACCTATCTATGCACAAATTATAAAGGAACAATGTGCACAATATGAACCAAGAAAAACTGCCTCCAAAGTAGCAATACAGTATATTAGGCAATACTATGCTAGCAATCCAAGTAAAGGTAAATACTGACCACAGCGTAAAACCGCCACATTTGACAAAATTCTGTTGCTGTGGCATGAAAGCACAGAGTTGTAAAGTTTTTTTTTTTATGCCAAATTTATCACCTTTTGCACCAGTTTTCTGGCATAAAAGAACACTGAAATCTATGCCTGCCAGGGGCTGCTGTATATATCAGTATAGGTGCACAGACTTTTGGATGCTGCGCCTGGTTATCATAGACAGGCGTACACTGCCAGTCTATGATAAATCTGCCCCTATATGCTCTAAAGACCATGTATTCCACGTTTGTGAAAATTCCACAAATTCTCCTTATACATGTTTTAGACAATGTCATGAATGAGTATCACACTGTGAATGCATATCTGTATTACAATTACATACTACTGTTAAGAACAGGTCAATAGGGGATTATTGGTAATGAGGCTGCAAGGCACTTTACTGAACACTTAAAGCCTTGCCTAATAAGCACATTCTATCCACTCAAGTCAAGAACATCATTATAAAATCTAATTATAATGGAGAAGATCCTTTTGCTCCTCACATTTTAAGCAAAGCATGTTAAATGATCCGTGCTATAGGGCACTATCCACGTTCTTTGAAGAACGTAGGGTTGAGACTTCTGAAGAATCAAGGACTATATTCATTAAGAGCTGTTTGCTCAGTTAACTTGATGGCAAACTAATATAAAGTGTTATCTAGAGTTGAGCGAACACCTGGATGTTCGGGTTCGAGAAGTTCGGCCGAACATCCCGGAAATGTTCGGGTTCGGGATCCGAACCCGATCCGAACTTCGTCCCGAACCCGAACCCCATTGAAGTCAATGGGGACCCGAACTTTTCGGCACTAAAAAGGCTGTAAAACAGCCCAGGAAAGAGCTAGAGGGCTGCAAAAGGCAGCAACATGTAGGTAAATCCCCTGCAAACAAATGTGGATAGGGAAATGAATTAAAATAAAAATTAAATAAATAAAAATTAACCAAAATCAATTGGAGAGAGGTTCCATAGCAGAGAATCTGGCTTCCCGTCACCCACCACTGGAACAGTCCATTCTCAGATATTTAGGCCCCGGCACCCAGGCAGAGGAGAGAGGTCCCGTAACAGAGAATCTGTCTTCATGTCAGCAGAGAATTAGTCTGCATGTCATAGCAGAGAATGAGGCTTCACGTCAGCCACCACTGCAACAGTCCATTGGCATATATTTAGGCCCAGCACCCAGGCAGAGGAGGGAGGTCCCGTAACAGAGAATCTGTCTTCATGTCAGCAGAGAATTAGTCTGCATGTCATAGCAGAGAATGAGGCTTCACGTCAGCCACCACTGCAACAGTCCATTGGCATATATTTAGGCCCAGCACACACACAGGCAGAGGAGAGAGGTCCCGTAACAGAGAATCTGGCTTCATGTCAGCAGAGAATCAGTCTGCATGTCATAGCAGAGAATGAGGCTTCACGTCAGCCACCACTGCAACAGTCCATTGGCATATATTTAGGCCCAGCACACACACAGGCAGAGGAGAGAGGTCCCGTAACAGAGGATCTGGCTTCATGTCAGCAGAGAATCAGTCTGCATGTCATAGCAGAGAATCAGGCTTCACGTCAGCCACCACTGCAACAGTCCATTGTCATAAATTTAGGCCCAGCACCCAGGCAGAGGAGAGAGGTCCCGTAACAGACAATCTGGCTTCATGTCAGCAGAGAATTAGTCTGCATGTCATAGCAGAGAATGAGGCTTCACGTCAGCCACCACTGCAACAGTCCATTGGCATATATTTAGGCCTAGCACACAGGCAGAGGAGAGAGGTCCCGTAACAGACAATCTGGCTTCATGTCAGCAGAGAATCAGTCTGCATGTCATAGCAGAGAATGAGGCTTCACGTCACCCACCACTGCAACAGTCCATTGGCATATATTTAGGCCTAGCACACAGGCAGAGCAGAGAGGTCCCGTAACAGACAATCTGGCTTCATGACAGCAGAGAATCAGTCTGCATGTCATAGCAGAGAATGAGGCTTCACGTCACCCACCACTGCAACAGTCCATTGGCATATATTTAGGCCTAGCACACAGGCAGAGCAGAGAGGTCCCGTAACAGACGATCTGGCTTCATGTCAGCAGAGAATCAGTCTGCATGTCATAGCAGAGAATGAGGCTTCACGTCAGCCACCACTGCAACAGTCCATTGGCATATATTTAGGCCTAGCACACAGGCAGAGGAGAGAGGTCCCGTAACAGACAATCTGGCTTCATGTCAGCAGAGAATCAGTCTGCATGTCATAGCAGAGAATGAGGCTTCACGTCACCCACCACTGCAACAGTCCATTGGCATATATTTAGGCCCAGCACCCAGGCAGAGGAGGGAGGTCCCGTAACAGAGAATCTGTCTTCATGTCAGCAGAGAATTAGTCTGCATGTCATAGCAGAGAATGAGGCTTCACGTCAGCCACCACTGCAACAGTCCATTGGCATATATTTAGGCCCAGCACCCAGGCAGAGGAGGGAGGTCCCGTAACAGAGAATCTGTCTTCATGTCAGCAGAGAATTAGTCTGCATGTCATAGCAGAGAATGAGGCTTCACGTCAGCCACCACTGCAACAGTCCATTGGCATATATTTAGGCCCAGCACCCAGGCAGAGGAGGGAGGTCCCGTAACAGAGAATCTGTCTTCATGTCAGCAGAGAATTAGTCTGCATGTCATAGCAGAGAATGAGGCTTCACGTCAGCCACCACTGCAACAGTCCATTGGCATATATTTAGGCCCAGCACACACACAGGCAGAGGAGAGAGGTCCCGTAACAGAGAATCTGGCTTCATGTCAGCAGAGAATCAGTCTGCATGTCATAGCAGAGAATGAGGCTTCACGTCAGCCACCACTGCAACAGTCCATTGGCATATATTTAGGCCCAGCACACACACAGGCAGAGGAGAGAGGTCCCGTAACAGAGAATCTGGCTTCATGTCAGCAGAGAATCAGTCTGCATGTCATAGCAGAGAATCAGGCTTCACGTCACCCACCACTGCAACAGTCCATTGGCATATATTTAGGCCTAGCACACAGGCAGAGCAGAGAGGTCCCGTAACAGACGATCTGGCTTCATGTCAGCAGAGAATCAGTCTGCATGTCATAGCAGAGAATGAGGCTTCACGTCAGCCACCACTGCAACAGTCCATTGGCATATATTTAGGCCTAGCACACAGGCAGAGGAGAGAGGTCCCGTAACAGACAATCTGGCTTCATGTCAGCAGAGAATCAGTCTGCATGTCATAGCAGAGAATGAGGCTTCACGTCACCCACCACTGCAACAGTCCATTGGCATATATTTAGGCCCAGCACCCAGGCAGAGGAGGGAGGTCCCGTAACAGAGAATCTGTCTTCATGTCAGCAGAGAATTAGTCTGCATGTCATAGCAGAGAATGAGGCTTCACGTCAGCCACCACTGCAACAGTCCATTGGCATATATTTAGGCCCAGCACCCAGGCAGAGGAGGGAGGTCCCGTAACAGACAATCTGGCTTCATGTCAGCAGAGAATCAGTCTGCATGTCATAGCAGAGAATGAGGCTTCACGTCACCCACCACTGCAACAGTCCATTGGCATATATTTAGGCCCAGCACCCAGGCAGAGGAGGGAGGTCCCGTAACAGAGAATCTGTCTTCATGTCAGCAGAGAATTAGTCTGCATGTCATAGCAGAGAATGAGGCTTCACGTCAGCCACCACTGCAACAGTCCATTGGCATATATTTAGGCCCAGCACCCAGGCAGAGGAGGGAGGTCCCGTAACAGAGAATCTGTCTTCATGTCAGCAGAGAATTAGTCTGCATGTCATAGCAGAGAATGAGGCTTCACGTCACCCACCACTGCAACAGTCCATTGGCATATATTTAGGCCTAGCACACAGGCAGAGGAGAGGTTCATTCAACTTTGGGTAGCCTCGCAATATAATGGTAAAATGAAAATAAAAATAGGATTGAATGAGGAAGTGCCCTGGAGTCCAATAATATATGGTTATGGGGAGGTAGTTAATGTCTAATCTGGACAAGGGACGGACAGGTCCTGTGGGATCCATGCCTGGTTCATTTTTATGAACGTCAGCTTGTCCACATTGGCTGTAGACAGGCGGCTGCGTTTGTCTGTAATGACGCCCCCTGCCGTGCTGAATACACGTTCAGACAAAACGCTGGCTGCCGGGCAGGCCAGCACCTCCAAGGCATAAAAGGCTAGCTCTGGCCACGTGGACAATTTAGAGACCCAGAAGTTGAATGGGGCCGAACCATCAGTCAGTACGTGGAGGGGTGTGCACACGTACTGTTCCACCATGTTAGTGAAATGTTGCCTCCTGCTAACACGTTGCGTATCAGGTGGTGGTGCAGTTAGCTGTGGCGTGTTGACAAAAGTTTTCCACATCTCTGCCATGCTAACCCTGCCCTCAGAGGAGCTGGCCGTGACACAGCTGCCTTGGCGACCTCTTGCTCCTCCTCTGCCTTGGCCTTGGGCTTCCACTTGTTCCCCTGTGACATTTGGGAATGCTCTCAGTAGCGTGTCTACCAACGTGCGCTTGTACTCGCGCATCTTCCTATCACGCTCCAGTGCAGGAAGTAAGGTGGGCACATTGTCTTTGTAGCGTGGATCCAGCAGGGTGGCAACCCAGTAGTCCGCACAGGTTAAAATGTGGGCAACTCTGCTGTCGTTGCGCAGGCACTGCAGCATGTAGTCGCTCATGTGTGCCAGGCTGCCCAGGGGTAAGGACAAGCTGTCCTCTGTGGGAGGCGTATCGTCATCGTCCTGCCTTTCCCCCCAGCCACGCACCAGTGATGGACCCGAGCTGCGTTGGGTGCCACCCCGCTGTGACCATGCTTCATCCTCATCCTCCTCCACCTCCTCCTCATCCTCGTCCTCCTCGTCCTCCAGTAGTGGGCCCTGGCTGGCCACATTTGTACCTGGCCTCTGCTGTTGCCAAAAACCTCCCTCTGAGTCACTTCGAAGAGACTGGCCTGAAAGTGCTAAAAATGACCCCTCTTCCTCCTCCTCCTCCTCCTCCTCCTGGGCCACCTCCTCTTCCATCATCGCCCTAAGTGTTTTCTCAAGGAGACATAGAAGTGGTATTGTAACGCTGATAACGGTGTCATCGCCACTGGCCATGTTGGTGGAGTACTCGAAACAGCGCAACAGGGCACACAGGTCTCGCATGGAGGCCCAGTCATTGGTGGTGAAGTGGTGCTGTTCTGTAGTGCGACTGACCCGTGCGTGCTGCAGCTGAAACTCCACTATGGCCTGCTGCTGCTCGCACAGTCTGTCCAGCATGTGCAAGGTGGAGTTCCACCTGGTGGGCACGTCGCATATGAGGCGGTGAGCGGGAAGGCCGAAGTTACGCTGTAGCGCAGACAGGCGAGCAGCAGCAGGATGTGAACGCCGGAAGCGCGAACAGACGGCCCGCACTTTATGCAGCAGCTCTGACATGTCGGGGTAGTTGTGAATGAACTTCTGCACCACCAAATTCAGCACATGCGCCAAGCAAGGGATGTGCGTCAAATTGGCTAGTCCCAGAGCTGCAACGAGATTTCGCCCATTATCACACACCACCAGGCCGGGCTTGAGGCTCACCGGCAGCAACCACTCGTCGGTCTGTTGTTCAATACCCCGCTACAACTCCTGTGCGGTGTGGGGCCTGTCCCCCAAACATATGAGTTTCAGAATGGCCTGCTGACGTTTACCCCGGGCTGTGCTGAAGTTGGTGGTGAAGGTGTGTGGCTGACTGGATGAGCAGGTGGAAGAAGAGGAGGAGGAAGCCGAGAAGGAGGAGGTGGCAACAGGAGGCAAAGAATGTTGCCCTGCGATCCTTGGCGGCGGAAGGACGTGCGCCAAACAGCTCTCCGCCTGGGGCCCAGCTGCCACTACATTTACCCAGTGTGCAGTTAGGGAGATATAGCGTCCCTGGCCGTGCTTACTGGTCCACGTATCTGTGGTTAGGTGGACCTTGCTACAGATGGCGTTGCGCAGTGCACACTTGATTTTATCGGATACTTGGTTGTGCAGGGAAGGCACGGCTCTCTTGGAGAAGTAGTGCCGGCTGGGAACAACATACTGTGGGACAGCAAGCGACATGAGCTGTTTGAAGCTGTCTGTGTCCACCAGCCTAAATGACAGCATTTCATAGGCCAGTAGTTTAGAAATGCTGGCATTCAGGGCCAGGGATCGAGGGTGGCTAGGTGGGAATTTACGCTTTCTATCAAATGTTTGTGAGATGGAGAGCTGAACGCTGGCGTGTGACATGGTTGAGACGCTTGGTGACGGAGGTGGTGGTGGTGGTGTTGGTGGTACATCCCCTGTTTGCTGGGCGGCAGGTGCCAACGTTCCTCCAGAGGCGGAGGATGAGGCCGAGGCGGCAGCAGCAGAATAGGCCGAGGCGGCAGCAGCAGAAGAGGTAGCAGGGGGAGCCTGAGTGACTTCCTTGGTTTTAAGGTGTTTACTCCACTGCAGTTCATGCTTTGCATGCAGGTGCCTGGTCATGCAGGTTGTGCTCAGGTTCAGAACGTTAATGCCTCGCTTCAGGCTCTGATGGCACAGCGTGCAAACCACTCGGGTCTTGTCGTCAGCACATTGTTTGAAGAAGTGCCATGCCAGGGAACTCCTTGAAGCTGCCTTTGGGGTGCTCGGTCCCAGATGGCTGCGGTCAGTAGCAGGCGGAGTCTCTTGGCGGCGGGTGTTCTGCTTTTGCCCACTGCTCCCTCTTTTGCTACGCTGTTGGCTCGGTCTCACCACTGCCTCTTCCTCCGAACTGTGAAAGTCAGTGGCACGACCTTCATTCCATGTGGGGTCTAGGACCTCATCGTCCCCTGCATCGTCTTCCACCCAGTCTTGATCCCTGACCTCCTGTTCAGTCTGCACACTGCAGAAAGACGCAGCAGTTGGCACCTGTGTTTCGTCATCATCAGAGACATGCTGAGGTGGTATTCCCATGTCCTCATCATCAGGAAACATAAGTGGTTGTGCGTCAGTGCATTCTATGTCTTTCACCGCTGGGGAAGGGCTAGGTGGATGCCCTTGGGAAACCCTGCCAGCGGAGTCTTCAAACAGCATAAGAGACTGCTGCATAACTTGAGGCTGAGACAGTTTCCCTGGTATGCATGGGGGTGATGTGACAGACTGATGGGGTTGGTTTTCAGGCGCCATCTGTGCGCTTTCTGCAGAAGACTGGGTGGGAGATAATGTGAACGTGCTGGATCCACTGTCGGCCACCCAATTGACTAATGCCTGTACCTGCTCAGGCCTTACCATCCTTAGAACGGCATTGGGCCCCACCATATATCGCTGTAAATTCTGGCGGCTACTGGGACCTGAGGTAGTTGGTACACTAGGACGTGTGGATGTGGCAGAACGGCCACGTCCTCTCCCAGCACCAGAGGGTCCACTAACACCACCACGACCATGTCCACGTCCGCGTCCCTTACTAGATGTTTTTCTCATTGTTATGGTTCACCACAACAACAAATATATTATTTGGCCCAATGTATTGTATTCAAATTCAGCGGGATATAAATTTGAGGCCTAGTATTTAGGCGCTGGGTGACCGGTATGGATTTAGTGACAGAATTAGACTTGGAAATGCACAGAAGCGTGTGTGTGTGAAGTTATTCTGAATGACCCAATGTGCACCTTGAATATTATATACCCTTTTAGGGATAGATTTCAAATAGCTCTGATATAGCAGAAACCACTAAATTATGAAATTGCTAAATTGGGAATTGTATTTCAACCCAGAACAAGAAATGTGCTTGAACGGACACTAAATAACTCGCCCAGCTACAGCACTAACGAGAGATTTAGCAGGATATAAATTTGAGGCCTAGTATTTAGGCGCTGGGTGACAGGTATGGGTTTAGTGACAGAATTAGACTTGGAAATACACAGTAGCGGGTGTGTGTAAAGTTATTCTGAATGACCCAATGTGCACCTTGAATATTATATACCCTTTTAGGGATAGATTTCAAATAGCTCTGATATAGCAGAAACCACTAAATTATGAAATTGCTAAATTGGGAATTGTATTTCAACCCAGAACAAGAAATGTGCTTGAACGGACACTAAATAACTCGCCCAGCTACAGCACTAACGAGAGATTTAGCAGGATATAAATTTGAGGCCTAGTATTTAGGCGCTGGGTGACAGGTATGGGTTTAGTGACAGAATTAGACTTGGAAATACACAGTAGCGTGTGTGTGTGAAGTTATTCTGAATGACCCAATGTGCACCTTGAATATTATATACCCTTTTAGGGATAGATTTCAAATAGCTCTGATATAGCAGAAACCACTAAATTATGAAATTGCTAAATTGGGAATTGTATTTCAACCCAGAACAAGAAATGTGCTTGAACGGACACTAAATAACTCGCCCAGCTACAGCACTAACGAGAGATTTAGCAGGATATAAATTTGAGGCCTAGTATTTAGGCGCTGGGTGACAGGTATGGGTTTAGTGACAGAATTAGACTTGGAAATACACAGTAGCGGGTGTGTGTGAAGTTATTCTGAATGACCCAATGTGCACCTTGAATATTATATACCCTTTTAGGGATAGATTTCAAATAGCTCTGATATAGCAGAAACCACTAAATTATGAAATTGCTAAATTGGGAATTGTATTTCAACCCAGAACAAGAAATGTGCTTGAACGGACACTAAATAACTCGCCCAGCTACAGCACTAACGAGAGATTTAGCAGGATATAAATTTGAGGCCTAGTATTTAGGCGCTGGGTGACAGGTATGGGTTTAGTGACAGAATTAGACTTGGAAATACACAGTAGCGGGTGTGTGTGAAGTTATTCTGAATGACCCAATGTGCACCTTGAATATTATATACCCTTTTAGGGATAGATTTCAAATAGCTCTGATATAGCAGAAACCACTAAATTATGAAATTGCTAAATTGGGAATTGTATTTCAACCCAGAACAAGAAATGTGCTTGAACGGACACTAAATAACTCGCCCAGCTACAGCACTAACGAGAGATTTAGCAGGATATAAATTTGAGGCCTAGTATTTAGGCGCTGGGTGACAGGTATGGGTTTAGTGACAGAATTAGACTTGGAAATACACAGTAGCGGGTGTGTGTGAAGTTATTCTGAATGACCCAATGTGCACCTTGAATATTATATACCCTTTTAGGGATAGATTTCAAATAGCTCTGATATAGCAGAAACCACTAAATTATGAAATTGCTAAATTGGGAATTGTATTTCAACCCAGAACAAGAAATGTGCTTGAACGGACACTAAATAACTCGCCCAGCTACAGCACTAACGAGAGATTTAGCAGGATATAAATTTGAGGCCTAGTATTTAGGCGCTGGGTGACAGGTATGGGTTTAGTGACAGAATTAGACTTGGAAATACACAGTAGCGGGTGTGTGTGAAGTTATTCTGAATGACCCAATGTGCACCTTGAATATTATATACCCTTTTAGGGATAGATTTCAAATAGCTCTGATATAGCAGAAACCACTAAATTATGAAATTGCTAAATTGGGAATTGTATTTCAACCCAGAACAAGAAATGTGCTTGAACGGACACTAAATAACTCGCCCAGCTACAGCACTAACGAGAGATTTAGCAGGATATAAATTTGAGGCCTAGTATTTAGGCGCTGGGTGACAGGTATGGGTTTAGTGACAGAATTAGACTTGGAAATACACAGTAGCGGGTGTGTGTGAAGTTATTCTGAATGACCCAATGTGCACCTTGAATATTATATACCCTTTTAGGGATAGATTTCAAATAGCTCTGATATAGCAGAAACCACTAAATTATGAAATTGCTAAATTGGGAATTGTATTTCAACCCAGAACAAAAAATGTGCTTTGACGGACACTAAATAACTTTCCCAGCCACAACAGGACAGCGGTAACGAGAGATTTAGCGGGATATAAATTTGAGGCCTAGTATTTAGGCGCTGGGTGACCGGTATGGATTTAGTGACAGAATTAGACTGGGATATGGCCAAAAAATAACCACACTATTGCTGGTTAAATGCACTTGGTGATGGGCGCAGCTTGCCCCTGATGTAGTATATGGCCAAAAAATGAACAGACTATTGCTGGTTAAATGCACTTAGTGTGATAGCTTGACCAACCACACTACTGAGGGTTAAATGCACTTGGTGTGACAGCTTCACCCTGATGTAGGCTTTAGCCAAAAAACAACCACACCATTGAGGGTTAAATGCACTTGGTCGCAGCTTGTGCTGGCGCACCACAAGACACAAAATGGCCGCCGATCACCCCAGAAAAATGTGACTGACAAACGGTCTGGGCAGCCTAAAAACAGTGAGCAATTGAGGATCAGCAGCTCAATGATCCACAGCTGCAGATCGATCAGTTAATCAAGTCCTTTGGAGGAGTTAATCTGCCTAATCTCGCCCTACTGTCGCAGCCGCAACCTCTCCCTACGCTAATCAGAGCAGAGTGACGGGCGGCGCTATGTGACTCCAGCTTAAATAGAGGCTGGGTCACATGGTGCTCTGGCCAATCACAGCCATGCCAATAGTAGGCATGGCTGTGATGGCCTCTTGGGGCAAGTAGTATGACGCTTGTTGATTGGCTGCTTTGCAGCCTTTCAAAAAGCGCCAAGAAAGCGTCACAAAAGCGCGAAGAAAGCGACGAACACCGAACCCGAACCCGGACTTTTACGAAAATGTCCGGGTTCGGGTCCGTGTCACGGACACCCCAAAATTCGGTACGAACCCGAACTATACAGTTCGAGTTCGCTCATCCCTAGTGTTATCGCTTTACTTACAGTCTTAGAATCCTGTCTAGAGCAGTGTTTTGTTCTGTCATTTTTAGCTTAATCCAGGTGGCAATAACTATCAAACCCTATTGGATATTTGCACTTGTCCCTTTTGAATTGAGATACAAACACTTTATGAAACACAAAAAATATGGTATAAAGCAATGTCTGCCAATTGTAACTCTTTCTTAAAAGACAAAGTAGCTTAAAGGGGTTGTCCATTGTTAGAAAAACATGATTGCTTTCTTCTGGTATTGTACCTCATTTCCTTTTAAATTAATTAATCTGCCCTGCAATAGCATACACACAATAGACACGTGTGGCATTGTATTTGGAAGAAAGCAGCCATGTTTTTCTAATAATAGAGAACTCCTTTAAAATATATGGAACATCAAAATAAAGCTTTGTTTGTTTGTTTTGGGCCTCTGATATTTATGATCTAACCTCAGGATATGTTGTCCAAATCGGTCAGCACTGTGTTATAAGTCGGGCTGCCTCGTCCAAAGGTCGGATTCCCCCAATAGACAAAAAGAAGATAGAGAACTGGCACTCCAAAATTGCTTGTAGTTGAAATTTTATTGGTCACAACATCAGTGAGGTATTTCGGCACATATAATGCCTTTATCAAACTGTGAATAAGTAGCACTCATAGCCACTTATTCACAGTTTGATAAAAGCTAAAAGCTAACTACAAGCAACTTGAGAGTGGAGGTTTTCTATCTTCTTTTTTTCTAACCTCAGTATACATCCTCAAGATGCAATTGATGGGTCTCAGACATTCAGCACCCCCACTGATCAGCTGTTCCTTGCAGCCACTGTTGATGGAACTAGCATTAAAGTGCTAGTTCTAGCCACAGCTGATGCAACAAACAGCTGATCGGTGGGGGAGCTGGGTGTCAAGCCCCCACTGATCAAATATTAATGACTTATCCTAAGGTAATATTTGGCAATAGTTTAAGGAAAGTCTTATACTTATACCAGCAAGACTGTGCAACTGTGTACAATTAAGGTCCGTTATGACATGATTGACAATTTTGGTGCACAAAAATTCAAATGGCCTAGTAGAAATGCCATTTTGTAATGTCTTACATTGCAGTGCTGTTTGCAACCCACCTCCACTTCACCTCACAAATGCTCATTTTGCTGAATGGGCTAAAATTCCTACACACTTCAAAATATTGTGGATATAGTGGAGGTGGTTATACCTTCAAAAGCCCCTAGCCCACCCCCCCCCCCCCAGCCCGGTTTTGGAATGGGGTGTCCAAGAAACTCATATAGGTTTGGTTTGATCAGGTATTCCCATATGTTTTGCATAAAGTTACTAATATAAATTATATTCCTTAAATCTAAAAACTTGTGTATTGCTAAAGAATTATTAGGAACACCATACTAATACGGTGTTGGACCCCCTTTTGCCTTCAGAACTGCCTTAATTCTATGTGGCATTGATTCAACAAGGTGCTGATAGCATTCTTTAGAAATGTTGGCCCATATTGATAGGATAGCATCTTGCAGTTGATGGAGATTTGAGGGATGCACATCCAGGGCACGAAGCTCCCATTCCACCACATCCCAAAGATGCTCTATTGGGTTGAGATCTGGTGACTGTGGGGGCCATTTTAGTACAGTGAACTCATTGTCATGTTCAAGAAACCAATTTGAAATGATTCGAGCTTTGTGACATGGTGTATTATCCTGCTGGAAGTAGCCATCAGAGGATGGGTACATGATGGTCATTAGGGATGGCCAAATTCGGACTCTACCATTTGAATGTCTCAACAGAAATCGACCAGGCAACATTTTTCCAGTCTTCAACAGTCCAATTTTGGTGAGCTCATGCAAATTGTAGCCTCTTTTTCCTATTTGTAGTGGAGATGAGTGGTACCCGGTGGGGTCTTCTGCTGTTGTAGCCCATCCGCCTCAAGGTTGTGCAGTGTTGTGGCTTCACAAATGCTTTGTTGCATACCTCGGTTGTAACGAGTGGTTATTTCAGTCAAAGTTGCTCTTCTATCAGCTTGAATAAGTCGGCCCATTCTCCTCTGACCTCTAGCATCAACAAGGCATTTTCGCCCACAGGACTGCTGCATACTGGATGTTTTTCCCTTTTCACACCATTCTTTGTAAACCCTAGAAACGGTTGTGCGTGAAAATCCCAGTAACTGAGCAGATTGTGAAATACTCAGACCGGCCCGTCTGGCACCAACAACCATGCCACGCTCAAAATTGCTTAAATCACCTTTCTTTCTCATTCTGACATTCAGTTTGGAGTTCAGGAGATTGTCTTGACCAGGACCACAACCCTACATGCATTGAAGCAACTGTCATGTGACTGGTTGACTAGATAATTGCATTAATGAGAAATAGAACAGGTGTTCCTAATAATTCTTTAGGTGAGTGTATATATATATTAGAATTTTATAATGTTAATGTTATAATATAGTCTCATTTTCAAACTCTATATAGTGAAATGGTTACATTGAAACAAATATTTTGCCATTAAGGATCTAGAAAAAAGATTGTTAATTTCTTTTTTTCATGACTCTCTGGCACAAAGTAAACCAAATAATGATTTTAGAGCATATGTGCCACAGGGGAAATTAATTAAATTGGAGTTTTTCTGTGGATAAGCCAAAACAGGATTTTTGAATCTCTCTGTGTAATCCCCTAAATCTTTAAAATAATACATTGCAACCAATTATTATTAGTATTACTTTATCCAAGTAATTAGAATTTTAGAGGGAGAGAGAATACAAATTTTACACTATTTTGCATACAGAGCATAGTCTACCAATATATCTCTCTATCTATAATTTGTGGAAATTAGTTTAATAGAATATTGCATGGTAGTTCAGACCCTTTCTTTTTTAACATTTTGTACTAAAATGAAAGTTAAAAAAAATCTAGTTTCAGCCCCATCATTCTGCACGAAGTGCCTTATATTGAGAAAGTGAGAACAGAATTATAGAAATTTTTGCTAATTTATCAAAAAGTCTAAACAAAAATCTCACATGGACATAAGTATTCAGACTTTTTGCTCTGACTATTGAAATTTATCTCTGGGTCATCCCTTTTCTCGTGATTGTTTATATAGCTTGATTGGAGTCTACCTGTGGTAAATTCAGTAATTAAACTGATTTGGGAAAACACAGATCTCCCAGTTGACAATGCATGTCAGAGCAAAAACTAAGCCATGAGGGGGAAAGAACTGCATGTAGAGTTCAGTGGCCATGCAATCAAACTAAGTAATCAGGGGAGAAAGGTTTGGGAAGAGAGGTGCAGATGGAAGAAACTTTTACAAGATCAACAATCACTGCAGAACTCCACCAATCTGGGCTTTATGGCAGAATGGCCAGAAAGAAGCCTCTCCTTAGTAAAAGACACATGAAAGCACACCTGAATTTGCTAAAAAAAAAACACTTAATGGACCTTCAGACTGTAAGAAACAAGATCATGTCTGATAAAACCTAGAATGAATTTATTAGCCTCAATTCTAAGTATCATGTCTGGCAGAATCCTAGCTCTGGATCTCAGATTGGGCTAAAAGTTCACCTTACAACAAGACAATGATCCTAAGCACATAGCCACATTACCACAGGAGTGGCTTAGGGACAACTCTGAGAATGTCCTAGAGTGGTCCATCCCAAATTCTACCTTGAACCAAATCAAATATCTCTGGAGAGACATAACAATAGCTTTCCACTGATAGCTCCTGTTCAATCTGACAGAGCTTGAGAAGATCTGCAGAGAAAAATGACAGAAAATACCCAAATATAGGTATGCAAACCTTGTGGCGTCATATCAAATAAGACTGGAGGCTCTAGTCACCATCAAAGGTGCATAAAATAAGTACCAAGCAAAGACTCTGCATACTGTTCTACTCAGGCCATTTTAGTTTTTCCTTTTCAATAAATTAGCAAAGATTTCAAACAATTTATTTTCACTTTGTCATTATGAGGTATATAGTGTAGAATGATAGGGTGAAACTTGATTTTTTATTTTCGCACAAGTCCATAACATAACAAAATCTGTAATATTCTTGGTAGCAGTTTCTAAATAAACTGGAAACCTAAGTTATTATAGAATAGACTGGTTTATTTCTAACATTTTTAATAATTGAGCTACCTTCGCTATTTGACATTTACAATTAGTGTTGAGCTAAGCACGCTTTGAATCAGAGATTTTCCAAAGTAATTTTGTTCAAAATTTTGTTTGAATGCTGTACAGAGACCCATCTCCATATAGCATTTAAATGTATGGGCTATGCAGAGGTGAAAATTCTTTAGGTCTGAAGTCTCATGAGACTTTGGTGAAGAACTTCGATATTCAATTCTTCAACTTGAAAACCATTTTAAAACTGCAAGCAGACTTCGGATTACAGTTTTAAAATGGTCTAGGTTGAAGAATCAAATGCTGAAGTTATTCAACGAAGTCCCGTGAGACTTTGAACGTAATGAACTAGACTTTGAACGTAATGAACTTCAACTCCGCCAAGCCCATACATTTTAATGCTGGAACAAAGCAATTTCTGATCTCTGATCCGAAGTGCACTTCACTCAACACTATTTACACAAATTACATCACTGCATAGAATCTATGCAAGAATTCAAAACTCTATTAGAAGCTACTCTCCTGAATCCCCAGACTGGAGTAAGAGATGATCAGGTTTCCCCTCTCCACAGCACCTTAGCATCAGCAAACAAAAAGAAAGTAGAGAAAGGTTGAGGACTAAAGGTTTTCTCTTGGTCTCTACTACTTGGATCTTCTTGGTACACAAGTAATGTGAGCACTCAGCCGATCATTAGCTGAAGAGGTGAACCACATCAAACAATGATTGGCAGTAATTTCTTGTGTGCCAAGAGGGACCAGGTAGTAGAAACCAAAGAAGATGTGGGAAACATCAAAATGGGATTGAGTGAAGAGAGTATGACTTATTTTATTTTTATAGCATTTTGACACTTTCAGAATTTTAACAGCCACTTGTAAGTAGAGTTCAATGTGGCCAAAGATGTGATGGTGTTAATCAGCACTTGAAATGTGTTTCTCTTTGTATGTACCTACTATACTCATTGTCTCCGTGGGCTGAATTAGGGGACAGTTTGATTCTGCAGTTACTAAGACATATACTGCTCAGTTACCAGAATATTTATATATGATTTTCATTTAACTACAGCAAATTGAGGGGAGCCTTCTATGCGATGTAAGAAGAATAGTAGATATTTCAGTTGTCTTTGTTGAAGCACTATTAATCATCATTTTAAAATGTAACTGTTTAGATAAACATTCAGTGGAGGTAGTTTGGAAGGGGAGGCATAGACTGTATAGACTTAAATAAAATATATACACTTTTATGTAATCACATTGAAGGCCAAAGCCACATTGTGCATATCTTTTTCTGTTGTTTTAGAGTCATCAGATATACTGTATTTCATCTTTGAAGAGACATTTAAAAGAATCAGTATCCTAGTATTTTGCTATTATCAGAGATGAAATAAACATATTCCAAGTGATATCCTCAATTTTCATTTTATTATAATCTAAAAAAAATGCATTGCAAAAGAAAACTGTTTTGATCTTTGTAGCTGACTGCTGCACACAAAATTCCTTTGGAGTTAGTGATCCCTTGTGCTTCCATTGCACAGACTCTTGTTTGGTCTCAGTATCATGGTGGGGGAACCATGCTTCATCACCATTGCTGGCGACAAGTTTTTGTTGCTCAGGTGTCAACATTTGTGGAATTCACTAAGAGTTGACCTATGACATCATCAAAACATTGTGAATGATACTGGAAACTGTGCAAACTGAAATGCCTAATTCATGACTTTAATCTTCCAAAATCATGACCTTCACTTTATGGCACATTTCCTCTGAAGATTCTTTGACAAGTTGCCCTGGATGGCAGTCATTTTTTCTTCCCTACTACATCTGGCTATAAGATGTTACTTTGCTTGCCAAAATCCAAGACAGTCCAGGGGAAACAAATATATTCTTACAAAGATGTGCCTTATACACATCATATCCTACATATGAAGCACTCGTCTCTTTATTTTCTATAATATTTTCATTTCTAACTCAGATCAAGTTAACTTGTATAATTATCTTGTATGTTGACTCAAGAGCAATCAACTTCTCTTTGGTTCCTTAGGCATAAATCATTGCATGATCAGAAAATAGGATGGTATAATTTAAAGTGAATATATCACCTATATTTTTTATTAATAAAAACTGATACTGATGCATATTCAGTTTTTCTAATCTGTTTTTCTATTTTCTGATTGTAGATTTTTGACCATAAGCAAAGTGGACAGGAGATGGCTCATTGATTTCTATGGGAGACTGTTCTAGTCATGCTTTGTGTTCTGAGAAGCTGTTGCTGTGTTGGGAGGTGGAACTACAGTAAGTTACAGTATCTCCACTACCTATTGTCAATGGTATGATACTGTATTGTTCTACCGCCACTGTATTATCTACCTCTCAGGGGCATTGCTAGGGTCTGAAGACATCCGGGGCACGAGCCCATGTGAAGCAATGCCCCCATCCCATTAAGCCACGCCCTCATCAGGGGGCTTCACAGTAGTTATTAACCCCTTTCAGCAGTCCCCCCTTCAGTGAAAGGGGGACTGCTGAATGGGGTTAATAACTACAGTTAAAGGCCTAGCCGTCTGGGCAACCCCACAGATCATCCATAACAGTGCCATCCACAGATCCCCCTCCCCATAACAGTGCCATCCACAGATCCCCCTCCCAATAACAGTGCCATCCACAGATCCCCCTCCCCATAACAGTGCCATCCACAGATCCCCCTCCCCATAACAGTGCCATCCACAGAGCCCCCTCCACATAACAGTGCCATCCACAGATCCCCCTCCCCATAACAGTGCCATCCACCACAGATCCCTCTTCCCATAAAAGTGCAATCCACCACAGACCCCTCTCCCAATAACAGTGCAATCCACCATAGATCCCCCTCCCCATAACAGTGCCATCTACCACAGATCTTCCTCCCCTGCAAGTGCAACTTTAACTTTTGCTCAATGCTAGTCTTACTCAGAGAAGAGTTTCTCTCTCAGCTAGTCAGCTCCAGGCAGTTTGGGCGGTGCCCACTTACTCACGTCACGCGCCTGCGCCGCCTAGTGGGAGGAGCAGGCGCCTGACATCAGTGAGTGAGCACTGCCTGCTGTTACCAGAGGCGGAGCTGCGGTGAGAAATCTAGTTAGATGAGCGGCTGCGGATGATTTTTCAAGTTAAAAGTTAAGTAAGTCTGCAGGCAGGGCGGGCGGAGATTAGGTTTATTTACACATACAGTTTTGGAGTGAGGCGAGCGGCGGGGCCAGTGTAGCGCAGTAGAGTCAGAGCGCCGGCCGGCCCTGCCAGTGCCAGCAATACCGGATGAGCCCCGGATGTTTTGACCTAACGATGCCCCTGCTACCTCTGTTCATTATATCCCTGCACATAATAAATAATGAGATGACTACTGAGAGGTGACCACTTCAGATCAAAAATTTTCAGCCTGTTATGAGACTCGGTGGACAGAGGGAAAACTAAGGAAATATAGAACAAATATAATTCTGCAATTAGGTGTCAACAGTGCCCATGAATAACATAGTGGACTCAAATTATCTACTTATATCACATGTCTCTAGAAGAACTAATAATGTTAAACTCAACACTAATATAAGTATTGAGACATTTTTTTTTGTCCAAAAAGTTATATGTTATACTATTTGTAGAGCTGATAGAGAGCTATAAATCCCCTGCATAATTACAGATTGGACATACATTTAAACATGGAATTCTAGCTGCCTGCATCTTCCATTACAATAGCAGTGGAGCCCCCTTATTATTATTTTATTACCAAGTTTAATTTGTAACAGTATGCAGTAAGTTCTTATGCTCCCACTAGTGGTGGCTACAGCCAGCCTGCATGCTATATTTTAAATGTATGTTTGTGCAGCACATTTGGAACTTTGAATCAGAAAAAAAGAGTTCTAGCCTCAGTTAGGATATTTTCAAAAAATTATCAGAAAATAATTTTGAACCAAAGTAGAATTTAAAAAGATTGGATATTAAATTTTCAAATTGATTATGTGCATGTTTCTTAATAGCTATGAGCAATCATGTGACTTTAAGGTTAGTGTCCATTTAATACAAACATACAGTATTTTCTTATTTAAAGGGGTTGTCCGAGATGTGAAAAAATAATATGTAGCACTGTAAATCGGATGGGCAGCAATATATAACTGAGCCAAGCAAGTTTTAGGTAAAAAATATATATTTCCTCATTTCCCTTGTTCTCTTCTGGCCCTTTGTTTACCTGCAATAACAACAATCTCTGCTCCTCCCCCTGCGTTGCAAAGGGAGTGAATAAGTCTGCCCTGAGTGACATGTCTGACTGCTAGTATGCTCAGCAGCATGTTGTATGTGTAGGACTACAAGTCCCAGATGTACAATGACACTGCTGATACACACAGGATCTTTTCCCTACCTGTTCTTATGCAATGCTCTGCAGAACTCCTTTGTTGGCTACTGTGCCCAGCATTTGTCTCCTCACTTCCTGCAGCTACTCAGTAAAGCCTTCAGCCCTGAGTCTGTGCTCCTGAAGGGGTTAATCTTTCCTGAAGTATCCTGTGGGAGGAAGACACAGGGAAGACAGCGGCAGCTCAGCCAGCGCAGGGGGCATGGCCAGAACTGTGACATCTTGTGTGCAGACTCATATCTGCTCTCTCAGGCTTTGGCACAAATCATCATTGGAGCAGGGAGAGAAGCCGACATCATAGGTCATGTGACCCTCAGTGAAATATGAGAAAGGAGCAACTACAGGTGCAGTAAGTGCATGGTAAGGCTGTTACATTTGATTAGTTAGAAACATTCAAAGAACAAAAAAATAACTTGGACAACCACTTTAATATTAGGTGAACTGAATATCACACTGCAGGTTAATAAAACACACATGACTAGAAAATTCCTTAATCTTGTGTGAGGCCGTGACAGGCCTCATGGTTGTTAGGGGAGATATATGGCAGGATTTTCTGTGTCTTCCTTACAATCACCAAGTCTGAAGCAAGACCAGGTGCAGTAATCACCTGGGGATAAAGGAATACTCAGAGTGAGAGGGGGTGGTGTCTTGCACACAGAAGGCTTAGGTGTTTCTGTGTGGTCTGAGCCAGGAGGGCTGAGAGACCACTATCCCCCAAGAGACACTGGTGTGGGAGCAGCCTGGAGGCTTCTGGAGGTTGTGCTGGGAAAGCCGCATCTCATCACGGGTGTGAACTGTGTTACACAAGGTGAGACAGGGACATGTTGTTAATGTATTAGAGCATGGATGGGTGAGTGTTTATTATTTTGCTGTTTTGCTTGTGCTGGTGTGCCACAATAAATGCACTGTTTGGACCTGAAACCTGGTGTCCTGAAGCCGTATCTGTGAGGATGATCCCCTGAAAGAAAGCTACCCCTCAGAATTGGTGGAGGATGCAGGCAAAAGGGCACCAGGGCACCTGCGGGCACCAGCAAGGGCTGTGTCCGTGCAAAAGGGCATAACAACAGGTTGCTAAGGGCACCAGCAAGCATTGTCCGTGCAGAGTTCTGTGAAAATTGCTGTACAGTGATGTAAAGTGTTGCTGGGAGCAATGACAAGGCAGAACGAGCAGGTGCTGCTGACTGCTGCTGTAAGGCTGGTCATATTGGAGGTGATGTCCTCTGGGGGAAGTGGCCCGATTTGGTGGAAAACCGAGGCCACAGAGAAAGTAATGAAGCAGCTGGTGCAGGAAACAAATTCCTTGTTGAGGAAGCCGAGTGCTACACTTGGAGAGGCTACTTTAAACTTGGCTGAGAGTGGAGTGCCGGAGAAAAAGATGTATTCAGTTGCCAAGGGCAACCAATGGAAAGAGAGTGAGATGGAGAGTGGTGCGGCTCTCAAGAGTTCTGGTATTCCCTACCAGTGGGTACAGAATCCTAAAGTGTGCGGCTGGAGTGACCGTCCGGTAGGAGTCTGGAGTCAAGGTGTTTCTGATGGCAACGACTGCACTGAGGAGCCTGTGTGTGTTCGGGTGACCAGAAACCAAGGGTTGGAGGTTCCCAACATCCCGGAGAAAGAAGTTGACTGCTGTGGAGACATGCGTACAGCACTTTGGAGCGCTAAACCCGTGACAGCTGTGGGTAAGAGAGTTCCAGTTGTTTCTTATACAGCAGTTAAAGTGACAGGGAACAAGGCTCTGGAGGTTGGGCATGTTGCTGACCAGTGCACTAATGCCTCAGTAGCCCTGTGTTGTGGTATGAGCCGGCAGCAGTTGCTATCTGCCAAGCCAGTCGATGTAAAAACACCAGGGCTAGAGACTGCTACACAAATGTGTGACCTTATGGAGAAGGGCAGTCCAGGCGTTGTTGGACGCAGAGAGCCAGATGATCCTGGTACCTGCCAGCCGGGTGGCTGGGAACTATGTGTGGGACATTCGTGGGGATAGCATGAACTATTTGGTGGCTCTCACTGAATGTGAGACTCCAGTGAGAACTGGGTAAATACTTGGTAATACTAAAGGGCGCATACATGAGGTGAAGTGGGGCAGCAGTGTCCTTTTGGCATAGGGACTGCAGGGAAATAGAAACCCTTCTGCAGCTAGTGATGAAACTCCAGCGGAATCGTTACCGACCCCTTTAAGTGATGTGACCATTAAAAACAGTGGTTACCCTAGGGTGCAAAGTAAAGGTGGCCATTCATCTGCAGTGCCTAATGAAAGTATGATGTCATATAAACTATGTGACAATGTTGATGACATGCCTTTTCCATTGCAGGTTGTGATCAGGGAAGAAGCGGCCCTGGTTGGTAAAAATTTCACTGATGTAAAAATGGTGATAGATGTGGCAGTGCTGGAGGGTGTACCACCCATGCCAGATGATATTAATATGTGTGATATGCATGAAACCTTGTGTCCTGAAGCCGTATCTGTGAGGATCCTCCCCCTCACACTTTATTCTAAGCAAGGTGACAAAAATGTGACTGTTACATGTAACTTATTGAGGAAAGAGTGCAAAAGTTAGCAGTCCATAATCTTGATTCTGGCTCACTAATTTTACCATTCTTAATGATAAATAATGGTTATATTACTGTTAAAGGGAACTTGTCATGTGGATATTTGATTATAATCTAACTAATTATATAAAATCATTAACTACTAAAAAGTGCCTTAATGGATTCACTTACTGGTGTGACAGATGGTTACCTCATAATATACACACAAAGATGCCGCATGCTAATGAGCTGATTTGAGTCCAGGGTGATGTCATTGAGTCAAGCATTTTTTTTAATTCAGAGCTATAGCCACTCCCCTGGCCACCTGCTGCTGATTCATATGGAAAATAACTGTCAATCAGCAACAGGTAGGCGGGAAGAGTCAGGAGCTCATGAATATTCAGGACTCATCATTATGAGCTGGAGCCTTTCAATGCAAGATGTTGGCAGATTGACTGGGTCAATTAAAGAAAGTGACCCAGCATTTTGCTAAGAGAATCAGTCACTTATTTATGTTGCCCTTAAAACACCATAAAACTGGTGACAGGTTCCCTTTAAATCACCAAAGTGTTTCTCTTTAAGGAGGACAGTCTTTAATTTTCACTTAAAATGCTCCCTTTATGCTCTTGCGCCCTTAATTATTGATCTGTTTTATTGCTCCCAACATATGAATGTTTATATGATTTTTTATAACTTGAAATGTAAAGAAGAACTTGCTAACAAGAAAAAGCTTTTGTACAAGGAACAATAAGACAAAGCTGAATGTTTCAATCAGATCTTGAATTTAATGGAGATAATTTTGGGCTATACTACAAAAGTGTGCACACTTAAAGGGGCAATTCACATCTCACCTTTTTTTTATTAAACTTTAAATAATGCCCCCCTCTTTGTATACCAGCTTCTGCAAGTCAGCAGGTGGAACTCAGTACTGCCCATGTGGTCTGATACCAAACAACATATTTGCTTATGCAGACATTAAGAGCATTGACTCTTTAAATGGCACATTACAGTAAAATATACAATATACTTAACTCCCCCAAGGTTTACTTATGTTCCTTCTAACTCTCCATCCCTCTGTGTATCTCTGTCTGTTTATATAACTTTTGTACTCAGCACCTAAGTGAAAAACCACAAAATTGAAGTCTGATGATCCTTTTACACATCAATTAATTGCAATAGATGCCCAGCTATATTCAGTTCCTTATAATATAGAGCTTTTCAAGACGATGAGGATGCTTTTAAGATGAATTCTTAGCTATATGCAGCCACCTCTATTTAATAGAATGTAACATGATCCAGTCCTGTCTCCCAGCTCTGACTAGTAATACTCCATTCTCCCCTGTGACCACATGAGGATGCTTTTTTGCCCAGTCACTATGAATGCACTGCAATGCAAAGACCTTGGCAGCCCACAATTTTATTCATGGGGAGCCGATGGGAGACAGAGAGAGCTTCTTCTAAATCACTTAGATTCTGCCGCTATTGACCACAGCATCTAACAAGTTAAATGGCCCAGATAGGCACTTCTGCTAGATGGGGCTGTTAGAGCAGGAGCCTAGCTCTCATTTGAGAGTTGAGCCCCTGCTCTATTTTTAGATTAGGCCCTCATATAAAGGAATATTGGTGGTCACTAAAGGAATGTTCACATGACAGATTTTGAAAATCTACCTACAAAACTTATTTTTTAGCACATTCTTCTTGCTGTTTTTGTTTAGGTTTTTCATTTTAACCATAGGATATTTACTTGAATAAAAAACAGAATTTTCAGCTCATGCTTTTTGGCACAAATCTGTTAAAAAAAAAAAACACGCAGAAAATGCCCAAACAATATGTGGACAAACAAAGCTTTTTTGATGGTTCCCATTCATTTCAATGGGAGATTCAGTGTGGATTCCGCCCCAAGATAGAGCATGCTGCTTCCTATTGAAATGAATGAGAGACTGTTTTAAGGCATTTATTATAGCTAATTTGGAGGCAGAAACCGCCAGAAACAGCACACAAAACTCAGTATAACTTGGTCCTAAGGGGTTAAGTTCAGTTGTTTTAAAGTTTTTTCTTGGATTTTGCCATTGTGGTTAGACCTTAGTACATGATCCCTAAGCCACTTCCTAATTTCTAAACCCTGAAAGAGAGGCTCCATTTATTTGTAATACCTTTTTAACCACAAAACTAAAGCATATGTAGTGCAAAAGCACCATTACGGTCAAAATGATTCCCACTGGGAAAATAAATCTCTGAGAAATCTTTTCATTGTTTTTACATTACTTTTATCCAAATTTTTGCTATGGCCAAATGAAACATTCTTGCAAATACATTATGATGAATTAACCATGATGAATTATACTTTTTGTTTCTTAATTTTATGGATAGTTATGTGTTCATCTAAACTATTTATATAACTTAAAGGGGTTGTCCTGTTTATATTTTTTACTTGGTTATAAATTATAGAATCATGCACCTTTCTAATATACTTGGATTTAAAATTCTGCTCATATATCTTTCTTATATGAGTGCAGTAGTCCCCTGTTTAGAAGATGGTATGTATAGTCTACAGTATATAGTAGTTCATAGTAATGTTTCCCATGGGATAACTGAATTAACTAATCATGGTGTCGGTCATGTGACTCGCCACAGGCATGTCATGTGACCCCAGTTATTACTGTCCAGGTATCTGACACTTGATTATTGAGAATCATAACCTATTGCAATGTCTTGCAAGTGTTTTTGCAACTTTTATATCCTTCTCCTTGTCTCATCTATGTGATCTTTATTTAACAGTTAACTGTATTGACAACAAGACATACCATCTCTGTAAATGCACACACGGTGAAGAAGTTGTAAGAGTAATACTTTCATCATTATTTCTATTCAGTCAGTTCATAAGTGCTATGTCACCATTTTGCTAATTGAATGGCAGGGATCACAAAACTAGTGTCATGTATAGTCCTGTTGAGCTCACCCATGGTTGTAGCATAAAGGATTGATCCATGGGCTATACCTTTCTAGAGTGCAGACGGGGACTGCTGAATGGTGTGAGAGCAAAATTTTTAAAACATGTAGATTAGACAAGTATATTGTTTTCTAGTCTAGAAAGAAATGAGTGTAAAATATGTAAACCCTATAAACCATCTTAATACAGTAAGTTCAGAAAGTAGACTCTTTCACTTGTTTTAGATCTTGTTATGTTTTGGCATTGTTTCCCTCATCATTCTACACTCAATACCCCGTAATGAAAACATGCAAACAGAATGTTTTAACTCTCTGCTAGTTTATTGAAATGGAAACATATCCAGTTGTTAACTTTGTAGGAGGAACTACAGAAAAAAGATGCTGTAAAATTATTATTCATTGGGGAATATAAATATTTTCTACAACAGAGGGGTCAAGAGAGCTTGCTAACCACCCGTTGACTATATACCTCTGCACAGTTCATCTCTGAAGGGACATTTAGCTGCACGTTAATCCCTGCCTTTCCCATCACAGTGTTCACTGAGCTCTTGGTATAGAGATCAAGTAGCAGTAATGACGCTTTCTGCTAGGATCCTAGCATTATATAATCGCCGGGTCCAGGTGTTTTCTCAAACTGCTGGATCTTAGCAGACCCAGATCAGCTCTGCTGGGGGCTATATTTACCCTGTAACTGGAGCTACTATGTGAGTCCCAGTTAAAGGAGTAAAAAACAATAAATAAAAAATGTAATGGTAAATGTCCCAAAAAATCTTGCATTAACTCATGAGGAGCACAAAGTGTTGAATTATAAATAAAACCATAAAACCATAAAATAAATATAAAAAAATATAAAAAAATGTCACTATATGCCTCACGGCAGCTTCTAGCCTACGTCCAATGTATCAAAATAATCATTATGGAAACAGACAAAAAAAAAATTGTATTTTCTTGGTTATAAGAATAAAATAAAAAAATACTAATCACAAAAAGGCAGAAAAAGTACTTACATAACTGTACATAAAAACAGGTATGGCTTTGCATGTGTAGTAAAAAAAAAAATACACCGTGTGTGTTCAAGAAGGTCATGAACTGGTTAAGGTAAAAGGTGCATCTATATAGGTCATGGAAACACCAAGGTGACTCCTAACAATCTTTATAATTTATAGTAAAGGGTGCCCTATATTCTATGATATACGCCTCAGCGGTCTAATAATTTGTTTCTGAAAAGTGAGCTTCCTGTTCACCTTTATTCATTTATATGAAATATCCTCATTATTTTAACCCCTTCTCGATCACTCCACATATACATATAACTGAGTAATATAGGAGGGGTGTATGCAATATTAAGATTTTAGCTTTTGCTTTACCATCTAGGATTATATTTCTGAAATAATTATTTTGATGACCAATATTAGCTGGTTTGTTTCTTAGAATGAAGCAAAGCATCATTAGCAAGATATAATTTAGCTTCCATCTATGCTGATTTGATTTATTGCTTGCAATTTTAAATCATCTCTATGTATCTTCAGCATCATTAAGCTTTACAAGTGCAGCAATTGTATGTTTTATTCTAACTAAAAATTTGCTAAATCAACCATACCAGTTTAAATTTATTCCTGGAAATTGTGTTCCTAAAATTATTTTACTACATTCAATTTATTTACAAAGTTTCACACTTACTTTTCAATGTTTATTCAATACTTTTGATAGGAATGCATTGTGTCACAATTTTCTTTTTCACTATATTTATACAATAGCTAAAAAAAAGTTAATCTTTTGTATTATAAGTGATGCAGTGAAATATCTGTTTCATGACTCAATATTACCATTACTCATTTATGATTTTGTTGATGTTTTTTGTTTAAAGCTATGTCAAACTTTCTAGCTTTTGGAACCAACATTTTCAACACTAAGCAATTCTGCAAACACTTTTTAAAAAATATCCTCCATTCTCATGAAGACCTATGTGTCTCCACATACTATATGAAGCTGATCATAGCCTTTAAAAGCCCCTAAACACATTAATGTATTGTCGGACAAACCCACCAAGAATGGTGGGTTTAGCCGACAACCTTATATGTGTACAGAGCTCCTGACTCTCCCCCGACAGATGACGTTGGGAGAAAAAAGAATTGGGTGAAATTCATTTTTTGCCCTGTTCTTTTATTCTCCAAGGAGATACGCTCCTAACAGAGGTGTCTAGTAGCAGCTCTCTCCTCTTTCCCCATTGAATGCACATACATGGTTTGCTGAATGGCATGTGTATGAGAAAGGAAGGATTCAGGAGAAATACGGTAGCTGACTGATCATCATGCCAACAATTACTGAATATGTACAACCAGCTGAAATGAACAATTTATCACCAATCACAGACATTAAACCTGGCGGTTAAGCCGCCCACTGCATTTGCGACTGTGCACCATTTTTAAAGACCCGACTTCAGCAATACATGTAAGGCAGCATCATTTATCAAGAGCAACTTTGTCAATCATGTTGTCCTTACTTCTTCACACATACTAACATGGCTCTCAATTTCCCATAAAAACAGATGTCTTTATAGTGAGTGAGAGGAAAATGGCATGCATAATTTAATAGAGACTCCTGAAATCAACTCAGCTGCTGGAGGTAGCTTGCCCTGTTCCACAAAGCACTTAAGGACAGCTAAAGTGCAAGCATGTTTTCCTTTCTGCTACATCTAAACACAACTACTTGTTTATGAGATGGAATGGATGAAGATAATATTCTTATATTTAACATGTTAACAGAAAATATTGTTTTTTTATGTTTATTTTAATTTTTTTCTAGAATTTTATTGTTTTAATAAAGTTGGGAAGGTGGGAGGAAGTAATGGAAAAATAAGAATAAATCCAAGGACAAAAGAGTTCAAGCACAGTAGCAAAAGTAGGTCAACTGCCCTGTTCAATCCCCTAATAACTGTTATAATATCATAATATATCTTAAATGAATGCCTGTTTTTTTATTGGGAAAAATCATGACAGTGTATTAGCAGTGACTAACAGTGAAGTTGGTGCATTAGGCCAACATTAGGAAATGGACCCTTACTAATAAATCAGCTGGTTTGAGGGTAATACTAGAGTTTATTTGTAATCACTGGGCTGAACTTTAAAGAGAATCTGTCACTTGTGAATTCCCTATCAAACTGTTGACACATAGCTATGGTTCACCTGATTAAATCATTGTATGTCTTTTCTTGATCCGAGGCTCCGTTCCTGAGTTATGACACTTTTTCTTACATGCCCTCATTGCACCAAAGCCCTAATTTGCATATTAAGAAAAAATATCACAACTTGGGAACAGAGCCTAAGATTGAGAAAAGAAAAACATGTTTTATTCAGATGAATTATAGCTGTCTATGAAAAGAGTTGGATATGGAGGTCGCTACAGATTCTCTTTAAAGAAACAAAAAAAAAAAAGAATAAAATATAAAATTCTATCCACTGTATCTATCTATCTATCTATCTATCTATCTATCTATCATTGTTCTATTGTCTATTTATTTATCTATACATCCATATTGACAGTATATATACTATAAATCTGCCATATAAAACAAATATTCCCAGCAAGTACAGTAAAGTTTCAACAACATGTTTCTTTGTGTGACTACTCAGATTTTATGATGGCCTGTATGCTATGGTACACACAAAGCAACTTGATAGATTATAGTGACAAGTCAAGGAACAATGCATAAGGGTTTTCTTAGTATTAGATAATTTGTCAAACCTGTCTAGAAGCATATTTAATAGACAACCTCCACAAGAACAACACTGTAATGTGTTTTTTATCACTACATCCTAAATATCAGATGTTTTACAGCAACCAAGGTAAAATGGAGCATTTAGGCCACATTCAGATGAGCTGAAGAGGATTTTAGGTACAGATTCTTCTGTCAAAATAGTTCTCGACCTGTCCTCTAGCACCTTAAAGGGAACCTGTCATCAACTTTATGCTGCCCATACTAATGGCAGCATAAAGTAGAGACAGGTGAGTTGATTTCAGCGGTCTGTAATTTATAAGTTAAAAATAAGTGGTTGTCGAGAACCAACATCACAATCATTGCAGATTGGGCCTGGAAAAAGAGTCATGGCCACCTGAGAAGAGTCCTGGTTATTTATGAATTCCTGCTCTCCTGCCACCTGCTAATGACGGACAGTCTCCTACCTAGTTTTCTCCCTTTCTCTCTAGGACAGAACTGCCAATCATCAGCAGATGGGCGAGAGAGCGGGAGATTATGAATAACCATGACTCTTCTCAGGAAGATTTGACTCTTTTCAAGGCCTGGGCTGCAATGATTATGATGCTGGTTCTCAGCAACCACTTACTTTTAGCTGATGAGGGACACACCGCTGAAATCTGCATTTCTGTCACTATTTTATGCTGCCCTCAGGAGGTCAGCATAAAGTTGATAACAGGTTCCCTTTAAGGGGCCCCCCTGGTGCTTATTAAAGGCTTATGGGCCCTGGTGCAAGAGTTCAGCTTGGGCCCCCCCTTTTCTCAGTGCTTTGGGACAGGGGAGCACATAGCCTTTCTGCAGCCTGAGGCAAAATTTGAAACGGCACCTCCCCCCCATGCCAAATTCTTGACCTAATCCCTTCCCAAGGGGGTTTTCCAGTTTTCTGATATTGAAGGTCTAGCCTTAGGATAGGTCAATCAATTTCAAGAAATCGGACAACCCTCTTAATAACCATTTTCAAGAACAGAGTTTAAATGGTTTTAATCATGTTTGTCCTATTTTCAATCTGCTATCTTCAGAAAACACCTTATAATTTGTATGTTACAGACACATTATAAGCACTATTGCGGTTATTTATTAAGACCAGCATATAAATATGCGCCAGCATTAATACCCTTGCACTGGCTGTGGATTTCGCCCAAGTTATGTAGAGATGCAGACCTCTACCTAACTTCGCGCATGATCCATCGGCATACACCAAGCTAAAAATCTTTGCCAGATAATTTGTTTCCTATGCCAAAAACTGGGGTAGCAAATGATAAATGAAATGAGTCTGCCCTCCTACACACCCATGCTACACCCCTTTTCTCAGCGCTAGCGGGAGTGGCGTGAAAAGTCACAGATTTTGTAGCAAATAATCTTTATGCTAAAGTCTGTAACAGATATATGCCAAAAAAGTGGAGTATATCTAATCATAAGTGACCCCTTATATACTTTGTATAGATGTGTACATATGGCTGTTAGAGATGTAGTTCAAGCATTATATAGTGCCTACAAAGATAAGGGTTTAATGTCAAAGATATCTTCCCCACCCTTTCCTCAAACATTGGCTTTGATTTATTAACACTTAATATAAATGTCTACGTGTGTGTGCTTTTGCTTCTTTATTACGTTATTTATTTCACTGCAATTGATCCAGAAGCCCAGTAAAGAGCACTACTTGAAAACAGACCAGATAACTTGATAATTTGGAATAGAGAAGCAGATGTGGCTTACTTAGCTTTTAATTAACCCTTTGACACCATTTCTTGTGGAATACTGATAAACGAGTTGAAATGCTTTGGGAATGGGTAGCAAATTGACATTTCATAAGACATTGGTTTCAAGAGAGATGGCAAACTATTCTTGTGGTAAACAGAGTTTAGAAGAGTACCTGTGGGATCTATACTGATACTATTACTTTTAAATGTCCTTAGCAGTGACATTGAGGTTGAACTGGTGCAAAAAATGTGTATTTTAGCTCAGAGCAGAATATACTAATAATACATGAAGGATGAGTTTAGAAAAACAATATCTTGGGAGATTTAAAAAATGGCAATTTGCAACTTAGCAAAAGTTCATTGTTTTTATTAGTGCATTTCATAGAGTTACTGTAAAGAGATTGTCTAACCCTGAATACCATTTTGTTCTATTAAATATAAATAATTTATATTTTTTTCTGACTCCATACAACCCCTATAATGCCCCCTCTAATGCCTGGGCCCCTCACACAGGTTGTACTTGCCTTGCTTTCCAGCACCTGCATCATATCTGATGCCCGCACGGCCGCTGCTGCATCTCCCTGTCACACGGATCAAAACATCCGGCAACTGTGGGGGTTCGTCAGCCAATAGCAGGCCGCAACCTCCTAGCATCGTGGGTGATAATGATTATATACTAGTTGCCAGCCGGTACCATTAGAAGGGAAACTTCAGATGAGTGCATACTGTTCAAAAATTATAGAGAATCTGTCACAAAATAGATTGCATACATTCTTAAATATAAACCTTAGGCCTGATGAGACTGGTGAACTTACTTTGAAAATCCATGTCAGAATGGCTATATAATCCTTTTTGAAAGTTTTCCTACCTGATATTAAAATGAGCTGCTAGTGACTGAGATAGCTGATGAGCCTGTTGTATTAACAAACTAGTGTACACTCATTCTTTGCCCACCTAGCCTAATTAACAAGCACTTTCAGTAGACGTATAAAAGGTTATTATCAGGCAAGAAAACTTTCAAAAAGGATTATATAGCCATTTTTACATGCATTTTTAAAGTAAGCACAGCAGCCTCATCAGGTATATATAGATATATACAGTTGATATAGAAAAATCTGGTGACAGAGCCTCTTAAAACTTAAAAGGGTTGCCTGATGACATAAAAGGTTATTTGGCTAATTTGGACATGTAAATTAATATATGTTTTAAATATGCTTTTATTTAAAAAAAATGGCTTCAGACCCCCTCTCCTGATCCCAAAACTGTAGTTCTGATACTGGCAGAAAGCTTTCCCTCCCTCTCTGTATTACAGATATGTATAAAGGGGACTGGATGTCTGGCTGAGTTCATTATCTAAGCCTGCCCACTTATTTTCCTCTGTATCATAAAAAGAAGGGGACTTTCTTAGATAATGAACTTGGCCAAACAGCCGTCTCCTTCATCATGTCAATGAAACAGAGAGAAGATGAAATCTATGTCTGTATCAGAATGACAGCAAAAGCTACATTTCCAGGACCATAAAATGGTCTGACCAGGCCATGGTTACAGCTTTCAGAATAAATGTATATTAAACAACCAAATAACGTCTTATATCCTGGAAGTCCAATATAATAATAATAATAATAATACAAAGTTAGCTCCTAATCTCCCACTAGTGACATCTTCATGCAGCTAGAATTGTATGATTTAAATCTACATCTATACAGGTGTTTTACAACTTTGTTCACACAGAGATATATTTAAAAGGTGACTTACACAAAATGACCAAGATGCTCACCAATCTGTGGACTGGAGCCCAGCCCACTAAGTACCAACTGGTGATTAAAATGTACAAAGCAAGAAAAAAAATGGTTGTCTCACGGTCAATTTGCATACTCTTTACTAGATCAGTATATATATATATATATATATATATATATATATATATGTGTATATTATAAAAAATAATATAAAAACAATATCCCGATTATAAAAATTATCAAAAACACATTCACAGTTAAGCATTTAAGATGTGACGCTCTTGCATAAAACTATAAATAATGTACACGGTACGGCTTTGTGGTACCTAGAATTCCTTGTATCAGTATATGCAATGCACACTTAGTTTTATCGTATTGATAATATGACTTGATATTCACATAAGATGTATTTAATGTTTAATGTCCTAGCGCTCCTGTGCTTAGGCTGGGACTTGTGGCATTAACAACAAAAAAATGTAATACTGACTTTACATGAAATGTTCCACTATTCATTGTGCTATGTCCAGTCAGATAGCTTCCTTATAAATAAACTTAATATATTAGCTCATTATATTTGTTTGTATTGGTGGTGGTTTTAGAGATCTGTTACTCACGGAACCCACAGCGCTGTGACCGTGTTGATGAATCGCAGTCAGCCGCCAATTCTGCTGTATGCCGGCTTGGATGATTTTCTCACGCATGCACCATTGCAGCGCGGGGACGCCTCTTGTTGATTATTTTCAAATGATGATGTACGTCTTCAATTTCTCAATTTCTCAAAGGCCGTATCTACCAGATGCGTTTCGGAACAAGACGTTCCTTCCTCAGTGGTAGCTAATAATATTATTAGCATATTAAATGCTTAGCAGGCCCGTGAATGTGTTTTTTATTTGAATTTTCATAATGGGGATATTGTTTTTATGATATTTTCTATAAGATATATGTACTGATCTAGTAAAGTGTATGCAAATTGACTGTGAGCCAGCCATTTTTTCTTTCTTGCTTTGTACATATTTAAAAGCCAATATTTAAAAGGTGGACTTTACATATACTGTCAATTTACTATTTAAATTCCCCTCAGCAAGATAGGTTGGTGGCTTTTGAGATATTTGGAGTCCAGGGGATTCAATTTATGCCTCTGATAATACAGTTACAAAAGTGACAACTTACTTAGTGTTTCTTGCCAGATCTATTCCCCCGCTTTCTATTACTACAAACGTAGTGAATAGTGCTGAATTCGTTTTATTTAATGAGCAAAAGTATGACGTATATAGAGTTACCTTGTACAGTAAAAGACATATACTGAACCATTTTTATCAATAATTATTTAGTATATTAATAATTATAAAATATTATAACATTTATGTCTAATAAAATAATATGGATGACTGAAAATGGAAGACCTCAATGCAAGTCAATGTATATTGAGATTTCTAAAATGCAATGAACCTTCCTTAATTTTCTGGGCATGTTCACTCTCTACAAGCAAATCTCTTCATATACTGAAGTTATAGGAAGTTTACCTAATTCTGAGCAAATTGAGGTCGCTTTTGTATTACACATTTTTAAATTAATAGAGCTCATGGCGCCTGCCTAGGTATATATCAAATGTCCATGAATAGTATAGGGAATAAAAAGATTGAAGTTGCATTGTAAAATAAACTAATGTGCAGACATTAATTGATGACATCGAGATACACAACTATTCCTATTATCTCCATGAGCTGTTAGGAGTAAAGATTATGTATAATTCCTTTACTGTACTTAGTACTGTCTTCCCTCCCTTGAAATAATTGATCCATATGCAAAATATAATAAAAAAAAAAAAATTGCCATTAATTTAATCTGCAGTACATATATTATTAAATTTGTAATGTGACTTACGGTTGACATAGCTTAATGAGGTCTTGGTCTGTCGTGCCAGGTGGAAGTCCTCTTATATATAGGTTTGTTTTACTCAGCTGTTCTCCATTGCTGTTGCTGCTGTTGTTACTACTGTTTGTACTTGGGCTGGGGGGAGCCATGGGATGGGGAGCTGGTGCATAGGACTGCTGAAATACACAAACAAATAACACATGCATTAATTTCAATAATCTGTCATGTTCTATTAATTCCTAATAATGTAAAGTTTTATGTATACCTGTTTTATTGAAATATATGTTAACATTGCCTGAATATAACAAATGCATGTAGGCCACATATTCTCTGAAATTATTAATAATGTATTGTGCAGGTGGAGAATTTTTGTAGTAAATTATGTATAGTGACTCAGAGTGTTTGCCTAAAAAAAAAGATGGGAAAACCTAAAACTGTCACACATATTTATAATTTACCAAGTATTAGTAAATTATAAACTTACAGGGGGCAGATTTATACTAATACTTAAAAAAATTTAGACAATGTAAACTTTGATTAGACAGTCTAAATATGCACCAAATTTATCACAGTAATTGATGCTGGATGATAAATCTGGTGCATCTTTAGACTGTCTAAGTTTATACCACCTATTAGTTGTCTTACTTAACCCAGAATGTTGTAAATAAATTCTTGGGCAACTTCAGCCAAACCTCCTTTCCAGCAAAGCCATCCTCACTTGTGAGGCGCAAAAAGTTTGATATGGTGAATGACATGGTCCTACTGTTATCCTTTTATAGTGCATCTACTGGCTCCAAATGTCTAAGCTACATAGGTAATTAAAAGTAGACTTATTACACAATGGAAGACATTCAACATTAAAGGGGTTATCCGAGTTATTTAAAATATATATATATATATATAAAACTCATCAGGACTTACATATACATTAGTTAAGCTTGATTTCTTAAGAGAAAAACACATATTTACACCTTTGCATGGTTCTGTTATTATTGCTTTGTTTACAAGCTGCTGCAAAGCTATGGGGGCATGTAACAACGATGCCTGAGCTCTCCCTCATGAATATTTGTAGGTGTGAACAATCTGACCTTCCTCTCACTCTGCTCTGCACATCCTAACTTTGCATTAAAAAACACACAATCATCTCCTACCGTAGTTCATACAGGCAGAAGATCTTCCTGTCACATTGCTATATGATAGCTTTATGTATCTAAGCTATAAGACAGCTATATGTATCTAAGCTATAAGAAAGCTATATGTAACTAAGCTATATGACAGCTATATGTATCTAAGCTATATGACAGCTATATGTATCTAAGCTATATGACAGCTATATGTAACTAAACTATATGGCAGCTATATGTATATATTGTCATGCCCTGCTCAGGTTATGTGCGAAGGTCTGCCAGGTTGGCAGCATGTGTGTAGCCTTTTGTTATTGTTTTGGAGTTGAGCTGTATCCGCCTCCCTTCAGGTGCACTGGGTGGGGTTGGTATGAGTTTAAATTACGCCCACTCCCAGTGTCCTGTGCGGGTTATAGCTTCTGTCTTGATCAGAGGAAGGAAGGATTTGCTGTTCCTGCTCAGTACAAGATAAGTTGGTTTTGTTTTTCTTGTGATTGTCTGTCTAGGCTGTTAGAGAGATGCCTGCCCCCTCCAGGTTCTGATGGAGCAGGCTGCCTCTTTCCCCCTTTCATCATCTTAGGGATTTTAGGGTATCTTCAGCCTAGGCATGTGGACACGTTCAGGGTCTGAACGTGGGCATAGAAGTCTAGGGAGAGCTGGTAGGGATTTGTCAGCTTCCCCAGCTTCTTGCCTTCCCCAGCTTCTTGCGTGTGCGCTTGCATGCATGTATGTACGTATGCATATGAAGGTTCACATGTATGTATGTTTGCATGTGGAGGCCTATAATACGCATGCGTTTACAACTATATATATATGTGTGTATGCACATAAAAAATGGACCCGATATACCGCCATATCAGTTCTTTCCTGGACTACTAAAAATACTACAATAGTGGACCATATAAACAATAAATTATAGAAGGATCTTTACTAGAATATCCTATATATATTCTTTAGAATAATCACGCAGTAGTCAAATCAATCACTACTCATCTAAGATGACTTGTAATGCCAGGTTTATTCAGCCTGGCTAATTTGTTGAATGTAGACGAAAAATGCTTTTTAACATCGATACTAGTTAGGGATGATACAAGATGTAATTGTACATTTACTAACTCCTCCTTTTGAATCTCATCTAGTTTTAGATGATATAGAGCCACTGTGGACCAGAATCTTACGATGCAGCGAGCCTGCCGGGGACGCGGTGTGAGATCCCCTTGACAACTAGCCACTCCCCAGTACCATGTCACTTCCGGTTTAGCGGCGGAGAGTAGCGAAACCGCCCAAGTAAGAAGGCGGCATCTGGCTGAACACTTCTCCGCCTGGATCTGACAGGTAACTAGGGGAGGGGGGAAAAGTTTGAGTGCACATTCCACATCCTGACGGATTGGTCAATCGAACCATAGGTGGAGCAAGGCACACATAAAGAGACACAAATGAATCAATAGTTTGCCACTGCCGCTTGATCCTAATAGGCGCACAGCCACTGCTCCAGGCGCCCAAACGATCCTCTATTCTCCCTGAAGAGCCAGGTCCTTACCTGGTGAAACGCGTCGGAGGAGGACACAGAGCATGCCTATCATCAGGGAGGTAAGAGCATAGGGACATAAAGTGTAGGTCCGAGGTTCCGGAGGCTGGGGGTCGTCCTTTTAAGGACGAGTGCCCCGACTACAGCCAGTGAGGCCCCTCCACTGATTAGACCAGGCCAAGTAGGGTTAATATATAGGGAAAGTTACTGGTCCAGTTAGACCCATTCCCTCTATATACCACATCCCCTGCAGGCATTCTAGTAGGAATACACTTTAACTATTTAGCACCTATGCTACCCTCCCTATAAAGCGCAGGAATTTACTTTATTCCACAAGTCTCAAATATCTTTTTAATAGATCTAAATTAAAAGTTAAATCTTAATTTAAATACAATAAGGCACACTCAGTACAGACCATATATAGGTCCTTCTCAAAAAATTAGCATATTGTGATAAAGTTCATTATTTTCTGTAATGTACTGATAAACATTAGACTTTCATATATTTTAGATTCATTACACACCAACTGAAGTAGTTCAAGCCTTTTATTGTTTTAATATTGATGATTTTGGCATACAGCTCATGAAAACCCAAAATTCCTATCTCAAAAAATTAGCATATCATGAAAAGGTTCTCTAAACGAGCTATTAACCTAATCATCTGAATCAACTAATTTACTCTAAACACCTGCAAAAGATTCCTGAGGCTTTTAAAAACTCCCAGCCTGGTTCATTACTCAAAACCGCAATCATGGGTAAGACTGCCGACCTGACTGCTGTCCAGAAGGCCATCATTGACACCCTCAAGCAAGAGGGTAAGACACAGAAAGAAATTTCTGAACGAATAGGCTGTTCCCAGAGTGCTGTATCAAGGCACCTCAGTGGGAAGTCTGTGGGAAGGAAAAAGTGTGGCAGAAAACGCTGCACAATGAGAAGAGGTGACCGGACCCTGAGGAAGATTGTGGAGAAGGACCGATTCCAGACCTTGGGGGACCTGCGGAAGCAGTGGTGTGAGTCTGGAGTAGAAACATCCAGAGCCACCGTGTACAGGCGTGTGCAGGAAATGGGCTACAGGTGCCGCATTCCCCAGGTCAAGACACTTTTGAACCAGAAACAGCGGCAGAAGCGCCTGACCTGGGCTACAGAGAAGCAGCACTGGACTGTTGCATGTCATTCGGAAATCAAGGTGCCAGAGTCTGGAGGAAGACTGGGGAGAGGGAAATGCCAAAATGCCTGAAGTCCAGTGTCAAGTACCCACAGTCAGTGATGGTCTGGGGTGCCATGTCAGCTGCTGGTGTTGGTCCACTGTGTTTTATCAAGGGCAGGGTCAATGCAGCTAGCTATCAGGAGATTTTGGAGAACTTCATGCTTCCATCTGCTGAAAAGCTTTATGGAGATGAAGATTTCATTTTTCAGCACGACCTGGCACCTGCTCACAGTGCCAAAACCACTGGCAAATGGTTTACTGACCATGGTATTACTGTGCTCAATTGGCCTGCCAACTCTCCTGACCTGAACCCCATAGAGAATCTGTGGGATATTGGGAAGAGAAAGTTGAGAGACGCAAGACCCAACACTCTGGATGAGCTTAAGGCCGCTATCGAAGCATCCTGGGCCTCCATAACACCTCAGCAGTGCCACAGGCTGATTGCCTCCATGCCACGTCGCATTGAAGCAGTCATTTCTGCAAAAGGATTCCCGACCAAGTATTGAGTGCATAACTGAACATCATTATTTGAAGGTTGACTTTTTTTGTATTAAAAACACTTTTCTTTTATTGGTCGGATGAAATATGCTAATTTTTTGAGATGGGAAATTTGGGTTTTCATGAGCCGTATGCCAAAATCATCAATATTAAAACAATAAAAGGCTTGAACTACTTCAGTTGGCGTGTAATGAATCTAAAATATATGAAAGTCTAATGTTTATCAGTACATTACAGAAAATAATGAACTTTATCACAATATGCTAATTTTTTGAGAATGACCTGTATATCTTGAGACCACTGAGACATTCTATGAGCAGGTCTATCTGACTTAGACACTAATCATAAACGTATGCAATTGCCTAGACACTTGTTTGATTGTATTCTGTGTATCTTTTATCCTGTCCAGCGTGACATATATGTATCTAATCTATATGACAAATATATGTATCTAAGCTATATGATGGCTGTATCTATATAAGCCATATGATAGCTATATGTATCTAAGCTATATGACAGCTATATGTATCTAAGCCAGCGTTTCCCAACCAGTGGGCCTCCAGCTGTTGCAAAACTACAACTCCCAGCATGCCTGGACAGCCTTTGGCTGTGCGGGCATGCTGGGAGTTGTAGTTTTGTAACAGCTGGAGGCACACTGGTTGGGAAACACTGATCTAAGCTATATTGCAGCTATATGTATTTGAGCTATATGACAGCTATATGTATCTGAGCTATATGACAGCTATATGTCTCTAAGCTATATGACAGCTATATGTATCTAAGCTATATGGCAGCTATATGTATCTGAGCTATAAGACAGCTATATGTATCTAAGCTACATGACAGGTATATTTATCTAAGTTATATGATAGATATATGTATCTGTCATATAGCTTAGATACATATAGCTGTCATATAGCTTAGATCAGGCATCCTCAAACTTCAGCCCTCCAGCTGTTGTAAAACTACAACTCCCACAATGCCCTGCTGTAGGCTGATATATGTAGGCTGTTCTGGCATGCAGGGAGTTGTAGTTTTGCAACAGCTGGAGGGCCGCAGTTTGAGGATGTCTGGCTTATATACATATAGCTGTCATATAGCTCAGATACATATAGCTGTCATATAGCTTAAATGAAAACATTCTACAGCACTTCCAAGGCGTAAAAAAGTAGAAAAAGGCTTTATTCACCAGACCCGCGGGTCTGGTGAATAAAGCCTTTTTCTACTTTTTTACGCCTTGGAAGTGCTGTAGAATTTTTTCATTTATTTTACTGGAGGTGGATCGCCCCCACAGCCACTGGCACTCCGATTGCACCTACAGAAAGCTGTGCTGCCCACATCTTTCTACCTTTATTGTCATATATCTTAGATACATAGAGATGTAGGATATATCTATATTATGGACAATTATTTACTTTGTGATGTTCCTGGGGGTGATTTTGTTTCTGATGGCCGGTGGAGTAGAGAAACGGTAACTTGTTGAGGCTGGTAAAGATTGCCAGACACAGAGGCAGGGGAACAATAACACTGGTGGATCACAGGAAGGGATCTGGCACACCATTGATCCTATCTGCATGGCTGCCGACACTGGTAAGGATCGCCCATGCCTGATCCCTCACAGAAGCCGAGGCAGCCATAGGAGAGAGAGGGGGCAAGCACACAAGGCTCTGACGTTTCATGTACAGAGCCAGGACACTCTCTAAAGCAAAGAGAAGCCTGTACATGAGACGTCAGCAACGGAGCCTGGTGGATGACATCAGGGGTCACGTGACCCACATCGGCCATGGTGAAACACGGCAGAATAAATATTGTGAGTAAATTACAAATGTGTTTTTAATACTATTATAAGCCACTTTAACATATATTGATATAACTCGGACAACCCCTTTGAGGACTATTACACACTAAAGTATTATGGTTCTGTACAAGTTGTAGATGGTAATAAATCGTTATTCATAGACTTCTATGGTATGCTAGTAGAGATCAGCAAATTGATTCTTTCTAATCAATTCCTATCATCAACCAAAGTTCTGCGCCTGCAAAGGGCTATCCTTGAAGCTGAAGATGCTCCCATTGCTGCTTGATCTACAGGGCCAGATATCTGGGCCCGCTCTGACAATCTCGTGCATGCGCCGCTACTCTGAGTAGTGACAAAAGTATAGAAGCTTTGTTTCATGCATCACTATCTCGAAAAGTGTAGTTGAGTATGTACAGCGTATGGGTGTGTGTATATGTGTGTACAAACCGGATTCCAAAAAAGTTGGGACACTATACAAATCGTGAATAAAAACTGAATGCAATGATGTGGAGGTGCCAACTTCTACTATTTTATTCAGAATAGAACATAAATCACGGAACAAAAGTTTAAACTGACAAAATGTACAATTTTAAGGGAAAAATATGTTGAATCAGAATTTCATGGTGTCAACAAATCCCCAAAAAGTTGGGACAAGGCCATTTTCACCACTGTGTGGCATCTCCCCTTCTTCTTACAACACTCTACAGACGTCTGGGGACCGAGGAGACCAGTTTCTCAAGTTTAGAAATAGGAATGCTCTTCCATTCTTGTCTAATACAGGCCTCTAACTGTTCAATCGTCTTGGGCCTTCTTTGTTGCACCTTCCTCTTTATGATGTGCCAAATGTTCTCTATAGGTGAAAGATCTGGACTGCAGACTGGCCATTTCAGTACCCGGATCCTTCTCCTACGTAGCCATGATGTTGTGATTGATGCAGAATGTGGTCTGGCATTATCTTGTTGAAAAATGCAGGGTCTTCCCTGAAAGAGATGACGTCTGGATGGGAGCATATGTTGTTCTAGAGCCTGAATATATTTTTCTGCATTGATGGTGCCTTTCCAGACATGCAAGCTGCCCATGCCACACGCACTCATGCAACCCCATACCATCAGAGATGCAGGCTTCTGAACTGAGCGTTGATAACAACTTGGGTTGTCCTTGTCCTCTTTGGTCCGGATGACATGGCGTCCCAGATTTCCAAAAAGAACTTTGAATCGTGACTCGTCTGACCACAGAACAGTCTTCCATTTTGCCACACTCCATTTTAAATGATCCCTGGCCCAGTGCCTGAGCTTGTGGATCTTACTTAGAAATGGCTTCTTCTTTGCACTGTAGAGTTTAAGCTGGCAACGGCGGAGGGCACAATGGATTGTGTTCACTGACAATGGTTTCTGGAAGTATTCCTGAGCCCATTCTGTGATTTCCTTTACAGTAGCATTCCTGTTTGTGGTGCAGTGTCGTTTAAGAGCCCGGAGATCACGGGCATCCAGTATGGTTTTACGGCCTTGACCCTTACGCACAGAGATTGTTCCAGATTCTCTGAATATTCGGATGATGTTATGCACAGTTGATGATGATAGATGCAAAGTCTTTGCAATTTTTCGCTGGGTAACACCTTTCTGATATTGCTCCACTATCTTTCTGCGCAACATTGTGGGAATTGGTGATCCTCTACCCATCTTGGCTTCTGAGAGACACTGCCACTCTGAGAAGCTCTTTTTATACCCAATCATGTTGCCAATTGACCAAATTAGTGTTAATTGGTCTTCCAGCTCTTCGTTATGCTCAAATTTACTTTTTCCAGCCTCTTATTGCTACTTGTCCCAACTTTTTGGGGATTTGTTGACACCGTGAAAATTTGAATCAACATATTTTTCCTTAAAAATGATACTTTTACTCGGATTAAACGTTTGATCTGTCATCTACGTTCTATTACAAGTAAAATATTGACCTTTGCCATCTCCACATCATTGCATTCAGTTTTTATTCACAATTTGTTTAGTGTCCCAACTTTTTGGGAATTCGGTTTGTATATATATTTATATGTATATATATATATGTATGTATATATATACACTGCTCAAAAAAATAAAGGGAACACAAAAATAACACATCCTAGAGCTGAATTAATTAAATATTCTTCTGAAATACTTTGTTCTTTACATAGTTGAATGTGCTGACAACAAAATCACACAAAAAAAAAAAAATGGAAATTACATTTTTCAACCCATCGAGGTCTGGATTTGGAGTCACACTCAAAATTAAAGTGGAAAAACACACTACAGGCTGATCCAACTTTGATGTAATGCCCTTAAAACAAGTCAAAATGAGGCTCAGTAGTGTGTGTGGCCTCCACGTGCCTGTATGACCTCCCTACAACGCCTGTGCATGCTCCTGATGAGGTGGCGAACGGTCTCCTGAGGGATCTCCTCCCAGACCTGGACTAAAGCATCTGCCAACTCCTGGACAGTCTGTGGTACAACATGACATTGGAGAATAGAGCGAGACATGATGTCCCAGATGTGCTCAATTGGATTCAGGTCTGGGGAATGGGCGGGCCAGTCCAAAGCATCACTGCCTTCGTCTTGCAAGAACTGCTGACACACTCCAGCCACATGAGGTCTAGCATTGTCTTTCATTAGGAGGAACCCAGGGCCAACCCCACCAGCATATGGTCTCACAAGGGGTCTGAGGATCTCATCTCGGTACCTAATGGCAGTCAGGCTACCTCTGGCGAGCACATGGAGGGCTGTGTGGCCCTCCAAAGAAATGCCACCCCACACCATTACTGAACCAATGCCAAACCAGTCATGCTGGAGGATGTTGCAGGCAGCAGAATGTTCTCCACGGCATCTCCAGACTCTGTCACGTCTGTCATGTGCTCAGTGTGAACCTGCTTTCATCTGTGAAGAGCACAGGGCGTCAGTGGCGAATTTGCCAATCTTGGTGTTCTCTGGCAAATGCCAAACGTCCTGCACGGTGTTAGGCTGTAAGCACAACCCCCACCTGTGGACGTCGGGCCCTCATATCACCCTCATGGAGTCTGTTTCTGACCGTTTGAGCAGACACATGCACATTTGTGGCCTGCTGGAGGTCATTTTGCAGGGCTCTGGCAGTGCTCCTCCTGTTCCTCCTTGCACAAAGGCGGAGGTAGCGGTCCTGATGCTGGGTTGTTGCGCTCCTACGGCCTCCTCCACGTCTCCTGATGTACTGGCCTGTCTCTTGGTAGCGCCTCCATGCTCTGGACACTACGCTGACAGACACAGCAAACCTTCTTGCCACAGCTCGCATTGATGTGCCATCCTGGATAAGCTGCACTACCTGAGCCACTTGTGTGGGTTCTAGACTCCGTCTCATGCTACCACTAGAGTGAAAGCACCACCAGCATTCAAAAGTGACCAAAACATCAGCCAGGAAGCATAGGAACTGAGAAGTCTTCTGTGGTCACCACCTGCAGAACCACTCCTTTATTGAGGGTGTCTTGCTAATTGCCTATAATTTCCACCTGTTGTCTATCCCATTTGCACAACAGCATGTGAAATTGATTGTCACTCAGTGTTGCTTCCTAAGTGGACAGTTTGATTTCACAGAAGTGTGATTGACTTGGAGTTACATTGTGTTGTTTAAGTGTTCCCTTTATTTTTTGAGCAGTGTATATATATATATATATATATATATATATATATTTATATACATGCATTGGGTGTGGAGCCACTTTGCCAACTAATCAGTTTGACTTTGGGCTAGTCATAAGGGCATTATTTTTGTGGTCCTCTGGTTTTGTGAGTTTAACCCCTATCAGGGAACTGGCTTTTACTGCAGGAGAGCCACCAGGCCACTACCTCTGGAAATAGCCCCGGTATAGTTGGCAACTCACCCACAGGGTTCAGAGATGGTGCTCCAAGGGAACAGGCAATACTCATAGTCAGGAACCAGGTAGAGGTCAGAGCAGGTAGAGTTTATGTGTAACCATAAAACAAGTCTGTGGTCAGAGCAGGCATCTGAGGGCCAGCAGGCAGAATTCAGGACAGGAAAGTGAGGGTCAGAGTCAGTAAACAGGCACATTTTAGTACACAGGCAGGCAACCAGAAAGACCCACCTTTACTAAGACTAGCAAGCTAGGATAACTCAATCTTAGGCACTCTCTCTTAGAGAAAAGAATAGTACAAAATAGTATCCCAAGGATTTTCCTGAAACACTATATAAGGTATACTGCAATTCATAGTGTGACATGTGGTCGCAAAATTAGAGCTCAGGTTAAAATCATCAATCCCCCTATTTTTTACTAATACAGTTCTATATCTTTTGTTCAAAGTCTGATTATACTACATATTTCAATCCAGGCTGTCACAATTCTAGTGTATTACAAACTGTAGCTGCAGATTTCTATTTATATTCACTTGCCAAGTTAGAATATTGCATATAATCAACAGAAGCTTCTTCCAGTACTAGCAACATTTACATTTTTATTAACCAGTTTTCTAATTACTATGAAGTAATTTTTCTTAGTTTTCTAGAGACTAGGCATTAAAAGAACTGACTTTGAGGAGAGGCGCAGACTCCTACATTCTGCCATCTACTTTCCCCCCAGAGAGGAAACAGGTATAATGTATAGGCTTATGTGTTCTACTAAAATCAGCTTGACAGAACCTGGCAGAAAAGTACCAGGGAAAAATTCAATAGGTGACATCTGTAAAAATAATTCAGATATTTGAAAGCAGCTACTGTACCACCTATGTTGTGGGAATAGTTACATTCTAGCATAGACTATAAAAATGTTAAAATACATTTTACTAAAATGTAACCTTTTTTTTGTCTGTGGTATAGGGTTGAGTGATGTAGAAAAAAGGCTAAGCAAAAACATCCTTGTTAAGTTATATAGAAAATGTTACTCAAGAATTATGTTTAACCCTGCATGAGCAGGCACAAATGTTATAATTTTAAAGAGGCTTTCTGGGAGTTTTACCCTGATGATCTAAGATGATCAGTATCTGATCCGTGGGGTCAGACACCCAGAAACCTTACCTAATCAGCTGTTCGAGAAGGCACCAACTCTCGCTGGTCAGTGATCATGTCACCACATGATTGCGCTGGGCGCTTCCGGTGACATCATCATGCTCAGCACAGGTCCTTTGTCAAACAAGAGAGGAGTCGACTGCCTTTGCGTGAGCAAGTAGATGAGGTCAGCATTTTTTTTTGTTCTTTCTAAGGGCTCTTTCACACCTGCGTTCTTTTCTTCCGGCATAGAGTTCCGTCGTCGGGGCTTTATGCCGGAAGAATCCTGATCAGTTTTATCCTAATGCATTCTGAATGGAGTGAAATCCATTCAGGATGCATCAGGATGTCTTCAGTTACGGAACGTTTTTTGGCCGGAGAAAATACCGCAGCATGCTGCGCTTTTTGCTCCGGCCCAAAATCCTGAACACTTGCCATTGAAAGGCATTGATCCGGATCCGGCCTTAAGCTAAACAATGTTTAGCTCTTTTAGAGTGGTTACCATGGTTGCCGGGACGCTAAAGTCCTGGCAGCCATGGTAAAGTGTAGCGGGGAGCGGGGGAGCAGCATACTTACCGTCCGTGCAGCTCTCGGGGCGCTCCAGAGTGACGTCAGGGCGCCCCAGGGGCATGAATGACGTGATCGCATGGCACGTCATCCATGCGCATGGGGCGCTCTGACATCATTCTGGAGCGCCCCGGGAGCCGCGCGGACTGTAAGTATACTGCTCCCCCGCTCCTACTATGGCAACCAGGACTTTAATAGCGTCCTGGCTGCCATAGTAACACTGAAAGCATTTTAAAGACGGATCCGTCTTCAAATGCTTTCAGTACACTTGCGTTTTTCCGGATCCGGCGTGTAATTCCGGCAAGTGGAGTACTCGCCGGATCCGGACAACGCAAGTGTGAAAGAGGCCTAACAGAAATCCAGCCGCTCATTTAGGAAAAATAGTTTGTTACCATGAAGGAACAAGGAAATTCAGCTTAGTTTAGAATCAAATTTTTCTTCAAATTCAGACCGAATTACACTTTGGATGCTTCGCTCAACACTAGATATGATTACTCTAAATTGTTTTTATTTTCCTTATAACATTCTACATAGAAATAGAGTGATATCTATACTACTTACCAGGGTATACACAAAAGGTCAACTATTCTCGTTTGGACATTGCATCTTTTAAAGTGATGTATAGACAGACTTTATCACTAAAAATGAACTAATTTCTTAAAATTTGATTTGGGTCAATTTGGCTGAATCAACCTTGCAATTGGATTTAGGTTAAAATAAAGTCGACCCAACTTGAAAGTGTTCCATTTGACACTCTGTCATCACACAAAATTAGGGTTTATTAAATTCAAAACATTTTAGGTCCAATTTCAAAATTTCTGAATCAGTTTGCTCATCTCATCTTTAACTATCACCAGTGTTAGGTTACATGGAATGAGTATGGTTTATTGTACCAGTGGAGACTAGATAAGCAAGCTTACAATATGAAAAATAGCAAATGGGAGATTGCATATAATGTACAGTTGTGACCAAAAGTTTTGAGAATGACACAAATATTAGTTTCCACAAAGTTTGCTGCTAAACTGCTTTTAGATCTTTGTTTCAGTTGTTTCTGTGATGTAGTGAAATATAATTACACGCACTTCATACGTTTCAAAGGCTTTTATCGACAAAAATACATGACATTTATGCAAAGAGTAAATATTTGCAGTGTTGGCCCTTCTTTTTCAGGACCTCTGCAATTCGACTGGGCATGTTCTCAATCAACTTCTGGGCCAATTCCTGACAGATAGCAACCCATTCTTTCATAATCACTTCTTGAGTTTGGCAGAATTAGTGGTTTTTTGTTTATCCACCTGCCTCTTGAGGATTGACCACAAGTTCTCAATGGGATTAAGATCTGGGGAGTTTCCAGGCCATGGACCCAAAATGTCAACGTTTTGGTCCCCGAGCCACATAGTTATCACTTTTGCCTTATGGCACGGTGCTCCATCGTGCTGGAAAATGCATTGTTCTTCACCAAACTGTTGTTGGATTGTTGGAAGAAGTTGCTGTTGGAGGGTGTTTTGTTACCATTCTTTATTCATGGCTGTGTTTTGGGGCAAAATTGTGAGTGAGCCTTGGATGAGAAGCAACCCCACACATGAATGGTCTCAGGATGCTTTACTGTTGGCATGACACAGGACTGATGGTAGCGCTCACCTTTTCTTCTCCAGACAAGCCTTTTTCCTGATGCCCCAAACAATCGGAAAGAGGCTTCATCAGAGAATATGACTTTGCCCCAGTCCTCAGCAGTCCATTCACCATATTTTCTGCAGAAGATCAATCTGTCCCTGATTTTTTGTTTGGAGAGAAGTGGCTTCTTTGCTGCCCTTCTTGACACCAGGCCATCTTCCAAAAGTCTTTGCCTCACTGTGCGTGCAGATGCGCTCACACCTGCCTGCTGCCATTCCTGAGCAAGCTCTGCACTGGTGGCACTCCAATCCCGCAGCTGAATCCTCTTTAGGAGACGATCCTGGCGCTTGCTGGACTTTCTTGGATGCCCTGAAGCCTTCTTAACAAGAATTCAACCTCTTTCCTTGAAGTTCTTGATAATCCTATAAATTGTTGATTGAGGGGCAATCTTAGTAGCCACAATATCCTTGCCTGTTAAGCCATATTTATGCAACGCAATGATGGCTGCACGTGTTTCTTCGCAGGTCACCATGGTTAACAATGGAAGAACAATGATTTCAAGCATCACCCTCCTTTTAACAGGTCAAGTCTGCCATTTTAACCCAATCAGCCTGACATAATGATCTCCAGCCTTGTGCTCGTCAACATTCTCACCTGAGTTAACAAGATGATTACTGAAATGATCTCAGCAGGTCCTTTAATGACAGCAATGTTTTTTTTTTGGGGATTAAGTTAATTTTCATGGCAAAGAAGGACTATGCAATTCATCTGATCACTCTTCATAACATTCTGGAGTATATGCAAATTGCTATTATAAAAACTTAAGCAGCAACATTTCCAATATTTATGTAATTCTCAAAACTTTTGGCCACGACTGTACATACCGCATAATGAATAATTTTATGTAGTACACCCGATATGCACATTATATAGCTGCCGGTTAAACATCCGTGTGTTCAACAGCTAATTCTTGCATTGGCTTATGTCTCATGGAATAAATAATTTTATATACCGAACTTCAATATGTACGATCCTCTTTCCCTTTCAGGGGCTTTCAGGCTGACCCCACCATATACTGTACATTTAATTGCTAGCCAAACAGATCAAACTGACTGGATGACTTCAATCTAATATATGTTCCACTTTACCATGTAGCAGAAAGAGACTGTCATCTTTGGGTAAGGAGCAGTGCTGATCTGCAGCAGTGCCATAACCCCTGGAAACGAGCAGTGTATAATGTGATGGAAAAATGAATCAAACCAGCAAAGGAGGTGATATGAACTATCGGAATACATTAGTAAGTGCCTTGTAATAACTTTGTCTACATGATAAATGTAATTTTCTAAAGTGAGACAACCAACTTGAGACTTCTGTATTGAGAAGCCAATTTTTGGTAACAAACTGTTCCTGATAATTGCCTACTTGCCTTTTTACTAGCTGATCCCTTGAAAATGGTCAATGACATGACCGAAACGTCGGGGTTAAACTGTACTACTGTAACATATATTGAATCCGGATGTATTATACTATATACATGAATTGATAAGGAATGATGTAATACATCTATTGATTAAATACGCATGAATTGATTCTGGTGTGCCACACATTTTTCTACTTTGATACAAGACGACAAATCGTCCTCCGTGAGCACCAAATCTTATAAAAGGGTATGCACATCTCATCATCCACTCCTGTGTAAATAGTGACTCCAAATACAGAGGGTGGAGACTGGCAACTGGTGTTGAAATTGCGGCGGGGCCCGATGCAGTCACTGTACTCTATTACATCGGGCCCTGAACACAGCAGTATTCATATGTAAAGTGTAGGCAATCAATATGTAATGTATAGCAATCTTTTGTGGTAGCGCAATCGACATAGTACTCACTATGAAACTCCCGTACTAGCAGGCAGACGGGCCGGTAACGCACTTCGTCACATACATGCTCCTCCCACTTTATTAATAAAGCAGGCGGAGCATGTGCATGACGGATTGAGGGGTTTGGGTTCCTGGAGAACTGGGCCGACTTCTCTTTTGGCTACAGGCTCTATCGTAGGGATGGGCTGTGCCGCAATGGGGAAGAGGCAGCTGTGTTGGGGGAGAAGATGGCAAGAAGGTTGGAGGAGTGTTTAAACTAGGGACTGGAGGGAAGGCAATTATGTTATAGGATGGGAAGATAGTGCAGATAGAGACCGGGGGCAAGGTAGTGGGACTGGGGGAGGAATGGAAGGAGAGACTAGAACAGCTCAGATGAAAAGTGTAGGGTAAAAAATATACATAAACCTCTTTAATGTCTGTATATTTATGCCAGAAGCCTGACTAATAAAACTGGTGAACTGGAATTAGTGATGTGTGAGGAGGACTACGACATGGGAATAACTGTAAATCTATCTCAGCAGGTACCAGTGGAAGTCCACAAGTGTTCTTTATACGGCTATAGCGATGATTTATCGCCATTCACACACTACTGGTACTATAAGATAGTTTATACAAGAAGGGCAACCTCTATGCCCTCTTTTGCCTTAAACATACCATTGCGCATGCGCTAGATACCTTGACGCCATCACGCACGCACGTAGCCACCCCGGAGATGATACATTCTAGTCTCCTTTATAAATCCCAGCACGCCCTTACCTGTGTATACATCCGGCCGAGGTCTGTCTACAACACAGGTAAACGCTGGTCTCTCTCCCTCTTCCCACTCTGGACATTAGGCAACATAATAGGATATCTTACCGCATTAGGTACCTTCTCATATAATAGACAGCATATAGGGGTAAATGATCATATTCTCTTGCCAATATGCATGTATTTTATGATTCTTACTGACCTATGTTTATTGTGATGGTACATGGCGATTCTACCCCCCCCTTAAATGCTGCTTGTCAGTGCCTCACTGCGACTTTCTATATAGATGGTACTCATGTAATTGCCTTTTTCTTTTGCATTTTTCTCTCCCTTGACATATACCTGACCCTCATTTTTTCTTCATTTATTCATGATCCACATTTTTTATTTTCATCATTATATGAATTTGCAAGTGATTCTTACTTATACAATTTCTTATAGATCCCTTGAAAAAGGCCAGACATATGGCCGAAACGTTGGGACACATTATATAAGTCTAAAATGATATGCTCCTTTCCAGATGTACTAATTATATATATATGAAATATTTGAAATGATGTAAAACATCTGTCAATTAAAAAGCATCAAAATTGACTCTGGTGTGCCACAAATTTTTCACTTTGTCACGTGACGATTCATCGTCCTCCGTGGGCACCCAATACCACATAGGGTGTGCGGATCTCATCATTTTTCTATGGGGATAACTGAGACATGGCTGGATGATAGCTATGACTGAGCGTTAAATGTACAGGGTTACAGTCTGTTTAGGAAGTATTGTCAAAACCAGAGAGTGGGAGGGGTCTAAAGAACACAGTTCAAGAAGATATAAGTGAGGGACATGAACATGTGGAGTCACTGTGGGTAGAAATGCATGGAGGCAAAAACAATAATAAATTACTAATAGGAGTTCATTGTAAACCACCTAATATACCAGAGTCCACAGAAAACCTACTACTAAACGAGATAGATGAGGCAGCAGATCATAATGAGGTTGTTATTATGGGGGACTTCAGCTACCCAGATATAGACTGGGAAACTAAAACTCGTATATCTCATAAAGGAAACAGGTTCTTGGCAATAACCAAAGACAATTACCTCTCCCAACTAGTTCAGGACCAGACTAGAGGGACAGCCATACTGAACTTAGTATTAACCAATAGACCTGACAGAACAACAGATGTGCAGGTTGGGGGACACCTGGGGAATAGTGATCATAAAGGTATCACCTTCCAATTATCATTCAAAAGAGTGTTTCTTCAGGGAGGAACAAAAATACCAAACTTCAAAAAATGCTAAATTTAGCCAACTAAGAGAGGTCATAGGCCTAACTGACTGGGACAAAGTCCTCAAAATAAAAATACAGCCACAAAATTGAATATTTTTAAAAGCATCCTAAAATCTAATTGTGAGGGGTACATACCTTATGGGAATAAAATATTAAGGAAAAAGAAAAAAACTATGTGGATAAATAGAAATGTAAAGAAAGCAATAAATGACAAACAAAGTATTTAAATCATTAAAACCAGAGGGTAGCAAGGAAGCACTGAAAAACTATAAGGAAAAAAAATTAAATATGTAAAAAACAAATAGAAGCAGCCAAACTAGAGACCGATAAATGAATTGCCAAAGAGAGCAAAACTAACCCTAAAATTTTCTTCAATGATATAAATGGTAAAAACTATAAATCTAAAGGTGTAGGCCCTCTACAGAGTAATGAGGGGGGAGTTGCAGAGAGCAATGAGGAGAAAGCAAAGCTATTGAATATTTTTTTCTCCACTGTATTCACTGAAGAAAACAAACTGTCAGATGAAATGCAGAATGTTAAAGCTAATTCCCCATGAAAAGTGCCCTGTCGACACAGGAAGAAGTACAGCGGTGTCTTAAAAAGATTAAAATAGAAAAATCGCCAGGATTGGATGGCATACACCCCGTATCCTAAGAGAATTAAGTAATGTCAAAGCCAGACCCTGATTTCTGATATTTAGGGACTCTATACTGAGAGGGAGTGTTCCACACGATTGGTGCATAGCAAATATGATGACAATATTCAAAAAGGGTCCAAAAACAGACCCCGGAAACTATAGGCCAGTAAGTTTAACATCTGTCGTGGGTAAACTGTTTGAAGGTTTTCTGAGAGATGCCATGTTAGAGCATCTCAACGGAAATAAGCAAATAACGCCATATCAGCATGGCTTAATGAGGGATCGGTCATGTCAAACTAATTTAATCAGTTTCTATGAGGAGGTAAGTTCTAGACTTGACAGCAGCGAATCAATGGACTTCTCCAAAACATTTGACACTTTACCACATAAAAGTTTAGTATATAAAATGAGAATGCTTGGACTGGGAGAAAACGTCTGTAAGTGGGTAAGTAACTGGCTGAGTGATAGAAAACAGAGGGTGGTTATTAACGGTACTCACTCAGATTGGATCACTGTCACTAGTGGGGTACCTCAGGGGTTCTCTTCAGTATATTTATTAATGATCTTGTACAAGGTTTGCACAGCAAAAAATTAAAATTAAACTGTGTAAAGTAATTGGCACGGAAGAGGACAGTATAATACTACAGATGGATCTGAATAGATTGGAGGATTGAGTGGGTGGCAGATGAGGTTTAACACTAACAAATGTAAGGTTATGCACATAGGAAGGAATAATGCAAGTCACCAGTACATACTAAATAGTAAAACGCTGGGTAACACTGACATGGAAAAGGACCTAGGAATTTTAGTGAACAGCAAACTAAGCTGTAAAAACCAGTGTCAGGCAGCTGCTGCCAAGATCAATAAGATAATGGGTTGCATCAAAATGGGCATAGATGCCGTGATGAGAACATAGTCCTGACACTTTACAAATCACTAGTCATACCACACATGGAGTACTGTGTACAGTTTGGGTCTCCTGTGAACAAGGCAGACATAGCAAAGCTGGAGAGGGTCCAGAGGAGGGCAACTAAAGTAATAACTGGAATGGGGGGACTACAGTACCCTGAAAAATTATCAACATTAGGGTTATTCACTTTTGAAAAAAAACAACTGAGAGGAGATCTAATTACTATGTATAAATATATCAGGGGTCAGTACCGAGATCTATCCCATCATCTAATTATCCCCAGGACTGTGACTGTGACAAGGGGACATCCTCTGCGTCTGGAGGAAAGAAGGTTTGTACACAAACATAGAAAAGGATTCTTTACGGTAAGAGCAGTGAGACTATGGAACTCTCTGCCTGAGTAGGTGGTGATGGTGAGTTCACTAAAAGAGTTCACAAGGGGCCTGGATGTATTTCTGGAGCGTAATATTATTACAGGATATAGCTACTAGAGAGGGGTCTTTGATCCAGGGAATTATTCTGATTGCCTGATTGGAATCGTGAAGGAATTTTTTTCCACTTAAGTGGGGAAAATTGGCTTCTACCTCACAGGAGTTTTTTTGCCTTCCTCTGGATCAACTTGCAGGATAACCGGCGGAACTGGATGGACAAATAGATTTTTTTGGTCTTATATACTACGTAACTATGTTACTATGCAACCTTAGCACCACTAAAATGACCCACTACATGGCATCAAAGCACTCTAATAGGTGGGCCGAACACTTGGGTCCACAATCAGTGTCTGCGGGTCACACCACTGCCTCCTCTTCCCCTGTGTTATGTGCTGGCTAATCCCCTGTCCAAGATGCAGGCCCAGATGCCTCCCGCCCTGCACTATCATCTAGCACATCCACTTCTGTGTCCCAGCGCAGCGTACAGATGTCCATACCCCAGGCCTTAGAACGAAAGCGCAAATACCCAACCACCCACCCACAGGCCATAGCACTAAATGCGCACCTTTCCAAATTGCTGGCCTTGGAAATGTTGCCATTTAGGCTTGTGGACATAAGGGCTTTCTGCAGCCTGATGGCGGCAGCCATCCCTCGTTACTCAGTCCCCAGCCGCCACTATTTTTCCCAGTGTGCCGTCCCCGCCTTACACCAGCATATGTCCCCTAACACCAGCTGTGCCCTGATCAACACAGTTATTGGGAAGGTACACTTAACGAATGACACATGGACAAGTGCTTTTGGCCAGGGACGCTACATTACCGTGACGGCACACTGGGTACAGTTGTATCCTGGGATGGCATAGGTGTTACCGATGCCAAGGATTGCGGGCTCTACTTCCATCAGGATTTCCATTACCACCTACATTAGTGGCTGCAACCCCCACTTCTTCTCCGCTACTTCCACCTCTGAGTTATCATCTTGCAGCACCAGTCAGCCATCAGTCAGTAGCTGGAAGCAGTGTAGCACTGCAGTGGGGAAGTGGCAACAGGCCGTGCTGAAGCTGATATGCTTAGATGACAGCACACCGCCGCAGAGCTGTGGCAGGGTATAAGGGACCAGACTGAGCTGTGGCTCTCGCCACTCAACTTACAACCAGGCATGGTTGTGTCTGATAATGGCCATAACTTGGTGGCGGCTTTAGAGCTCGGTTAGCTGACACATATACCATGCCAAGCCTGTGTGTTAAACTTAGTGGTTTAGGGGTTTCTCAAAACCTACCTCAATTTGCCTGAGCTACTGGCGTCGCATGTGTGCCCATTTCCAAAAGTCATCTACAGCTGCCGCTGGTCTGGCAACGCTGCAGCAGCACTTACAATTGCCAAAATTTGAACAAGTTATTAAACAAAACTGTTTCAATAAAGCATTTGGATTAATAATTAAACAAAACTGCCACCAGCGTTTTGTCAGAGCGGGTATTTAGTGCTGCTGGGGGCATAATAACTGATAAGCGCATCCGCCTGTCAACTGAAAATGCTGACAGGTTGACTCTTATCAAAATGAACAAGGCCTGGATTGCCCCTGACTTCTCTACTCCACCAGAGGAAAGCGGCTGAACATAAAGGCACTTTAAATGTGGCTTTTATGGTGTATTGAATACACTGTATTCCCATGCACCCCTTCCACCCCAAAAAAAGAGTTTATGGTTCAATCTACCTTTTATCGTCCTCCTCCTCCATCATATGAACATGCTTATTAGGCTGCCCTCACTCCTAATGTTTTAGAGGGTCTGCTCAGCAGCAGACCCTCACCCCTAATGTTTTAGAGGGTCACCAGCAGGCCCTTGCTCCTAATGTTTTTGATGGTCAGCTCAGCAGCAGACGCTCACACCATGTTTTAGAGGGTCACCATCAGGCTCTTGCCCATAATGTTTTAGATGGTCAGATCAGCAGCTGGCCCTTGCCCCTAATGTTTTAGATGATCAGATCAGCAGCGGGCCCCCGCCCCTAATGTTTTAGAGGATAAGCTCAGCAGCAGACCTTTACCCTTAATGTTTTAGATGGTTAGATCAGCAGCAGGCCCTCGACCCTAATGTTTTAGAGGGTCAGCTCTTCAACAGACCCTCACCCCTAATGTTTTAGATGGTGATATCAGCAGCAGGCCCTCGCCCCTAATGTTTAGAGGGTCACCAGCAGGCCCTTGCTCCTAATGTTTTTGATGGTCACCTGCAGGCCATCTATCATAATTTTTCAAAGGTGTGTATGATGCCCTCCTTTATGTGTAATAAAGGGTGTATTGGAGTGCCATTTCCTTGTAATTTTTGGCAGCCCTTTGACTTGGTGTATAGGCTTTATGAGTGTAGGAGTCCCACTACCTGAACAATTGTACCACAATGTGAATGAGGCCCTCCTTTTTGTGATATACAGGTTGTATCGGAGTGCCTCTTCCTTGTCATTTTTGCAAGCACTTGCACTTTATATACTAGTAAATATACAGTAAAGAATGTTTCCTAACAATTTTTCCTCTAAAATCGATTTTATCTTAGGTTTTGTGCGTATTATTGTCAGTCTGTAAAATTGGCGTACTACTCGGACAGCATCCTTCCCAGCAGTGACCTGGGAGTCCAAGATGCATCCAGACATCCTCCCCATGCAGTTCCCCAACCATTGCAGTGGTGTTTTCATCAATTTCTGACCTTTTCCTGTAAACCAGACATCCCCACCTCTTCAGAGCGGGTTTAATGCTCTGGTTCTCCCATTTAATTCCATTGTGCTCATCCCAAAGTGTTCTACTCGAGCACCAGAGCACCCGACTACTTTAGTGCTCGATCAACACTAATCTACACCATATTGTCAAAGCCAGCATGCCTCACTTCAGCCCATTAGAGTACAATTGGTGATCTCCAAAATGCTGTCCATATAATTATTATTTTATGCACTTATATAGAGCTACTATATTCCATAGAACTTTACAGACATGTCTTTGGAGTGTGGGAGAAAACCAAAGTACCCGTGGAAACTCACGCAAACATGGGGAGAACATACAAACAGATTCTGGGAACCCAGGACCCCAGCACTGCAAGGCTCCAGTTCTCACCACTAACCCACCGTGCTGCCCATATAATGAATATTACGCCACAACCATTTAATGCCACATAGAGTGCGGCATTAAACCCTGCATAGATTTCTACATAATATAATTCACCGATTAGGATTAGTGTTCAGCGAATCAAAGTGAAACTAATTTACTTTAATCTGAATTTCAGGAAAATTTTGATTCGCCATTAAGCTGATTTTTCCTGGTGCTTCATGGTAATGAATAAATTTTTCCTGAAATGGCAGTAAAAACAAAAACAAAATTATACTTACCTCATCCATTTGCTCGTGGAGAGGCCGTTGCAGCCCTCTTGATTGGAAAAGAATGCGCAAAATATCAGGAGCTGCCATCACCACATGATCACGCTGGCTGTGTGCGGCAATATCATCAAGTCAGTATGCGATAGATTTGGAACGTTTTCTTCAATCAAGATGGCTTCTCTGTGAGCAAATGGATGAGGTGAGTATGCATTTTTCTGTTTTTAAAGGCCTTAATGAGACTGTCAGATGATATAATAAGGGTTGAATAAATCAACTGAGGGGTTTAATGATGGGGGGCAGCGCAATCGCTGTTCCCCATCTTTACGCCCGCTACATACAATAGAATGCGCTCTGTGACATAGTAATTTTAGAGAAGCAGTCGATTTGAACTTTTGCAAACTACTCTCATCTCTAATTAGGATTACAAAATCCCTGTCCTTGTAGTAAATAATACTTAAATAATACCATATTAATATGCAAGTCAATGTCCCTGATAAATAATGGTAACATAAGGTGTTTTAAACATCTGTTTTAGCAGTGAAAACATATCCCAAGCTGTGAAAATCCCAAGCAGCTCCGTATACCAGTAGACCTTTTCTGTGTAAAACCACTCTACACGAGACACCTGCGGTCAGGAAATGCCCGTCATGGAGCAATCTCATTAATTAATATCATGCCTCTGATTTATAATGTTTCAAATTTTGTGCTAAACATTTAAAGAAAAACAAAGGCACAATTAAAATGGTACGTTCTGCCAACATTCCTAACAAATGATGCAAGTTCCCATTCAGATTGCAAACAGATGCTGCAGAGAGCAGAAAAGGGATGGTGTTGTAATATGTTAGAATAAATAATAACTGGCCAGTTCCTAAACGGTCAAAGAGATTGCTTTACACAGTTGTTGAAAGGACACACATTGTTCTGATGACAAAAATATGATTTCTACTGCGCAAGAAATCCTAACTTATTATAATGTGGAACATGGAACAATACATTTAGTTATGACCTTTGTCTGTAGCTAGAGACTTTCACATATAAGTCAGCAAAATAAGAGCTTGTGTTGTCCATAGACTACGCAGTTCAGCCCAGTTTTTTCCCTGGGGAAAGCGATTATATTATGAATTAGAATTCTAAAAAATGTTTAATTTTTAGGTAAAAGTTCAGTTTTTTACAAAAATAAAAAATAAAACAACACTCATGACTAAGTGAAATATATCATTAGTGTATGCCAGTTTTCTGACATACAAAAGCCAAAAGTTTTGTGACAGATTTAGCTCTTGGTCACTTTACTTTTTCTGACAGAACAAAAAAACAAAAGGAAAAACACACACATCAATAGAGATGTACAATTGTAAGAAAAAGTATGTGGACCCTTTGGAATGATATGGATTTCTGCACAAATTGGTCATAAAATGAGATCTGATCTTCATCGAAGTTACAACAATAGACAATCATAGTCTGCTTAAACTAATAACACACAAAGAATTAAATGTTACCATGTTTTTATTGAACACACCATGTAAACATTCACAGTGCAGGTGGAAAAAGTATGTGAACCCTTGGATTTAATAACTGGTTAAACCTCCTTTGGCAGCAACAACTTCAACCAAACGTTTCCTGTAGTTGCAGATCAGACATGCACAACGGTCAGGAGTAATTCTTGGGATCTCTGGTGTGAATCGCTTTCTTGAGGTCATGCCACAGCATCTCAATCGGGTTGAGGTCAGAACTCTGACTGGGCCACTCCAGAAGGCGTATTTTCTTCTGTTTAAGCCATTCTGTTGTTGATTTACTGCTTTGGGTCGTTGTCCTGTTGCAACACCCATCCTCTGTTAAGCTTCAGCTTGTAGACAGATGGCCTTAAGTTCTCCTGCAAAATGTCTTGATAAACTTGGGAATTAATTTTTCCTTTGATTATAGCAATCCATCCAGGCCCTGACGCAGCAAAGCAGCCCCAAACCATGATGCCCCCGCCACCATACTTCACAGTTGGGTTGAGGTTTTGATGTTGGTGTGCTGTGCCTCTTTTTCTCCACACATAGTGTTGTGTGTTTCTTCTGTCCACAGAATATTTTGCCAGTACTGCTGTGGAACATCTAGGTGCTCTTGCGCAAACTGTAAACGTGCAGCAATTTTTTTTTTGGACAGCATTGGCTTCCTCTGTGGTATCCTCCCATGAAATCCATTCTTGTTTAGTGTTTTACGTATCGTAGATTCGCTAACAGGGATGTTAGCATATGCCAGAGACTTTTGTAAGTCTTTAGCTGACACTCTAGGATTTTTCTTCACCTCATTGAGCAGTCTGCGCTGTGCTTTTGCAGTCATCTTTACAGGACGGCCACTCCTAGGGAGAGTAGCAGCAGTGCTGAACTTTCTCCATTTATAGACAATTTGTCTTACCGTGGACTGATGAACAGCAAGGCTTTTGGAGATACTTTTTTAACCCTTTCCAGCTTTATGCAAGTCAACAATTCTTAATCGTAGGTCTTCTGAGAGCTCCTTTGTGTGAGGCATCATTCACATCAGGCAATGCTTCTTGTGAAAAGCAAACCCAGAACTGGTGTGTCTTTTTATAGGGCAGGGCAGCTGTAACTAACACCTCCAATCTCCTCTCATTGATTGGACTCCAGTTGTCTGACACCTCACTCCAATTAGCTCTTGGAGATGTCATTAGTCTAGGGATTCACATACTTTTTCCGCCTGCACTGTGAATGTTTACATGGTGTGTTTAATAAAAATATGGTAACATTTAATACTTTGTTTGTTTTTAGTTTAAACAGGCTGTGATTGTCTATTGTTGTGATTTAGATGAAGATCAGATCACATTTTATGACCAATTTGTGCAGAAATCCATATCATTCTAAAGGGTTTACATACTTTTTCTTGCAATTGTATTTAATTAAAAGGAAACCTCTAATAAAGATTTGATCTTGATGGTTTGTGTGCACCATCCACCTCATGTATCATATGGTTGGTCCAGTCTTCTACACATTCCCATAACTCCCTCCCTTTACTTTCTATCCCTCACTACCATATTGATTGCCATCTCTTGTTTGTGTAATACATAGAGTTGAGCGAACACCTGGATGTTCGGGTTCGAGAAGTTCGGCCGAACATCCCGGAAATGTTCGGGTTCGGGATCCGAACCCGATCCGAACTTCGTCCCGAACCCGAACCCCATTGAAGTCAATGGGGACCCGAACTTTTCGGCACTAAAAAGGCTGTAAAACAGCCCAGGAAAGAGCTAGAGGGCTGCAAAAGGCAGCAACATGTAGGTAAATCCCCTGCAAACAAATGTGGATAGGGAAATGAATTAAAATAAAAATTAAATAAATAAAAATTAACCAAAATCAATTGGAGAGAGGTTCCATAGCAGAGAATCTGGCTTCCCGTCACCCACCACTGGAACAGTCCATTCTCAGATATTTAGGCCCCGGCACCCAGGCAGAGGAGAGAGGTCCCGTAACAGAGAATCTGTCTTCATGTCAGCAGAGAATTAGTCTGCATGTCATAGCAGAGAATGAGGCTTCACGTCAGCCACCACTGCAACAGTCCATTGGCATATATTTAGGCCCAGCACCCAGGCAGAGGAGGGAGGTCCCGTAACAGAGAATCTGTCTTCATGTCAGCAGAGAATTAGTCTGCATGTCATAGCAGAGAATGAGGCTTCACGTCAGCCACCACTGCAACAGTCCATTGGCATATATTTAGGCCCAGCACACACACAGGCAGAGGAGAGAGGTCCCGTAACAGAGAATCTGGCTTCATGTCAGCAGAGAATCAGTCTGCATGTCATAGCAGAGAATGAGGCTTCACGTCAGCCACCACTGCAACAGTCCATTGGCATATATTTAGGCCCAGCACACACACAGGCAGAGGAGAGAGGTCCCGTAACAGAGGATCTGGCTTCATGTCAGCAGAGAATCAGTCTGCATGTCATAGCAGAGAATCAGGCTTCACGTCAGCCACCACTGCAACAGTCCATTGTCATAAATTTAGGCCCAGCACCCAGGCAGAGGAGAGAGGTCCCGTAACAGACAATCTGGCTTCATGTCAGCAGAGAATTAGTCTGCATGTCATAGCAGAGAATGAGGCTTCACGTCAGCCACCACTGCAACAGTCCATTGGCATATATTTAGGCCTAGCACACAGGCAGAGGAGAGAGGTCCCGTAACAGACAATCTGGCTTCATGTCAGCAGAGAATCAGTCTGCATGTCATAGCAGAGAATGAGGCTTCACGTCACCCACCACTGCAACAGTCCATTGGCATATATTTAGGCCTAGCACACAGGCAGAGCAGAGAGGTCCCGTAACAGACAATCTGGCTTCATGACAGCAGAGAATCAGTCTGCATGTCATAGCAGAGAATGAGGCTTCACGTCACCCACCACTGCAACAGTCCATTGGCATATATTTAGGCCTAGCACACAGGCAGAGCAGAGAGGTCCCGTAACAGACGATCTGGCTTCATGTCAGCAGAGAATCTGTCTGCATGTCATAGCAGAGAATGAGGCTTCACGTCAGCCACCACTGCAACAGTCCATTGGCATATATTTAGGCCTAGCACACAGGCAGAGGAGAGAGGTCAAGTAACAGACAATCTGGCTTCATGTCAGCAGAGAATCAGTCTGCATGTCATAGCAGAGAATGAGGCTTCACGTCAGCCACCACTGCAACAGTCCATTGGCATATATTTAGGCCCAGCACCCAGGCAGAGGAGGGAGGTCCCGTAACAGACAATCTGGCTTCATGTCAGCAGAGAATCAGTCTGCATGTCATAGCAGAGAATGAGGCTTCACGTCACCCACCACTGCAACAGTCCATTGGCATATATTTAGGCCCAGCACCCAGGCAGAGGAGGGAGGTCCCGTAACAGAGAATCTGTCTTCATGTCAGCAGAGAATTAGTCTGCATGTCATAGCAGAGAATGAGGCTTCACGTCAGCCACCACTGCAACAGTCCATTGGCATATATTTAGGCCCAGCACCCAGGCAGAGGAGGGAGGTCCCGTAACAGGGAATCTGTCTTCATGTCAGCAGAGAATTAGTCTGCATGTCATAGCAGAGAATGAGGCTTCACGTCAGCCACCACTGCAACAGTCCATTGGCATATATTTAGGCCCAGCACACACACAGGCAGAGGAGAGAGGTCCCGTAACAGACAATCTGGCTTCATGTCAGCAGAGAATTAGTCTGCATGTCATAGCAGAGAATGAGGCTTCACGTCAGCCACCACTGCAACAGTCCATTGGCATATATTTAGGCCCAGCACACACACAGGCAGAGGAGAGAGGTCCCGTAACAGAGAATCTGTCTTCATGTTAGCAGAGAATTAGTCTGCATGTCATAGCAGAGAATGAGGCTTCACGTCAGCCACCACTGCAACAGTCCATTGGCATATATTTAGGCCCAGCACACACACAGGCAGAGGAGAGAGGTCCCGTAACAGACAATCTGGCTTCATGTCAGCAGAGAATTAGTCTGCATGTCATAGCAGAGAATGAGGCTTCACGTCAGCCACCACTGCAACAGTCCATTGGCATATATTTAGGCCCAGCACACACACAGGCAGAGGAGAGAGGTCCCGTAACAGAGAATCTGTCTTCATGTCAGCAGAGAATTAGTCTGCATGTCATAGCAGAGAATCAGGCTTCACGTCACCCACCACTGCAACAGTCCATTGGCATATATTTAGGCCCAGCACCCAGGCAGAGGAGGGAGGTCCCGTAACAGAGAATCTGTCTTCATGTCAGCAGAGAATTAGTCTGCATGTCATAGCAGAGAATGAGGCTTCACGTCACCCACCACTGCAACAGTCCATTGGCATATATTTAGGCCTAGCACACAGGCAGAGGAGAGGTTCATTCAACTTTGGGTAGCCTCGCAATATAATGGTAAAATGAAAATAAAAATAGGATTGAATGAGGAAGTGCCCTGGAGTCCAATAATATATGGTTATGGGGAGGTAGTTAATGTCTAATCTGGACAAGGGACGGACAGGTCCTGTGGGATCCATGCCTGGTTCATTTTTATGAACGTCAGCTTGTCCACATTGGCTGTAGACAGGCGGCTGCGTTTGTCTGTAATGACGCCCCCTGCCGTGCTGAATACACGTTCAGACAAAACGCTGGCTGCCGGGCAGGCCAGCACCTCCAAGGCATAAAAGGCTAGCTCTGGCCACGTGGACAATTTAGAGACCCAGAAGTTGAATGGGGCCGAACCATCAGTCAGTACGTGGAGGGGTGTGCACACGTACTGTTCCACCATGTTAGTGAAATGTTGCCTCCTGCTAACACGTTGCGTATCAGGTGGTGGTGCAGTTAGCTGTGGCGTGTTGACAAAAGTTTTCCACATCTCTGCCATGCTAACCCTGCCCTCAGAGGAGCTGGCCGTGACACAGCTGCCTTGGCGACCTCTTGCTCCTCCTCTGCCTTGGCCTTGGGCTTCCACTTGTTCCCCTGTGACATTTGGGAATGCTCTCAGTAGCGCGTCTACCAACGTGCGCTTGTACTCGCGCATCTTCCTATCACGCTCCAGTGCAGGAAGTAAGGTGGGCACATTGTCTTTGTAGCGTGGATCCAGCAGGGTGGCAACCCAGTAGTCCGCACAGGTTAAAATGTGGGCAACTCTGCTGTCGTTGCGCAGGCACTGCAGCATGTAGTCGCTCATGTGTGCCAGGCTGCCCAGGGGTAAGGACAAGCTGTCCTCTGTGGGAGGCGTATCGTCATCGTCCTGCCTTTCCCCCCAGCCACGCACCAGTGATGGACCCGAGCTGCGTTGGGTGCCACCCCGCTGTGACCATGCTTCATCCTCATCCTCCTCCACCTCCTCCTCATCCTCGTCCTCCTCGTCCTCCAGTAGTGGGCCCTGGCTGGCCACATTTGTACCTGGCCTCTGCTGTTGCCAAAAACCTCCCTCTGAGTCACTTCGAAGAGACTGGCCTGAAAGTGCTAAAAATGACCCCTCTTCCTCCTCCTCCTCCTCCTCCTGGGCCACCTCCTCTTCCATCATCGCCCTAAGTGTTTTCTCAAGGAGACATAGAAGTGGTATTGTAACGCTGATAACGGTGTCATCGCCACTGGCCATGTTGGTGGAGTACTCGAAACAGCGCAACAGGGCACACAGGTCTCGCATGGAGGCCCAGTCATTGGTGGTGAAGTGGTGCTGTTCTGTAGTGCGACTGACCCGTGCGTGCTGCAGCTGAAACTCCACTATGGCCTGCTGCTGCTCGCACAGTCTGTCCAGCATGTGCAAGGTGGAGTTCCACCTGGTGGGCACGTCGCATATGAGGCGGTGAGCGGGAAGGCCGAAGTTACGCTGTAGCGCAGACAGGCGAGCAGCAGCAGGATGTGAACGCTGGAAGCGCGAACAGACGGCCCGCACTTTATGCAGCAGCTCTGACATGTCGGGGTAGTTGTGAATGAACTTCTGCACCACCAAATTCAGCACATGCGCCAAGCAAGGGATGTGCGTCAAATTGGCTAGTCCCAGAGCTGCAACGAGATTTCGCCCATTATCACACACCACCAGGCCGGGCTTGAGGCTCACCGGCAGCAACCACTCGTCGGTCTGTTGTTCTATACCCCGCCACAACTCCTGTGCGGTGTGGGGCCTGTCCCCCAAACATATGAGTTTCAGAATGGCCTGCTGACGTTTACCCCGGGCTGTGCTGAAGTTGGTGGTGAAGGTGTGTGGCTGACTGGATGAGCAGGTGGAAGAAGAGGAGGAGGAAGCCGAGAAGGAGGAGGTGGCAACAGGAGGCAAAGAATGTTGCCCTGCGATCCTTGGCGGCGGAAGGACGTGCGCCAAACAGCTCTCCGCCTGGGGCCCAGCTGCCACTACATTTACCCAGTGTGCAGTTAGGGAGATATAGCGTCCCTGGCCGTGCTTACTGGTCCACGTATCTGTGGTTAGGTGGACCTTGCCACAGATGGCGTTGCGCAGTGCACACTTGATTTTATCGGATACTTGGTTGTGCAGGGAAGGCACGGCTCTCTTGGAGAAGTAGTGCCGGCTGGGAACAACATACTGTGGGACAGCAAGCGACATGAGCTGTTTGAAGCTGTCTGTGTCCACCAGCCTAAATGACAGCATTTCATAGGCCAGTAGTTTAGAAATGCTGGCATTCAGGGCCAGGGATCGAGGGTGGCTAGGTGGGAATTTACGCTTTCTATCAAATGTTTGTGAGATGGAGAGCTGAACGCTGGCGTGTGACATGGTTGAGACGCTTGGTGACGGAGGTGGTGGTGGTGGTGTTGGTGGTACATCCCCTGTTTGCTGGGCGGCAGGTGCCAACGTTCCTCCAGAGGCGGAGGAAGAGGCCGAGGCGGCAGCAGCAGAATAGGCCGAGGCGGCAGCAGCAGAAGAGGTAGCAGGGGGAGCCTGAGTGACTTCCTTGGTTTTAAGGTGTTTACTCCACTGCAGTTCATGCTTTGCATGCAGGTGCCTGGTCATGCAGGTTGTGCTCAGGTTCAGAACGTTAATGCCTCGCTTCAGGCTCTGATGGCACAGCGTGCAAACCACTCGGGTCTTGTCGTCAGCACATTGTTTGAAGAAGTGCCATGCCAGGGAACTCCTTGAAGCTGCCTTTGGGGTGCTCGGTCCCAGATGGCGGCGGTCAGTAGCAGGCGGAGTCTCTTGGCGGCGGGTGTTCTGCTTTTGCCCACTGCTCCCTCTTTTGCTACGCTGTTGGCTCGGTCTCACCACTGCCTCTTCCTCCGAACTGTGAAAGTCAGTGGCACGACCTTCATTCCATGTGGGGTCTAGGACCTCATCGTCCCCTGCATCGTCTTCCACCCAGTCTTGATCCCTGACCTCCTGTTCAGTCTGCACACTGCAGAAAGACGCAGCAGTTGGCACCTGTGTTTCGTCATCATCAGAGACATGCTGAGGTGGTATTCCCATGTCCTCATCATCAGGAAACATAAGTGGTTGTGCGTCAGTGCATTCTATGTCTTTCACCGCTGGGGAAGGGCTAGGTGGATGCCCTTGGGAAACCCTGCCAGCGGAGTCTTCAAACAGCATAAGAGACTGCTGCATAACTTGAGGCTGAGACAGTTTCCCTGGTATGCATGGGGGTGATGTGACAGACTGATGGGGTTGGTTTTCAGGCGCCATCTGTGCGCTTTCTGCAGAAGACTGGGTGGGAGATAATGTGAACGTGCTGGATCCACTGTCGGCCACCCAATTGACTAATGCCTGTACCTGCTCAGGCCTTACCATCCTTAGAACGGCATTGGGCCCCACCATATATCGCTGTAAATTCTGGCGGCTACTGGGACCTGAGGTAGTTGGTACACTAGGACGTGTGGATGTGGCAGAACGGCCACGTCCTCTCCCAGCACCAGAGGGTCCACTAACACCACCACGACCATGTCCACGTCCGCGTCCCTTACTAGATGTTTTTCTCATTGTTATGGTTCACCACAACAACAAATATATTATTTGGCCCAATGTATTGTATTCAAATTCAGCGGGATATAAATTTGAGGCCTAGTATTTAGGCGCTGGGTGACCGGTATGGATTTAGTGACAGAATTAGACTTGGAAATGCACAGAAGCGTGTGTGTGAAGTTATTCTGAATGACCCTATGTGCACCTTCAATATGATCTACCCTTTTAGGGATAGATTTCAAATAGCTCTGATATAGCAGAAACGACTAAATTATGAAATTGCTAAATTGGGAATTGTATTTCAACCCAGAACAAAAAATGTGCTTTGACGGACACTAAATAACTTTCCCAGCCACAACAGGACAGCGGTAACGAGAGATTTAGCGGGATATAAATTTGAGGCCTAGTATTTAGGCGCTGGGTGACAGGTATGGGTTTAGTGACAGAATTAGATTTGGAAATGCACAGTAGCGGGTGTGTGAAGTTATTCTGAATGACCCTATGTGCACCTTGAATATTATATACCCTTTTAGGGATAGATTTCAAATAGCTCTGATATAGCAGAAACCACTAAATTATGAAATTGCTAAATTGGGAATTGTATTTCAACCCAGAACAAGAAATGTGCTTGAACGGACACTAAATAACTCGCCCAGCTACAGCACTAGGGACAGATTTAGCGGGATATAAATTTGAGGCCTAGTATTTAGGCGCTGGGTGACAGGTATGGGTTTAGTGCCAGAATTAGACTTGGAAATACACAGTAGCGGGTGTGTGTGAAGTTATTCTGAATGACCCAATGTGCACCTTGAATATTATATACCCTTTTAGGGATAGATTTCAAATAGCTCTGATATAGCAGAAACCACTAAATTATGAAATTGCTAAATTGGGAATTGTATTTCAACCCAGAACAAGAAATGTGCTTGAACGGACACTAAATAACTCGCCCAGCTACAGCACTAAGGACAGATTTAGCGGGATATAAATTTGAGGCCTAGTATTTAGGCGCTGGGTGACAGGTATGGGTTTAGTGCCAGAATTAGACTTGGAAATACACAGTAGCGGGTGTGTGTGAAGTTATTCTGAATGACCCAATGTGCACCTTGAATATTATATACCCTTTTAGGGATAGATTTCAAATAGCTCTGATATAGCAGAAACCACTAAATTATGAAATTGCTAAATTGGGAATTGTATTTCAACCCAGAACAAGAAATGTGCTTGAACGGACACTAAATAACTCGCCCAGCTACAGCACTAGGGACAGATTTAGCGGGATATAAATTTGAGGCCTAGTATTTAGGCGCTGGGTGACAGGTATGGGTTTAGTGCCAGAATTAGACTTGGAAATACACAGTAGCGGGTGTGTGTGAAGTTATTCTGAATGACCCAATGTGCACCTTGAATATTATATACCCTTTTAGGGATAGATTTCAAATAGCTCTGATATAGCAGAAACCACTAAATTATGAAATTGCTAAATTGGGAATTGTATTTCAACCCAGAACAAGAAATGTGCTTGAACGGACACTAAATAACTCGCCCAGCTACAGCACTAGGGACAGATTTAGCGGGATATAAATTTGAGGCCTAGTATTTAGGCGCTGGGTGACAGGTATGGGTTTAGTGCCAGAATTAGACTTGGAAATACACAGTAGCGGGTGTGTGTGAAGTTATTCTGAATGACCCAATGTGCACCTTGAATATTATATACCCTTTTAGGGATAGATTTCAAATAGCTCTGATATAGCAGAAACCACTAAATTATGAAATTGCTAAATTGGGAATTGTATTTCAACCCAGAACAAGAAATGTGCTTGAACGGACACTAAATAACTCGCCCAGCTACAGCACTAAGGACAGATTTAGCGGGATATAAATTTGAGGCCTAGTATTTAGGCGCTGGGTGACAGGTATGGGTTTAGTGCCAGAATTAGACTTGGAAATACACAGTAGCGGGTGTGTGTGAAGTTATTCTGAATGACCCAATGTGCACCTTGAATATTATATACCCTTTTAGGGATAGATTTCAAATAGCTCTGATATAGCAGAAACCACTAAATTATGAAATTGCTAAATTGGGAATTGTATTTCAACCCAGAACAAGAAATGTGCTTGAACGGACACTAAATAACTCGCCCAGCTACAGCACTAAGGACAGATTTAGCGGGATATAAATTTGAGGCCTAGTATTTAGGCGCTGGGTGACAGGTATGGGTTTAGTGCCAGAATTAGACTTGGAAATACACAGTAGCGGGTGTGTGTGAAGTTATTCTGAATGACCCAATGTGCACCTTGAATATTATATACCCTTTTAGGGATAGATTTCAAATAGCTCTGATATAGCAGAAACCACTAAATTATGAAATTGCTAAATTGGGAATTGTATTTCAACCCAGAACAAGAAATGTGCTTGAACGGACACTAAATAACTCGCCCAGCTACAGCACTAAGGACAGATTTAGCGGGATATAAATTTGAGGCCTAGTATTTAGGCGCTGGGTGACAGGTATGGGTTTAGTGCCAGAATTAGACTTGGAAATACACAGTAGCGGGTGTGTGTGAAGTTATTCTGAATGACCCAATGTGCACCTTGAATATTATATACCCTTTTAGGGATAGATTTCAAATAGCTCTGATATAGCAGAAACCACTAAATTATGAAATTGCTAAATTGGGAATTGTATTTCAACCCAGAACAAGAAATGTGCTTGAACGGACACTAAATAACTCGCCCAGCTACAGCACTAGGGACAGATTTAGCGGGATATAAATTTGAGGCCTAGTATTTAGGCGCTGGGTGACAGGTATGGGTTTAGTGCCAGAATTAGACTTGGAAATACACAGTAGCGGGTGTGTGTGAAGTTATTCTGAATGACCCAATGTGCACCTTGAATATTATATACCCTTTTAGGGATAGATTTCAAATAGCTCTGATATAGCAGAAACCACTAAATTATGAAATTGCTAAATTGGGAATTGTATTTCAACCCAGAACAAGAAATGTGCTTGAACGGACACTAAATAACTCGCCCAGCTACAGCACTAAGGACAGATTTAGCGGGATATAAATTTGAGGCCTAGTATTTAGGCGCTGGGTGACAGGTATGGGTTTAGTGCCAGAATTAGACTTGGAAATACACAGTAGCGGGTGTGTGTGAAGTTATTCTGAATGACCCAATGTGCACCTTGAATATTATATACCCTTTTAGGGATAGATTTCAAATAGCTCTGATATAGCAGAAACCACTAAATTATGAAATTGCTAAATTGGGAATTGTATTTCAACCCAGAACAAGAAATGTGCTTGAACGGACACTAAATAACTCGCCCAGCTACAGCACTAGGGACAGATTTAGCGGGATATAAATTTGAGGCCTAGTATTTAGGCGCTGGGTGACAGGTATGGGTTTAGTGCCAGAATTAGACTTGGAAATACACAGTAGCGGGTGTGTGTGAAGTTATTCTGAATGACCCAATGTGCACCTTGAATATTATATACCCTTTTAGGGATAGATTTCAAATAGCTCTGATATAGCAGAAACCACTAAATTATGAAATTGCTAAATTGGGAATTGTATTTCAACCCAGAACAAGAAATGTGCTTGAACGGACACTAAATAACTCGCCCAGCTACAGCACTAAGGACAGATTTTTTTTTCCTTTTTTTTTTTTTTTAACTTTAAATATTTAATTTTATTAATTATAATACAAAAAAATACAAATCAATACAACATTTGTAGTACTATAAAATCCACAAGTCCGTCTATTCCAACCCTGAGCATACTCGGCAATAATTACATAAAGACAAATGCCCATAACCATATGAGTATTGAAAATCAAATGGAGATCCCACCCTCTGGGGGAGAGGCCAGAATCCCCCAGCATCCATCATTTAATGCCTGAGGGACCTGCCATCCCCCAGCATCTCTACAGCTTCTGCAGTACTCCAGAACAACTGCACATTCTTTGCCGATACAGACAAGTAGAAAAGACCGGACTTATGAGATCTTCCCCATCCCGCCCCCCAAACCCCCCACCTTGCAGGAAAAAAAAAAAAAAAAAAAAAAAAAAAAAAAATAATAATTCCCAATTAATTATCCGTGTCCCAATCTTCCCACAGCTGACTCCACTTTGCGCAGGATCCTCTTTGTTTGTACAGAATCCTCTCATAGTTTCTCACTTTCTCAACCAGACCCAGCCAATTACTGCAGTCTGGAGTAGAAGAGCAAAACCATGATCTGGAGATGAGAAGCCTAGCCAAAAACATCACCTTGATCAACAAACAGCGTTTTATAGGCTGGTAATCCACCTCCGATAGGTCTCCCAGGACCCATATCCTGGGAGACAAAGGAACCACAATACCGAGTTTACGAGCCAGATTGGATTGGACCTGTCTCCAATAGCTGCTCACCATTGGGCAGTCCCAAAACAGATGTAAGTGATCTGCCTCGGAGTCACCACAGCGTGGGCAGTCAGAGGAGGCTCTAAGTCCCCTCCTATATAACCATACAGGTGTCACATAGATTTTATGCATAATATTAAATTGTACAACCGTGTGATTAAAATTATGTGAAACCAACTTTAAACTTTCCCCTATATTCTCCCAATTTGGAGGGCCCACCTCTGAGAGCAAAGAAGACCAGGATTTCTGTCCTGGAGAGAGAACATCTAAAAAAAAATTCTTCATTAAGTGACTATAACAATGTGATATTTTAATTCTCGTGACAGTTTTCTTACAAATTAAATCGTGTAAAAATTCAGGAGTGTCTATAATAAAGACGTGACTATTCGTAGTGCTAGAGAGTGCTGACCTCAATTGAAAGTATGCATACCAAGCCACCTCATCTAAATTTGCCCTTTGCTTTAGTTCCTTAAGGGGCAGGATTTGTCCACCACTAACCACTTGATGTAAATACTGAATATTTTTGGTCCTCCAGTACTGGCTACAGCTCAGATCTCTCAGGTTCATAAGCTTTGAATTATGCCACAATGGGGTACAAACGAGTGATGCCTTGACTCCGCACCAACTCCTTATGGCCGCCCAAGTCTTTGTAGCCATTCTGCAGAAAAGTGTATAACCACCCAGTATGTTTAATAAGTAGTCAGATTCCAATACGGTAAAAAAATCCGAAAAACCTGAGTCCTTCACCACTCTGCTGCAGAAATGGCTATTTTCCCAATCATTGAAAAGGCAGAGTTGGGAAGCCACAAAGTAGCCCTTAAAATAGGGGAGGTTAAGACCTCCCCGATTATAGGGCATAGAAAAATAAAGTGCCTTCAGTCTCACGCGCTTCCTCCCCCATACTAAGTCGTTAAGCATCCGCTCTATCAATCTAAAGTATTTATCTGCAATCCAAACAGGTGAGTTACGCAGGACGTAAAGAACCTGGGGAAGCACTACCATTTTTATTAAGGAAATTCTGTCCGCTCTTGCAAACAGAATTTTTTGCCATATCTTAATTTTAGCCCTCAGTTTTATCAGCAAAGGGATCAAATTGAGTTGTAAATATTCCTGTGGTTTAGCAGAAACTATTATCCCCAGGTACTTTATTGAGTCCGAGATCGTTAACTGGTTATCCCATTCGCCCCGCAACTCGTCTATAGGGAGAAGAACGGTCTTGTCCCAGTTGATCTCCAGACCAGATGGATCAGAAAAGAGACCAACCAGGTCCATTATACGAGGGAGAGTGGTATCTGTTTGGTGAATAAAGAGCAGAATATCGTCTGCATAGAGGGATACCCGATCGTGCTTCCCCATTATACCGAAGCCGACCACCTTCGGATCCTGCCTTATACTAGCCGCTAGGGGTTCGATGTAAATGTTAAATAAAAGGGGGGAGAGGGGACAGCCTTGACGGGTACCTCTTTCTAGAGCGAAGCTCTCTGTCGTCATATCATTGATCCTAATCCTAGCTACTGGAGAGTTATATAATAGCTGAACCATCGCCATAAATCTTGGGCCAAAGCCCATTTTTTTCATCACCTCCCAGAGGAAAGTCCACTCCACCCTGTCGAAGGCTTTAGTAGCGTCCAGCGACAGGATGGAGCGAGTGCCACACTCCGGGGACTGAATATTCATAAATAGCCTATGGAGATTATGCTGGGTGCCTCTTTTTGGCATAAAGCCATTTTGATCTGGATGAATGATAGTAGATATTACTCGCGAAAGCCTCCTAGCCAAAACTTTTGATAGTAACTTAACATCAGTATTTAATAAGGAGATTGGCCTGTAGGAGCTCAATTCTGCCGGGTCCTTATCCTTTTTTGGGATTAAAACAATGAGAGCCTCCATCATAGAGCATGGTAGTCCCCCTCCCTTTAATGCCTGAGTAAAAACCTCTAGCATCTGAGGGAGAGTCACCTCACTGTACTTGCGATAAACCTCATATGGAAGGCCATCCAGTCCTGGCGATGAGTTCCCCGAGATAGACCCCAGGGCCTCCTGCAGCTCCGAGAGAGACAACTCCTCTTCCAGACATTCTATTTGAGCTTTATTTAAAGTAGAGAGAGGAATTTTCTCCAAGAACCGCATCGCCAGTTCGGATGACAAACCAGGTGAGGATCTATATATCTGAGTAAAGTATTGTAAAAAAGTATCTCTCACTCCTTCTAAATCTGTTATAATTACCCCCTCTGTGTTGCGAATCAAAGTAATAGATTGTTTTTTCTTATCTTGTTGTGTAATAATTCTGGCTAAGAGCTTACCAGGGCGTCCAGACTCTGAAAAATATTTAATCCCCTTAAAAAATACTCTATGGTTTGCTTTCTCAGTTACATATTTCTCCAGAGAACAACTGGCCTTCTGAAGCTCTTCCCTGTTGTGCTCAGTGGGTTGACTGATAAATCGCTCAGTTGTAAGTGCGACAGTCTTGACCAGTTCCTCCTCTTTTTTCCTAAATGTTCTCTTTACTGCCGAGATCTCACTTATAAAAACCCCCCTCAGGTATGCTTTCATGGAGTCCCACACTATATTAATGTTAGCAGAGGGTAAATTCACCTCCAAAAAGGAGGATATCAGTATCCTGATGGACTGTGGATTGTCCAGAATAGTGAGCCAGTATGGATTCAACTTGAATCCCAACCCCCCACCATCCTTATTCTCCCCAGTGCGCACCTCAATTAGTACGGGTGAGTGGTCCGAGACTGTTCTTACTCCATATCTTATCTTCCGAATGTTACTCAGATTGCTCTCATTAGTGAATGCTAGATCGATCCTGGACATTGCTCTGCCACTCCTACTAACACAAGAGTATACTCTCTTTCCTCCGCCCAGGTGTTCCCATATATCCACCACTCCTACTTCCAAGCAGAACTGGGGCAGCGACGAATTACAAAGGTTCCTTTCCCGTGCTGCATCTGATCTAAATCTGTCTTTTTTGGGATCCATAACCGCGTTAAAATCCCCCATCAGGATTAACCGACATTCTGGTCTCTGTTCAAAAAAAAGCGTTAACTGGATAAGTGGGTACATTGAAAATGGCGGAGGTATATAAAAAAAAGCAAGGATGTAACTGTATCCATACAGCTTACCATGCAGAAAAATAAATCTGCCCTGATCATCTATATGGGATTTTATAAGGATGAAATCTACAGAGTTATGAATCAGAACTGAGACACCCCTAGAAGAGCCGCTAAAAGTGGAGTGGTAGGATTGAGCATTCCATCCCGTTGTCAAGCGGGACAAGGTTTCCTTAGTGAGGTGAGTTTCTACTATGCAGATAATTGCTGGGAGATATCTTTTTAATGCATCCATAATAGCTTGCCTTTTTACCCTTTCCCCGAGCCCTCTGACATTCCAGGATACAATTCTAGTGGACATCAATCACCAAAAAAAAAAAAAAAAAAAAAAAAAAAAAAAAAACCCCTTCCTGCAAGGTGGGTTCCCTCCCACCCCTATCCTCCCACCCCCCCTCTCTATTGGTCCGCCCGATCTCGTCGGCGAGCCTCTAACTTCCGGCCGTTCTCCCCGTCCTGGCCCCGCCTCCCATCCATCCCTTCAATTATAGTAGTAAACAGATTTAAATATCCCTTTGCTCCATCCAATCTAACGCTTGTTGTGGTGTCTCAAAAAAAAAGAAGTCCCACTATGGATCACTCTTAATTTCGCTGGATACTGTAAAGAATATTTAATCTCCTTAGCCGCCAAGCGTTTCTTTATCTCCATAAACTTTCTTCTTTTTTCCTGAGTCTGCCGCGCAAAATCAGGGAAGAAGAGCAGTTTAGAACCCTGATGTTCAATGGGAGTGCATTCTCTTGCTCTTCTCAGTATCATATCTCTGTCTGCGGACAGTAATAGCTTCATTAGAATCGCACGCGGCGGCCGCCCTGGGGTGGGTTTCCCTCCTGGGATTCGATGGGCTCTTTCTATTTGAAACATGGAGGAAAAATTATCGCTGCCAAGGTTGTGCATGACCACCTCTTTGAGTTGTGCCTCCAAGAGTCGGCCTTCAGCTCCTTCTGGGAAACCAATTATGCGTACATTGTTTCGCCTAGACCTATTTTCCAGGTCCTCTAGCTTATTTTGTAGAGCTAGATTTTCTGTAGTAAGAAGGAGAAGTTTAGATTTTATCATGTCCATGTCGGTTTGCAGAAGGTCGACTGTTTTTTCCACATTGAGGACTCGGTCACGGATTTTTAACAGATCTTCTCTTATTAGAGAAATATCACTCTGTACCGACCCCAGTTGAGTGGACATCCCTTGCACTACAATGCCGTTGTTTTCCACCGCGCCAAGGATTCTATCCAGAACAGATGGATCGTATTCAGTTTGCATTTGTGCAGAGAGACCTTCCTCTCCTGCCTCCGGATCCACCACCCCTGATCCATCCTCAAAGGGGTCAGCAGTTTGGGGAATTTTAGCAAATTTCCTCAAATTAGCAGAGGATTTAATTTTAGCTGGATTTTTTTCGTTTAAGAAAGGTGATTTCAAGAACTTATCGATCTTGTTCTCTGGAGTCTTAACCCCCAGTTTAGTTGCAGTAGAGTCAACAGACCGTCGCTTAGGGGCCATTCTTTTCCCTTCTTCCTGTTCCTCTATTTTGCCCTTTGTATCACCGTTTACTTCTTTTATTTTTATTTTTTTTTTCCTTTTTTTTTTTTTTCCCCCCTTTTCTGTTCTTCCTCCTTTTAACCCCACTCTCTCTTGTTATCTTCTCCCCTTTTTTTTTTTTCCCTCCTTTCCTTCCCCTTTTCCTTTTTCTTTTTCCCCCTTCTCTTTTTTTTTTTTTTTCTCCTTTCTCCTTCTCTCTTTCTTTCCCCCCTCTTCCCTTCCTTCTTCCTCTTTTCCCTTCGCCGGGCACCGAAAAAATAAATAAATAAAAAATTACATAAGAAAACAGAAGTGTATCTCCTCAGTGAGCAGTGCAGCAGTGCAAAGCAGCAGGGAAACCGGCAGTCCAGCACAAAAAAAAAGAGAGCAAATCATATGGAGAAGAAAGAGGCGAACAATAAGCTAATCTCACGTGTCCAGAAGAAATCTCAATCCTGGTGTGCACTGCAGCCGTGTCGGATATTAAAGTTGTACACGAAGACAGCGTCCTCCCCAATCCCCAGGGCAGCAAACAGTCCAGGCGTCAGGCCGTCGCACACCAATGGAGGGAAAACTTCAAGGAGATCCACGCGGCAAACAAGTCCAGGGGAGGAAAGGAGAGCAGAGCAGGCAGCGGAGAGAGAGGTTAGGAGGATCACCAAGCAGGATCAGAGGCAGAGACGCGGCACCCAACAGCATGAAACAAAGCAGGAGAACCAGCAAGCAGACCAGCGCAGCGCCGCGGCTCAAGGCATCAGCTGTTCGGCGTCAGCGCAGCGCAGCTGTTCGGATGGAGCCGGGAGCTCGGACGGAGGAGGCCAGTGAGAGGGGAGAACGAGACGTGACGTGTTCACGTCATCACGCCGCCCTTTTGACGACTAAGGACAGATTTAGCGGGATATAAATTTGAGGCCTAGTATTTAGGCGCTGGGTGACAGGTATGGGTTTAGTGCCAGAATTAGACTTGGAAATACACAGTAGCGGGTGTGTGTGAAGTTATTCTGAATGACCCAATGTGCACCTTGAATATTATATACCCTTTTAGGGATAGATTTCAAATAGCTCTGATATAGCAGAAACCACTAAATTATGAAATTGCTAAATTGGGAATTGTATTTCAACCCAGAACAAGAAATGTGCTTGAACGGACACTAAATAACTCGCCCAGCTACAGCACTAGGGACAGATTTAGCGGGATATAAATTTGAGGCCTAGTATTTAGGCGCTGGGTGACAGGTATGGGTTTAGTGCCAGAATTAGACTTGGAAATACACAGTAGCGGGTGTGTGTGAAGTTATTCTGAATGACCCAATGTGCACCTTGAATATTATATACCCTTTTAGGGATAGATTTCAAATAGCTCTGATATAGCAGAAACCACTAAATTATGAAATTGCTAAATTGGGAATTGTATTTCAACCCAGAACAAGAAATGTGCTTGAACGGACACTAAATAACTCGCCCAGCTACAGCACTAAGGACAGATTTAGCGGGATATAAATTTGAGGCCTAGTATTTAGGCGCTGGGTGACAGGTATGGGTTTAGTGCCAGAATTAGACTTGGAAATACACAGTAGCGGGTGTGTGTGAAGTTATTCTGAATGACCCAATGTGCACCTTGAATATTATATACCCTTTTAGGGATAGATTTCAAATAGCTCTGATATAGCAGAAACCACTAAATTATGAAATTGCTAAATTGGGAATTGTATTTCAACCCAGAACAAGAAATGTGCTTGAACGGACACTAAATAACTCGCCCAGCTACAGCACTAAGGACAGATTTAGCGGGATATAAATTTGAGGCCTAGTATTTAGGCGCTGGGTGACAGGTATGGGTTTAGTGCCAGAATTAGACTTGGAAATACACAGTAGCGGGTGTGTGTGAAGTTATTCTGAATGACCCAATGTGCACCTTGAATATTATATACCCTTTTAGGGATAGATTTCAAATAGCTCTGATATAGCAGAAACCACTAAATTATGAAATTGCTAAATTGGGAATTGTATTTCAACCCAGAACAAGAAATGTGCTTGAACGGACACTAAATAACTCGCCCAGCTACAGCACTAAGGACAGATTTAGCGGGATATAAATTTGAGGCCTAGTATTTAGGCGCTGGGTGACAGGTATGGGTTTAGTGCCAGAATTAGACTTGGAAATACACAGTAGCGGGTGTGTGTGAAGTTATTCTGAATGACCCAATGTGCACCTTGAATATTATATACCCTTTTAGGGATAGATTTCAAATAGCTCTGATATAGCAGAAACCACTAAATTATGAAATTGCTAAATTGGGAATTGTATTTCAACCCAGAACAAGAAATGTGCTTGAACGGACACTAAATAACTCGCCCAGCTACAGCACTAGGGACAGATTTAGCTGGATATAAATTTGAGGCCTAGTATTTAGGCGCTGGGTGACAGGTATGGGTTTAGTGCCAGAATTAGACTTGGAAATACACAGTAGCGGGTGTGTGTGAAGTTATTCTGAATGACCCAATGTGCACCTTGAATATTATATACCCTTTTAGGGATAGATTTCAAATAGCTCTGATATAGCAGAAACCACTAAATTATGAAATTGCTAAATTGGGAATTGTATTTCAACCCAGAACAAGAAATGTGCTTGAACGGACACTAAATAACTCGCCCAGCTACAGCACTAAGGACAGATTTAGCGGGATATAAATTTGAGGCCTAGTATTTAGGCGCTGGGTGACCGGTATGGATTTAGTGACAGAATTAGACTGGGATATGGCCAAAAAATAAACAGACTATTGCTGGTTAAATGCACTTGGTGTGACAGCTTCACCCTGATGTAGGCTTTAGCCAAAAAACAACCACACCATTGAGGGTTAAATGCACTTGGTGACAGGCGCAGCTTGCCCCTGATTTAGTATATGGCCAAAAAATGAACAGACTATTGCTGGTTAAATGCACTTGGTGTGACAGCTTCACCCTGATGTAGGCTTTAGCCAAAAAAACCACACCATTGAGGGTTAAATGCACTTGGTGACAGGCGCAGCTTGCCCCTGATTTTGTATATGGCCAAAAAATGAACAGACTATTGCTGGTTAAATGCACTTGGTGTGACAGCTTCACCCTGATGTAGGCTTTAGCCAAAAAACAACCACACCATTGAGGGTTAAATGCACTTGGTCGCAGCTTGTGCTGGCGCACCACAAGACACAAAATGGCCGCCGATCACCCCAGAAAAATGTGACTGACAAACGGTCTGGGCAGCCTAAAAACAGTGAGCAATTGAGGATCAGCAGCTCAATGATCCACAGCTGCAGATCGATCAGTTAATCAAGTCCTTTGGAGGAGTTAATCTGCCTAATCTCGCCCTACTGTCGCAGCCGCAACCTCTCCCTACGCTAATCAGAGCAGAGTGACGGGCGGCGCTATGTGACTCCAGCTTAAATAGAGGCTGGGTCACATGGTGCTCTGGCCAATCACAGCCATGCCAATAGTAGGCATGGCTGTGATGGCCTCTTGGGGCAAGTAGTATGACGCTTGTTGATTGGCTGCTTTGCAGCCTTTCAAAAAGCGCCAAGAAAGCGTCACAAAAGCGCGAAGAAAACGACGAACACCGAACCCGAACCCGGACTTTTACGAAAATGTCCGGGTTCGGGTCCGTGTCACGGACACCCCAAAATTCGGTACGAACCCGAACTATACAGTTCGAGTTCGCTCATCCCTAGTAATACATCATCCAAGAAAATAATAAAAGGATTATTTAGGTACCTACTAACTGTACACATACCATACTGTACCGTAACCTCTGGAATTGTGTTATTCATGCCCCTTCTTAATTATGTCAGTCCTACCTGACTGATAATTTATTTAGACTATTGTCTAGGCAGATGCTATTGTTGCACATTTGCGCAAAAATTGCATGGAAATCTGTGCCATGTAACATAGTGTCACCTTCTCTACATATTTGTTTGCCATTGTATTACATATAAGATACCTTATGAGATAGCAAATAAAGAGATTACTTTGAGTCCCAACTAATCAATGGATTACTTGGGTCTCCTCATATCAATGTCTGGTTTGACATGGGTCATGTATTTACTACAGCCAATGACTGGTCCTAGCAGTGACGTGTCACCAATGCATCATGTCACTGGGACAATGCATGGTTGACAAATCACTGCTGTGCACGCTCCACTTTAAATGACAGGGTCAGGCAGTGAAAATTGGAGAAGGGATTGCAGTGTCAGACAAAGAAGATTCTCTTCAAGTAATGGCAACACCACCATTTCTCCCAAAGGCTCATTTGCATATATTAAAACTTAATTTTTCTCAGCAATGTGGGCACCTATGAACATGGTACCAGAAGAGATGCCTTCAGATACCAAGCACACATGCAACAGGCCAACTATTTTCATAGGTACAAATCTGCTGAAGGATGCCCTTTAATACATTAGCTTAATGTCACAAGTAATGGGGAGGGGAAAACACCAGATAACAAACAGAAGGAAATAGACCTCAAAGCTAAAGGAGATTGATGGTGACCTCATAGGAATCCATAGACCTTTCCCTGACTCCTGCCAATATTATTAGACCCTGAAGGTGGAAATACTCATACACCATAACCTTAGCCCTGGAGACCCTGGAAATCCCTAGGAGTGGTGGCAGGGAATGAGACTACTGATGCCTTCCCAGATGAAGGAACCAGCGTCTTCCTGAGGCGTAGAAAACAAAAAACACAAGCGAACAACAAAATGCACTTAGCTTAAAGAAGAATGGAGGAGCAGGAGATCCAAAGGAACAACACACCAGCTCAACCAACTCCAGCAGGAAATATCAACCGCATAGTAAGCAGTGTGAGTCAGAACTAAATAGAGCCTCAGAAATTACCACAAGCTGCACCTGACAAGAGGTGTGGTCATTACCAAACAACAACACTACAAGGAGAAAACAGAGAGACTGTCAGATACCCTCACGTGCCGCCATTCTATCAGATCTTCTCACCTCTGTCAGAGGAACCATGACACTTACTTTTTTATGGAAAAGCCTTATTTAAGTATAAAAGCTGACAGTAATATTTACTGAACATAGGATTTTTACACTATACACTTCATACAGTGGATATAAAAAGTCTACACACCCCCATTAAAATGTCACGTTTCTGTGATGTAAAAAAAAATGAGACAAAGATAAATCATTTCAGAACTTTTTCCACCTTTAATGTGACCTAAAAAGAAACTGAAATCTTTTAGGTAGAGGAAAGAAAAAATATAAAAATAAAATAACATGGTTGCATAAGTGTGCACACCCTTAAACTAATAGTTTGTTGAAGCACCTTTTGATTTTATTACAGCACCCAGTCTTTTTGGGTATGAGTCTATCAGCATGGCACATTTTGACTTGACAAAGTTTTGCCCACTCTTCTTTGCAAAAACACTCCAAATCTGTCAGATTGCGACAGCATCTCCTGTGCACAGCCCTCTTCAGATCACCCCTCAGGTTTACAATCAGATTCAGGTCTGGGCTCTGGCTGGGCCATTCCAAAACGTTTCTTCTGATGAAGCTATTCCTCTGTTGATTTGGATGTATGCTCTGGGTCGTTGTCATGCTGAAAAATGAAGTTCCTCTTCATGTTCAGCTCTATAGAAGAAGCCTGAAGGTTTTGTGCCAATATTGACTGGTATTTGGTACTATTCACAATTTCCTGTAGCTTAACTAAGGCCCCAGTTCCAGCTGAAGAAAAACAGCCCCAAAGCATGATGATGCCACCACCATGCTTCACTGTGGGTATGGTGTTCTTTTGGTGATGTGCAGTGCTGTTTTTGCACCAAACATATCTTTTGGAATTATGGCCAAAAAGTTCAACCTTGGTTTCATCACACCATAACACCTTTTCCCACATGCTTTTGGGAGACTTTAGATGTGTTTTTGCAAAATGTAGCCTGGCTTGGATGTTTTTCTTCGTAAGAAAAGGCTTTCGTCTTGCCACTCTACCCCATAACCCAGACATATGAAGAATACGTGAGATTGTTGTCGAATGTACCACACAGCCAGTACTTGCCAGATATTCCTGCAGCTCCTTTAATGTTGCTGTAGGCCTCTTCGTAGCCCCCCAGACCAGGTTTCTTCTCGTCTTTTCATATATTTTTGGAGGTCACTGTCGTGCCATATTTTCTTCACTGTGTTCGATGGTATATCTAATGCCTTGGAAATTATTTTGTACCCTTCTCCTGACTGATACCTTATAACAATGAGATCCCTCTGATACTTTGAAAGCTCTCTGTGGACCATGGCTTTTGCTGTGGGATGCGACTAAGAAAATTTCAGGAAAGACCAACTAGAGCAGCTGAACTTTATTTGGGGTTAATCAGAAGCACTTTAAATGATGGCAGGTGTATGCTGACTCCTATTTAACATGATTTTGAATGTGATTGCTTAATTCTGAACACAGCTACATCCCCAGTTATAAGAGGGTGTGCACACTTGTGCAACCACATTATTTTAGTTTTTTGTTTTTTTTTCTTCCCTCAACCTAAAATATTTCAGTTTGTTTTTCAATTGAGTGGTACAGTTTATAGGTCACATTAAAGGTGGGAAAAGTTCTGAAATGATTTATCTTTGTCTCATTTTTTTACAGCACAGAAACCTGACATTTTTATATCCACTGTATATAGATTTTTTTCTCTGACCAGGTCTCCCAGAAATATTATAATGTGTGATCAACAATCAGCTTTTTTAACTACTATATTTTAGTCTTACAAAAACTTCCACAAAATGATTTCATGTAACAAGAAAGCAAACCACTGAAATACAAGTAACAGAAGCCATTACTACCTCAGGGAATTGTTAGCAATCTCAAGACACCATTGTGTACTTCTTTCTCATTTTGACTTCTTGTAAGTGAAACAATCAATAGAGCATTGAGTGACAAAGTGATATGTTATTGTCAGTTATTACCAGAAAATCATGGGAACTAAAGCAAAAATGGATAGCAAAGTAAAAAATAAAAAAATTCTACACATTTATTTTAGTTTGATTTTTTGATATGTGAATTTGTAAATGTGTGAACCTCATTCACAAATCTGCAGTCCTGAAAGTAATGGCAATGACATGTTGTGCCAAATGGCAAACCTAGCCCCAATACAGTATATCTATATTGAAAATCAATGTTATGTTTATCTGGTGCAAACCTACTGTCCCATACGACCAACTCCCTCGGAGAGAAATGTCTAAGTACACCCCTCGTTCTTCACAATACCTCTGATGGTGAGTATAGACTTTCCCGACTGGTGTACCAGTGGCTACCTCTGAGGTGGGTTGGGACACGAGAGAACTGGTACCCTGGTGTAGACCCACTAGACTGACATCCATATGGCATGGTAAACCCAGAGGGTGCTGGGAGGCCAGAGTCTGATCGGGCAAGATCAAAGCACTAAGTCTGAGGTCAGGGGCAGGCAGAAAAGTAGCAGATCTATAAACGAAAAAGCAAGTGGAGATAATATATAAAAATATCACTTTATTCTCAAATATAAAGTAGGGGAAAAGACAGGATGGTAAACAGTATACAGAGAAACATAGGGCAATATACACAATTGCGTAACCATGTATGTCCACACGAGGATAAGCATGGATAGCCTACAGGTAAAAATGATTATGGTGCATGGACAACCAATACTGCATAGCAGATAGTAAGATTAACCCAAGAAAGGGGTATATGCTGTCAAGCAGAATAAATAAATCACTGATTGTCCATGGACCTCACATCAAAAAAGTTTTTTTCTTATATAGACATCCAAGACCAAGACATATATAATAAAATGTCACAAATAGAATCGGTCACTGGATATCAAGATATAATGATGATCCTGGGCCTAATATGGATGTGATATAATACCATGTATAGAAATACCATAGTACTATAAGTGGAATGTACCTGAGGCCATGATAAACGCAATTAGGTAAGCCCAAAGCACAAGACCTCGACGCGCGTTTCACCTCAGCGGCTTCGTCAGGAGGTACTAAGTAACAGAGTGACAGGGTATATATAGTCTAAGTAGAGGTCCAATTTAATTACCTGGATTGCGAACACCTGTGATCTGGTGGAGCGGGAGCGGAGACACCATGATCCATGGAGCCATCTCTCAGCGCATGCGCGGTGCATACAGACGTCACGGAGCACATTGAGATGACGCCGTGCAGTGCATGCGTGATCCGCGACCCAGTGGAACGCAGGTGAACCGCAAATCGCGAGGGGTGGATCATGTTAAGGGAATGCAGATCATGTATTGTATATAAATAGTCTCAAAAACGGGAAAAAATAGATTGCATATCTAGGGAAAACATCCATGTTAGGCCCACGATCCTCTAAACACACCCAGATATCCACAAGCAGAAAGACATAAAGTGCCGCAGTATATCCAATAGGGTCCTAACCGCAAGTACCCATAGTGACATAGTGATATAATACATATACAACAGTAATTGAATGTCCCGGTCGGGATTTTAATGGACAAATACATGTGTAAGTAGATAAATAGATAACAAATATCATAAGAAGCACTAAGAATAATGCTATAAAAATACATAATCAGTTGTAGCAGAGTCTGTAACAGGGTCCGAATTCAGGGCAGGTGGCAAAGTAGCAGAGTCCGGGGGCAACATACAAGGTCAGTCAAGCAGAGTCTTATAACAATATCCAAGGTCCGATACAAAGAAATGACAAGAAATAGTAATACCTTCACTTAAGACAGGGGAAAAACAAAGCTAGAAAATTGTTCAGGCATGTTCCTGTTGAAGGAAGTGCCTTTTAATACACATTGCAGACCAGCCATAGGCTGGGTAAGATAGAGGGTGTGTGTGTGCTATGCAAATTGGTCTGCATGGCTGTCATTCCCGAAGGAAGCTGCTTCTAAAGATGATGCACAAGAAAGCCTGCAGTTTTCTGGAGACAAGCAGACTAAGGACATGGAGTACTGGAGCCATGTCCTGTGGTCTGATGAGACCAAGATAAACGTATTTTGTTCAGATGTTGTCAAACGTATGTGGCGGCAACCAGGTGAAGGAGTACAAAGACAAGTGTGTCTTGCCTACAGTCAAGCATGGTAGTAGGAGTGTCATGGTTTAGGGCTGCATGAGTGCTGCCAGCTGTGCTGAGCTGCAGTTCATGGAGGGAACCATAAAAGCCAACATGTACTGTGTGTGACATACTCAAGCAGAGCATGATCCCATATCTTCGGAAACTGGGCCGCAGGGCAGTATTCCAACATGATAAAGACCCCAAACACACCTCCCAGACCACTGCCCTGCTAAAGAAACTGAGGGTAAAGGTGCTGAACTGGCCAAGCATGCCTCCAGACCTAAACCATATTGAGCATCTGTGGGGCATCTTCAAACAGAATGTGTGGGAATGCAAGGTCTCTTACATCCAC